>NC_133312.1:14696660-14699563 GCF_012295235.1 Primulina huaijiensis
TTACTACTACACCTTGGTTTGCTAACATAGTAAATTTTCTTGTGACAGGAAAAATGCCACCGCAATGGAGTTCTCAAGATAAAAGAAAATTTTTGAATGAGGTAAAAAACTTTTATTGGGATGATCCGTATCTGTTCAAGTATTGTCCGGATCAAATTTTTCGACGTTGCATACCCGACAATGAGGTAAGTAGTGTCATTAAATTTTGTCATTCAGAAGCATGCGGATGACATTTTTCTTCAAAGAAAACAGCTGCAAAAATCTTGCAGTGTGGATTTTATTGGCCCACTTTGTTTAAAGACACCCACGAAATCTGCAAGATCTGTGAAAATTGTCAAAAATTGGGTGCGATTTCAAAAAAAAACATGATGCCTTTGAATCCTATTATTGAAATTGAAATCTTTGATTGTTGGGGAATAGATTTTATGGGACCTTTTCCACCGTCGTTTGGATACTTGTATATTTTAGTTGCAGTTGATTATGTTTCCAAATGGATAGAGACAATTCCATGTCGAACAAATGATCATAAAATCGTCATCAAATTTTTAAAAGAAAATATTTTTAGTAGATTTGGAATTCCTCGAGCCATGATAAGTGATGGGGGAACCCACTTTGTTAATAAATCATTTGCTTGATTAATGAAAAAATATGGTATTACTCATAAAGTAACTACTCCTTATCATCCTCAAACAAATGGACAAGTTGAATTAGCTAATAAGGAGATAAAGCAAATTTTGGAAAAAACTGTTAACTCAAATTGAAAAGATTGGTCTCTGCGACTTAATGATGCACTTTGGGCATATCGAACAGCTTTTAAAACATCATTGAATATGTCTCCCTATAGGTTGGTTTATGGAAAACATTGTCATTTGTCTGGGGAATTGGAACATAAAGCTTATTGGGCGATCAAAACTTTAAATTCAAGAATGGATGATGCCAACAAATTGCGTAAATTGCAACTTAATGAACTTGATGAACTCAGAAATGACGCGTATGAGAATTCAAGGATTTATAAAGCAAAAATAAATCATTTCATGATAAAAATAATTCTTAGAAAATCTTTTGAGATTGGTAAAAAAGTATTGCTTTATAATTCTCGACTTCACATATTCCCAAGAAAATTACGATCAAGATGGACAGGCCCATATGTTGTAAAGCATGTGTATACTTATGGAGCTGTGGATATTGAAAATCCTAAAAATGGTGATGTTTTTAAAGTAAATGGACAAAGGCTTAAACCATTTTTAGAAAATGAAATTTTTCAAGAAGAGTTTATTTCCCTTTCCGATCCTTGATTTTTTTTGTGTTGCATTTAATTTTGTTTGTTTTTATTTCAGGTTTCCTTAATCTTTTTATTTTCCCGGTTAAATGGCGGATAACGGTACTCCGTGACTCTCATAGTCGGTTTAATCAGTTTCCCATAATTGCTGATACAAAAATAAAAAAAATATATCATTTCTTTTCTTTTCAAAATGGATGAAATTCTCTCAAAAATTTGTAAATATTTTCTCTCTGTTTCTGAAAATGTTATAAGAAAAAATTATGCAGGAAGGTGTGAAAGATTGAGATTGCTAATGCAAAAAGGAATTCCAGAAGATATTCGTCTTGTAATAGAAGCTAAGGTCCGATTAGGAGGAGAAGTTCCACAATCATTGCTCATTCGGTATTTGTATGGATTAGGAAAAAGAACTTATGCGAAAAAACGAAGGGCCAAAAGTTTAGGGGTTTGTCATAAGTGTGCAAGATGGACTTGTGACAAACGATGGAGATCTTTGGGATGTGTTTCCAATAACAGAGAAGATAAAATTGGTTTCATTAAGAATGGGCTGAGTAAGGAGTCTTTAGATAACATCTTATTGACTCTTGAGACGCATTCTAGTGGACATGTGCATATTGAACTTCTCCGTTTATGGAAACAATTCCAAGATGAGCGTCATAGTCTTGGGAATCCGACTAAAAAAGATCATGTTTGCCAATTTATAAGAAAATTGGATGGGAAACATATCCTCGACTCATAGAAGGCGTTGAAGCCGTTTTTGGACGTAAAACCAGAGGAAAATTGTGAGCCACAATCACACTACTGTTTACATGCATGTGTGTCATTATTGTTTTTATTGTTTATTCTGTTTATAACTGTGACCCATAGTTTTGTCCTGATAACATATTACCCCTATAAAATCTCTCATCTTTCTCTCTATTTTCGCATAAAAAAAAAGAAGAAAGTAAAAAAACATGGCTGGAACCTCTGCACAATCATTGAAAAATATTTGTGTATTTTGTGGGTCGAGTCCTGGAAAAATGAAGTGTTTGTAGAAGCAGCGAATAATCTTGAAAAGATATTGGCCGAGAAAAAAATTCACTTGGAATATGGGAGAGGTAATATTGGGTTAATGGGATTTGTTTCAACATCTGCTCATCTTGGAGGTAGTCAGGTTTTGGGTATTATTCCTACAGCTTTCGCTGAAGGAAATATTACAGGTGTTACGATTGGGGAGGAATTAAAAGTTTTTTCTATGTATGAAAGAATCACTCAAATGATTGAAAATTCTGATGCTTTTATCGCACTACCAGGTGATTTTGGTACATTAGAAGAAATTTTTCACACTGTTTCTTGGGCACAACTTAATATCCATAATAAACCTGTGGGCTTGTTGAATATCAATAATTATTATGACAGTTTGTTGACATTTCTTGATAAAGCTGTGGAACAGAATTTCATTTCAGAAAATTCACGACGGATGCTCATCTGTGCTTCGACTGCCGACCAATTAATTGATGATTCAGAAGCTTTTGTTCATAAGCCTGATCCGATGATAACAAAGATCAATTGGTCGCAATCAAGCAATAAGAAAAGGAAGTTGGATCATTGATTCAAAAGTCGTGGATTGGTTTGCGTTTGTTTC
>NC_133312.1:14700184-14772742 GCF_012295235.1 Primulina huaijiensis
AAAAAAAAAAGGAGAAAAATACAAAAAGAAAGATATTGAAGATCTATGTAATTTTTAAGTTATATGCTACGATCCATATATCTCTCATTAAAAAAAATGAAAGAAAGAGAGAAATTTATTGTACAATTTAATTAAATATGTGGTCAAGAAGCATAAAATTAGTCTGATTCCATGATGTTATGAAAGAAAAAAATATATATCAGGAAAAAATATATAATAAGAACAACTAGATTTTGAATCAATGGATTTTCTATCTTTTGATTAGTTTGGCTCGTTTGTCTGTCTGCATTCTGTAAACCATTTTTTTGAGCATTTATCTGTATTCCAACTCCATGAGAGAAATCGTTGCCATAAATTGAAACATTTATTAACCTGTGAGGATATGGAGTTGAGACTCTTACTAGGAATTTCTGAAGGCCGTGTACATTTAACTACCTGAAATAAGCTTTGAATTGATCATCTCAAATTATTTCATAAATTATAATTATGATGATCTTGATATAACTTTGACAGTTTTCAAATTTAATTTAAACACTTAGATAGTTTTGATTACATTTCTATTTAAATTAATCAATATGTTTTGTATTGCTATTAACGCTTAAATTGCTATGGACTAGCAATAAGCTGGTTGGGAGGTGTGATAAACATAAAAATTGTATTTTGCTCTCCTCGAAGAGACTAACTCAGTTTACTCAAAATGGTCTTCAAACAGTCAGCCATCGCCTTAGACAATGCCAGTGAGATTTTCTCAATCTTTATAGCAGTCAATTCTTTCATCACCCTGCTTGAGACTTGATCGTAATTAATAGGAATATCCAGATCCACTTCTTCGGCCTGTGGTTCAACAGCATGTTGCTCTGGCTGAGGCACCTGAGTTTCCTCTTGATTCGCCAGAGACTCCCCACCCTTTTTATTCACGTTTTCTTTTCTTCTTGGCGGCATACTGTGGTCCCACTGGACGTGCCAAAAACATGTTTGCACAATATTGATATTTGTGGGCGTGCCAGGTGAGAAGTTGCACCAACTTGTGTGAAAATGATAAAAATCTAACTTCTAAAAATTCAAGCGACGTGAATTCTAAATTCGACCGTCAGTTCTAGTCTCCTAAAACAAATGCAGTGCCAAAATGAAGAAAACTACTGGAATTTGAAGAATAAACCTCTGACATCGTTTATATTTTCAATAAACAGTAGGAATTTACAAGACATAAAAATATAATAAATAAAGTTGTTGAAATCTAAAATGACAAGTCCTAGAATACTAGAAATATACTGGAACGATTAAAAACTAGTGCTTGAAGATTGGAATTTAGTTGAGAGTATTTACAGAATTTTTGTGCGTAGAATTGTGTGTAGAGAGTTGTGTCACTTTGGCCGATCATTTTCTTCTTAATGCTGAGCAGTTCTCTCACTCTCCCATGATTCACGTTCTTCAGTTTTTCATCCCACGATCTCCATCTCTTTCCTCCCACGATCTCGTCCCTTTTCCCCGCCTTGCGATCGGTTTGAATTGATAAGAATTGATCCGCTATGGGCTTTTATTATTTAATTGGGATTCATAATTTAATGTGGGCTTTATAATTTAATATGGGCTTTATAATTTAATTATTTTAGCCCAAACAGTATCACGCGACTTTCCTACATAAACATTTTTATAAAAATCATATTTTCATGATCGTCATATTAAACGTAATCGTAAATCATTTTGCGTTGAGTTTTGTACAATGCAAGTGGCTCATAACATAAATTGTTTGATCAAACTAACCATAATACTGGGCCGGCAGAGATCACCACAGTCCTTGGACTGCATGTCCACTCCCTAACATAACATAATTCCTCTGAAGAGGTTGGAGTGGTCCCCGGACACGTTCTCCAGCTTTCAAACCTATAAAATAATTTGGCCACAAGACAAATCGCATATCTCAAAAATAATTATTTTGCATGTCATATACACTTACGAACATCGTGAACCTTGTTGGATCATCCTCGGATATACTGCCCTAACATACCAAAAATTATACCCAAAACAGCCCCTAAAATGCATTCAGACACTTACGACTTTTGGATTAAATAAAACCACTTATGACGTACCAATCGATTTGGGACTCGACCACCCAGACATAAAATACATCATAACCTACTGCCCAAGGCCCTAAACCAGCCCCGAACCATGCCCGAACCTCGTACCACGCACCATGAACCATGAAGACACAAGCTGCTCAAAGAGTGACGCTATGGCACTTGCGCGTTCCGTACGAATTCCTATTGATTCCAACTTGAACCAAGCCCTAGACTCGACCCTTAGACATAACTTAAGACTCTGGTCCAGCCCGGTCCAGGCCATACACACACGCACAGCCCCCTAAAACCACCCAAACTGTAACTCCCCACGGCCTTCACGACTCCAGCATCTCTTCCATCCAATCAGTCCCTAAATGACCCATACCCGGCCTACCCCGGGACCCTAAGACCCCGCCTAGACCCTAATCACGAGCCCTAATCCAGCCTACAACCAAACCTGACACCACACAAGCTGCGACCACCCTTATGAACACGGTGAAGCCTCCTTCGACTCCTACTGCACCAGGGGCCTATCGGCCCATCCCGAACCACCTAATGACACATGAACACATCTCTTAACATGACCATACGTAGCAGCAAGCCATAGGATCGGTCCAACGAAGACGACGATCAAAAACTCGAGAAAACGAAGGAGTTCATGCATATTATATATCGAAACGAGTTTTAATAACGTTATAGCATACATATAATAAAATCAATGTGTTTTCATGCATAATTTGTATCATAATACAATAAATACTATGTTCAACGAGTAAAAGAAAATTTTAGATGTGTCTTTGTGTTAAAACGCACGATATATCGAAAACAAACGCGATGAAGAACAGAGGCCGAATGAAGACGGTCTGCTTCGTTTTATGGCTTGAAAAGTGACTAAATTATCCCAATGTTGCCGCTAGGAGAAAATCGGAAAAAAAATCCAAGCCCTAGGCCTTGAAGAAATCGGCCGAACTATGTGTGTGTTTGTTTGTGTTCTTGGAGTTTTGTGTGTGCTGTGTGTGCACGTGAGTTTGCATGTAGATGAAGGGTAGGACTCTTGTATTTAAATAAGATAATGAAAAGGATTTTAGGTTGATTAATCACAATTTTAAATTACTAATTAAGCCCTTCAATTTGTCAAAATAAGTCCTAAAATTTTTAAATTATACCCTTAATTAAATATTACCTAATTTAATTAATTAAGTCATAAAAATAACTATTAAAATATTGTATTTTGAGTGGATGTATTTAAATCTTTTATTTTTGAATTGTGATAAATAAAATGTTTAACGTCTATATTTCACTCGATAAATTAAATTTAACCCTTAATTGCTAAAATTCATAAATCCTTTCAATTCCTATTTCTTGACTTAAAATAAAAAATATAACCTTGAATTTTAACACCTCAAACGTTTCCGGTCTCTTTTCGGAATCGAATATTCGTCTGAAAAATTAAAACTCACGAAAACATTTAATTTGCATAAAAATAAATATATAATCATTTAAAATTATTGAACACATATCATAGATTATCTAAATTATTAATTAAATTATTTCAATCATATATGAAGTTTACGTGTACTGATTTTTTAAACACTATAATAACAGTTAGATCTTATTTTCGCAAGTAGGATGGGGTTGAAGGACATTTGCTGATAATGGGCTAGTTTCAAGTCCATGGAATATCATGTGCATCAGGGCCCCATATCGTGTAAGAACGGTGGTAGAGGCAGAATCTGAAATATTAATTAGCAAATCCACTGTAGGCACGCTTTCAGAAAAAATCTCCGATTTTTGACAGACGGCAAATATCATGTTTGATGTCAAGGGATTTGGTAAGGTTTACAAGGAACTTAGCAAAAGTTGTCATCAAGAAAAGTAACTCTTCTTAACAAGGTATTCAGGAATTCTTAAAAAAATTGAGTTTCTATCTAAACGATGGCAGAGCCATTTGGTCTCCTTGCTGCAGCTGGTGAAGAGAGAGACAATGATACTTGTAAACATGGACACCTCTTTACAAGAGCAAAAATCTCCCTTCGCATGGAGATACGAATTGGATATGGATTGATGTTTTTCAAGAGTGATTCACAACATCATTCATCAAAATGTAAAAAACCTGAACAGTCAGGAACTCAGAGATATGGGTTGCAAAGGTCAATGATACTTGTAAACATCGGACGCCTCTTTACAAGAGCAAAAAACTTCCCTTCTCGCACCGAGACACAAATTGGATATGGATTGATGTTTTTCAAGAGTGATTCACAACATCATTCATCAAAATATAAAAAACCTGAACAGTCAGGAACTCAGAGATACGGGTTGCAAAGGTTTCAAACTTTGTCCATCCAAAACAGATCTTAAGCTTCGTCAACCACAAATCAGACACAAGAAAGCAAGCTTCAGAAACTAGGCTTCCGAAATTCAAGCAGATCTATAACAAATAAATTAGCTGTGTATTATTGGGATTCAAAATACTGTAGGGAAGACCATAACTTAATCTAATCATTTGAAACGATCAGGTTAGTTCAGTAGATTAGAACTTCTTAATCATAGGATGTGTAATTTAAAGGGTATTATTGACACATATCAAAAGGAAAGAGTAGTCCTCTAAATGCTTGAAATCGATTTTCCTGGGAGTGCAGCAAAATGATAGTGCGATCATGGCCTTGATCAGCCATTAATGGGACAAATCTCCAATACTCATTACCACTGCAAAATAATATTTGATGGACCAAAGGTGGAAGCTGAACAGAAAGCAAAACGAAGCATGTAAGGAATCGAGGATCATAATTAAAAATGCAACCTCGCAATAGAAATGAACAAAGAACGGAGAAGCAGATGTGTGTTGTTCCTCTACAACTGCAAGTCAATTTCAAGTGGAGTTTTTTCTGGTATTTGAAAGGATAAGAAAGGATGCTCAAAAATTGAGTTCCTCGTACGCAAGACCTGCTAGTAGTGTAAAGAAGAGAAGCATATATGTCATGAAGCAAGATTTTGGAAGCAATGGTAGACACGAATGAAAATTTTTTACAATGTCACCAGAGTCTCCGTTTACCCATATAAAGAATGTCTCACAACCAGAAACAGACTTAAAAGATCAAAAATCTTATTTTATATTGAAGATAAAGAGACCATTGAGGTAGCAGGTGACCGATGTTTTGTCTCAGGAAGATCCACAACCAAAGTGTATATGCCTATATGCTAAGAATGAAAATCTCAATACTGCCTACTCACCACGGATTGTGAAGAAACGGGATACAACTCTCGTTATCAATACCCAAGGCAATCACAGATTCACAAATTCAGTAATACTTAATTTTGCCTTAAATTTCATTAATAAACGCACATCCAGTAGCGAGCAATTCGAAACCCGCGAAATAAATCAGGCAAAACTTCATAACAAAATCCAAAAGCATTAAAAGTAAAATATCCAAAGTCTCAACACATAAATCTATAAAAAAAAATACCCATATTCGGAGATAACAAAGTCCTCGCCTTTGCTGATTCATCAATCACCGCCAGCCTTATTATAGACATAGGTGAGCCCACACTTACCACAGTAATGCCTATCAAAGTGGTTGGCCATGAAAGTACCCGCGCCACACTCGGCGTTAGGGCACTCCTTCCTGAGTCTCTGCACCTTTCCCGAATCATCCACTTTGTAGAACTGGAGCACGGCGAGCTTAACCTTCTTCTTCTTGTGCTTGATCTTCTTGGGCTTGGTGTAGGTCTTCTTCTTGCGCTTCTTGGCACCACCTCGGAGGCGGAGGACAAGGTGGAGCGTCGACTCCTTCTGGATGTTGTAGTCGGCGAGGGTGCGGCCGTCCTCGAGCTGCTTCCCGGCAAAGATGAGGCGCTGCTGGTCCGGGGGGATTCCCTCCTTGTCCTGGATCTTGGCCTTCACATTGTCGATGGTGTCAGAGGATTCAACTTCGAGGGTTATCGTCTTCCCCGTTAGGGTTTTGACGAAAATCTGCATTTTCGCTGCTAATTCTTTTGATATCTGATAAATGAATTGTGATGAGGCGCTGCATCTTTAAAAATTTAGGGTTTCGAATCCGGTTGGGCCTTACATTGCAAATATATGGGCTCGGAAATTATGGGCTCTTGTATTAACATGTTTTTACATAGATTACCTTACAATTCCAAAAATAAAAATTGAAAATTATAATTTTTTTAAAATTTTTTCCATATGAAAACCAATTAATTTTAACTAATCTGTTAGTTTCTTGGCGTTAGGTAAGGTTAGAGTTTAGACAAAACCTACCCATTTGCCCCAAAAAAACACATCAGTGGGTAGAGATGTAAAAGAGTAGAGTCGAGTCGAACCGAATAGTATCAGGTTCGAGATCGACTCATTTAATATATGTATAGACTCGAGCTCGATTTGAAGTTTTATCATGAAGCTCATGAATAGATTCAGTTCGTTTTGAAATTACTAAGCTCGCGAATAACTTCGATTCGTTAATAGTTCGTTTATCATGTTCAACGAGTCTAATTTGAACTGAAAAAAGATTGACTTGTTTATAAGCGTACGAACGCGACCTGAGTGTGTCAATTTTGTCGATAAACAACGAGAGCCCCGTGAAACCTTAGTATAGAAACATGCATATAGGTGCAGTGAAAAAGTCTTTTTTCTTGTATCTTGCTTGGGTTGAACTTTCTACTCTTCGTCAGCAGAATAGTTCGTTACTTTTATTGTATTCTTTATTTAAAATTTTCAAAATTTATTTTCAAGGGTAAATTGGAGATAAATTCATAAACTTAAACTCAACTTTATCCTAACTCCCAACACCTAAAAAACTTTGTTTTCACTCCCTAAAACATTAAGAAAGACAAAAATACCTTCATAATGTTAATGACTGATTTTCCTGTGAGAAATTGTATCAGAGCCTTGTTAAAATTATTTCAAACATAAAAATTTATTATTACACAAGTAATTAAATGTTTGAGGAAGAGAATTTTTTAAGTAATATGAATCCGAACCCAAGTTCGAGATTGATTATTGCAGGATTTATTCCAAAAATTTGGAATATTTGAAACAGGAAGATCTAACCAAGGTTAGATATCAAGAAAACAAGAGAACTTATCAAAGTCATAAGGTAAACTTATGATTCAAAATAACATATTTTTAGAAATAATCTCGGATTCCTCTAACCTCTCTGGAGATCTTAGAGAAATTAAAAAAAAGTACATAATTATGACAATATGATGTATTATGTACCACAAAATATGGAGAAAAATCAATGAAAACCAGGAAGAAATTCTTGGAATATTAAAAGATATTCGAACAAGAATTCAAAACCTAGAACAACAATTAAGTTTTAGTAAAAACACTTCAGAAGGAAGATTACCACCATATTTTGGTAATGAACCCTTATTACACCAAAGAGGGAAGGTCAAAGTGATGGAAAAACCTTTAACTGAAGAAGAAAAAATGATCAATCTAATTAAAACAGTCTCAAAAAAGAAAATAATCTGATGACAACGTTAGAAATGATTGGTCTCGAGGATCTCCAAGACCTTACAGAATCTTTTGCAAATTTCAAGGTTGTAGATCTAAAGATATACACAACGAGGGGTGAACAACCTACCACAACCTGGTCATCTTCTCAGGAACCACCAAGAGAAAGTGTGAGATCTTAGAATATAAATATGAAAGAATCCCAAACAGTCTTTTATACTGGTGGAGAATCGCACCGAGTAGGAACAAGGTCAAGGAGAAGTCAAATTCTCTTGCACCAAACACCTTATGGGAAATCTGTTTTAGAGCCTATACATCCTTACGGGGGTTATGCTTAATCTTGATGTACTAGACTTAAAAAATAGAGAAGATCTCATAGATTATTGGACATCTGCTATGAGAATTGCAGCATGAACATTTGATCTCAACAGAGAAGGATTCATTAAACTATTGGAAATGAGCTAGTCTTATGGGATCAGTAAAGATTGTTTGAGACATGACTTCGGTAGAAACCAAAGAATCAGTCCTAGCGGGAGAATCTCTAATTAAGATAGCCGGAAGAAAGGCTACCTTATTTAAAGCACAATTTATAGGGGTAGTGAAACGTCTGCTATTCGTTTTACTTAAAAAGTACTAGAAATTTTTTTTTCCACTCAATAATAATCGGCCGAATTCTACACAAAATATATAAAATATTTTTGCACCATTTTTTTTAAAATAAAACAACCAACTAGTATCTGAAAACTAAAGAAAATAGTCAAAACATGAAATCGCCATTTGTTTGAAATTCCTAAAATAGCAAAGTCGTTATCAACTAACAACCTCTCAAAAACCTCTCAAAAAACATAAATAAATAGTCGTAAAATCTTTCAAAAGTCTTAAACATAAATCATAAGTGCGGAAAAATATAGAAGCGCTGGTCCTCAGGTTATGTGCATCGACAGTCCAACAAAGTCAACCGTCCAGACCTCCCACATCATAATTATCAATATCACATGCATCAATCACACCTAGTGAGTCTAAAGACTCAACACATCATATTCTTGATAGCAACATAATACGTATATAGATAACATACAACAGTGAAAAATACTTGTACTTAAAATAAAATTTTCATATCAACATATTCATATTCATATTAACATATTCATATTCATATTCATATTCGTGTTTGTTGAATTCAGATCGTGATTGTGATTCGTATTTGTATTCGTATTGGTCGATGGATCCATCCAGAGAAAACCACAGTACTGGGCAGTGGGAACACCAGCGACACTCTCACCCGTCAACTAGGCCTTGGCCAACGTATTAACATATTAACGTATTCGTATCCGTATCCAAGGAAACACGATCGTCGGGCTCCCAGTGGGACCATAACCCTCACGATATCTCCAACATATCATCGTATTAATCACAATCCCTTCAAGTCCTTCAACATTTTGTATTTCCTTCACTTAATAAAAACATGCATATAATATCGTTTTTCTTTAAAACCAAGTATGCATCATATCTTTTAAATGCCAATGTTAAATCATAAAAATCCATAAACATTTAAAAATCATAATTTAACATATAAAAAGTCATAAACATTTAAAATAATCATATTAGCATATAAAACAGCAATCAGGACACTGCCATGACGTTTATAAATTTTCGGGTGTAAAATTATCGTTTTGCTCTTAGACGTAAAATTTCACGTATTTGACTTTTTCTTAATTCTATTATCTCTAACATATCCTAAATAATTATTTAAGCCTAAATTAAAATACTCGTAATTTTATTTAGCTTAAATACTAGGCTTTTAAATTAATCGTTTTTAATGTTTTAATCCAGAAAAATTTCAAAATTTAATATAAAATTCATAAATTCAAAACTTAGACTTTTTATATTATTTTAGCCTTCGTGAACCACGACTCTACCCCCGTGAGCGATGTTTCGACTTTACTTTCAAAAAGAAAAACCCTAGACCCTCGATCACACACCATTGAGCCAACTTGTGATTCCATCGAGCCAAGCTTGAACCACCATGAGCCAACCCCTTCTCAGACCACTTAGGAACCCCCTGGACCCAAGCTAACCCTTAGGACTTGACCCTTGTTGAAAATCAAAGCTCCAAGCTCAACGCAACTACCTATGCTTAACCCCTTGTTGCGCCCGAGAGTCCTATTAGCCAAGGACTCCTCGCGCCCCAACCAAAACCCACGCTCTCGAGCCAACACCAAGCCCAGCCCCTCGTGAACCCCCTCAGGATCTTAACCAACCTAGCCCGGACCCCTGGCCTCTGAAGCGAGCCTTCTCGCGCTGCTGCACCTTTCGGGTGGCTTGGGGAAGAGTCCTTGTGCGCTTGGACTCTTCCCTAGCCCTCTAGCTCGAGTCCTAGAGTGGCTAGGACTTATCCTTGGACTCAACCGCGTCCCAGCCCATCCTTGGTCGAGCCAACGCCAAGCTATGCAAGGTTTTCCCTTGTCCCGATCACCTATGAAACAAAACATTCGAATTCGATTCCAGCATATTCTATTTGTGTTGTAGTGTGTGTGTGTGTTCTTAGGACCCTTAAATTCGAGTAAAAACAACCCTTGATCCTCCCCTAATCATGGCAGCCCCTTTACGCATGAAAACCACAAGAATTTGGATCAACATCATGCTTTGAATTTCATGTTGTGCACAAAATGAAAATAAACAAAAGTGGCACTTGTTTTTCCATACATGTAGAGGCCTAAAAATCCGTGCTTGAAAAATTGCGGAAAATTTAAAAATTTTCTTTTTAAATAAATAAAATTGCCTCATTCATAATTGAACTGATAAATAAAGTTTGATGTTCAAAGTGGCAGCGGAAGAAATTAACATTTTTCGAAACAACAATTAAAAATTTATCCAACAATATATAAAAATGTCTGAGCAACCAAATAATAATAAATGCTGAACTGAGGTCCTCGGGTCCTACTACTGCCGACTCGAGCTGGCTCACTGGTCTCCGCCCTCGATCCCGACATCATCAACAGCACCTACAACAATCAAGTCTAGTGAGTCTAAAGACTCAACATGCATATATCGTAAATAACAAGTAAATAAATAGTAAAATTTTGCATGGGATAATAATATCATGTCATGAGGCATAATGTGAAAATAACTGGTCGTGAGAAATTATAATACGTGCATAACTGAACTGAAAATCATAATGAAAATGTTTGCTCCTTGGAGCCCTGTCATGAAATAACTGTAATAATTTTCTGGTGAGATTATGGTCTATGCAAGTGGTCCCTGAACTGAACTGAGCTGACCGGTAACTGGCGACCGGAATGAAACTGAACTGACCGGTAACTGACGACCGGGCCGGTAACTGGCGACCGGACTTAATAATGTATGTCTGATCAGATTACTGCCACAGTATACTGGGTGAAACAACTGAACTGACCGGTAACTGGCGACCGGGCCGGTAACTGGCTACCGGACTTAAGCATGATAGTAAAGTGACCACAAGCAATATCGCATAAATCTCAAAATTTGTATTTTTGCACGTAATATAATTAAGTAACATAATTAAATATCATGTCATAATTTTGCTGATTGGATTGGATCGCTCCCAGGATCGCTGCAACCTAAATATGTCATGAAAAATATGCAATAGCTTTATAATGCCCAACTATGCAATTAAATCCGAAAATGCGACAATTACGTCAAACGACTCCGTAGTTAATCATGACCCCGAACCAACCCGAACCAACACTGAACTAACATGTAGTCATGATTAAAATACGCCCAAAATGATGAAGTAATGCTCCAAAAATGGTGCGGGTCGAAATCTAGGTGAAATGGAGGCCAAAACACGAAACGCTCTTTCGAGAGTCAATTTGGCACATTGCAACCGTAAATTCTCGTACGACCTCAAAAATGATCCGAATCACAAACGGCCAAAAACATGACCTTCCTAACTCGATGAGGCACTGTCCAGTCCAAGGCCATAGGCTAAAGGCCAAACAAGAACCCGGAACACGCCTCTGAACCGCGATGTCGCTTGCTGTCAAAAAAATACAGCAGCAGCGTTTTGATTCCTTGCGTCGTTTGCAAGACTTTTGGCCATTGGGGCTTGAACCACCGACCAGAGCCTCTCAAACACATCCCAAGGAATGATTTGAACCATGGCTAAGGGCCCTAGGCCAGCCACAAGCCAAACCGCACCATGAACAACCGAAACTTCCCCACCGAGAGCCAAACCTGCGCGTGGGCTGGTGTGATTCATTTGTTGTCTCGTGTCGTTCCAGTGGCCACTTGTTTGACCATGGAACGATCTAGACATCTAGGGGCATGGTATGAACCGTGGCTAAGGGCCATAGGCCAACCAAGATCCACACCATTCCACAAAATTGAAACAACACATGCTGTCAAAAAACGAAGGGGCCGAGAGGGGTGGGGCTGTTCTTGCATTTTATTTAAAAACTGATGCACCATGGATCAAGCCACCAAAAGGGCAACTTAGTCACGTCTTAGACATGCTAGGGGAGTGATCTAACCATGGCTATATGCCTTGTGGCAGCCCAGATCAGATCCATCACCTTGACAGCACACAACAGATTTTTCGAAAACTAAAAGGGCCAAGATTGAAGAGTTGCTGTCAAATTCGAAATCTATCATGCATGTGGCTTGTTTGAATGGACCATCATGGTCTTGATACACCCTAGCATGTGTCTAGATGTAGCCTAGTGAGCCTGGAGTCGAGCCATCCACCTGAAACATCAAAACAAGAGAACCCGTGAAGAGCATCATGAAACTCGAAAATTCTGCATTCTTATTTTCTGAAAATCCTTGGTGTATTTCGGTTTATGCATGAAATGATGATCATAAATCATAAAAATAATGATAGTATGACTTGATTGAAGAGTCAAGGAAGAATATATGCATGCCTTGGTTTTTCGTTTGAAAGAAAAACGAAAAGAATAGACGATACGGCGCGGAGGAGGTGGAGCGCTTTCTTATCTTGCTACTTGTTCGATTTTTCTCTCTTGTTCTAGGCTATGAGGGTCACGATTTTTAATCTGAAATGGCTGCTGTTTTCGGTGATGGAGGAGGGGATTAAGTGGTTAGGGGAGTGAGGGGGGAGATCCACTAATAAAGGGATACAAATGCAAGACCAAGTCTACCTCTCATTTAAATTTTGAAATGTTGTTTGATATCAAATAATTTGTTGGAGAGGGAGTGGATGGGGTGGCCGATTTTCTCAAGCTAGACTAGGTTAGGATAATGCTAATTAGTTAATTAAATGGTGCTCCCAAAAATCAAAGAATTATCCTACTAATTAAATACAAAGAAAGGTTTAAAGGTGGTGAGTTGGCAAGTCCTTGTTCAATCTACTAAGGGTGGCCGAAATTTAGACAATAAAATGAAAGGAAATGTTGATTATTAACTAAATTTATAACCCTTAAAAGCCTTACCTATTCTTTAATTAATTTAGTGAACTAACCCCTTAATTAAGGAACTTAAATGAATTTATTTTTCTACTCACCTCAAGTAACTTAAATAGATTCATAAACCTCCTTTTAACTTAAATTAACTTACTTGCTAGCTAAAACAAATTCCGGAAATATTTTCTGAATCTTAAATTTTTATCTCTAAACACCAACTCCAGTCCGGCCTTACTGAAATAACTGAAAGGATAAAAATTTAAAATACTACGTAAAATAATTAAATTTAAATACTCATGCAATAAAAATCATTTTAAAATACTAGAATTATGCATGGCTTATACGTAGTCTAATTACGGGTTCTACAATACAATTCTTACATAAATACATATTATGGTGTGATGATGTTTGAAGGAAAGAATTGTGCGTGCCTTTGCGTATTTTACGCACGAATTTACGTTGACGATTGCGAATACGGCGACGAACTACCTTGGATTGATTTTTCTTTGAAATATTCGAAACTTCTCTTGAATAATATTGTGTGAAAAGTGGACGTGAGTTATGAGGGTTTGGGGTGGGGTTTTTAACATTAAATACTTAATTAAGTTACTAATAAGGTTTAGGCCCACTAAGTATGTAAATTAGGCCCATTAGTACTTAATTAAAATATTAAAAATAATTTTGTTTAAATAAATTTATCCTATACTTGAAGGTCCAAAACCAAAGCCCATTATCATGCAAATTAAAATTTATAAAAAAGATTCCCAGGTGTTTTGGAGTACCTATCAGCCGAGATTTACACACTTGCACACACAAAAATTCAAAATTTGCAAAGGAAGAAAAGCTAGGGTTCTTCGTCGCCCGTCCGTTCCTTCTCGTACCCCTCACCGGCGATCGCGTATTCGAGCGTTTTAACGCAAAGGCACGTTTTCTAAACCCTTTGACGCATCATTCACACCATAATATGCATGTTTCAATTCTTTTTGAATGAAAAATATTTATGGTTTAACGGTATGACGATTATTTTCAAAAGTTTTGAATGTTTTTACGTACATATGGACGTATTATGATTCACAACAAGTACGCTGCCAACATAGGATGAATTATGGATAGAACATGAACGAATTTAAGATGAAATGAGGACTGGACAGTGAGCTAAGGGCTGCACGTGAGTTGCTAAAAGAATCCTAGGGTTTTGGAATGGTTCGCACATGATTCAAAGGGCGGCTCGGT
This sequence comes from Primulina huaijiensis, assembly GCF_012295235.1. Lineage (NCBI taxonomy): Eukaryota > Viridiplantae > Streptophyta > Magnoliopsida > Lamiales > Gesneriaceae > Primulina > Primulina huaijiensis. The sequence continues at coordinate 14,714,338 of NC_133312.1, forward strand.
GCATGGCTGTGCAGGACTCGGCTAGGTGGCTGGGCTGGCCGTGGTTAGGTGTAGGGAGGAGTCCTAGCACTCCTTGGTTGCAGCCTAGGAGGAGTCCCTTGGGGTGAGGACTCCTCGCGCACGCAAACTGTGTGCCGCGCACGGTTGCAGAGGCTCGCGGCTGGGGCTGGGCAGTTCAAGGTTGGTCCACTAGGGTCTAAGGAGGGTGGTCAGGGGTCGGGTCAGGGGTCGGGTCAGGGTGGCTCGACGGTGGCTCGAGCAAAACGTGAGAGAACTCGCGCAGCTCTTGTGTCTTGTACGCAAGGCTCGTGCGGCGTGTATGGGCTGGTTCAAGGGGTCAGGGCTGGTTGGTTGGGTCCCTAAGGGGTCTGGTCAGGTGATGGCTCGAGGTGGCTTGACCATGGTCCAAGAAAATTGAGGGTTGGCTCGAGGGTTTAGTTTAGGTTCGAACTAGGCTTAGGAAAATGAAAAAGGGTCGAGCCATGGTCCACAGGGGTCGGTTCATGGTTCACGAGGGTATTTTAGGTAATAAAAGTCTATGTTTAAAATTTGGGAAGAAAATATTAAAGTTTGAATTAATTCGGGAATTTGACGCTCCACGAATTAGAAATTAAGGAATTAAATCGAAAGTCTCGAATTTAAGCCAAATAAAAATATCTAAAATTTAATTTAAGCTTAAATAAATATTTGGGGTGGTTTAGAGTCAATAAAAGTAAGAAAAAGTCAAAATCGAGAAATTTTACGTCTAGGGGAAAAACGATCATTTTACACCAGGGTAGTACGAAAATGCTTGGCAGCGTCCCAAAGGGTCATAACGCATGATAAATGGTATAAAATGATGATTTTGATTAAAATATGATATTTTATTATTTATGGTAAAACTGTACAATTTTTACTGTTAAAATGCTATTTTTTGAAAGTCATGATATTTTATGTTTTAAAAAAAGGAAAAATATTTCGAGGGATGTGAATTGACTGTGACAAAGGATAGAGAATGTGTGGGGGATCCGTTTTAAGAAAGAACGGTGAACTTACAATTTTATGGGAATGTCGTGAGGGAGAAGGCCCCAGAGAGAGCCCGATGATCATATTTTCATGGCGGTGCCTAGTGCCCGTACCCATGCATATGTGGAGCTGAAGACTGATCAGTCGACTAGAAGATAAAAAGCTAGTCCTTTTCGAAGATCAAAATTCACCCAAAATGATAAATGATTAAAAGTTTTTACGATTATATGATTTTACTATTTACGATTTATTTACGCTTAAAAACTATTTTTAATAAAAGTATGATTTTAATGCTTCTGATTGTATATGTATTATTTGCTACTCATGTTTAGAACGTGCTGAGTCATTAGACTCACTAGGTTTGAATGTTGCAGGAGTTGATGATATTGAGGGAGACACTGACGCTTGAGTGGATCGAGTGCGACAATACACTCCCGAGGGACATTTATTTTTCCGCATTAGCTTGATAGATAAAAGAATAAAAAGATGATTGTTAATGAATTTAGTAAAGATTTTTATGCTTTATGTTGATGTTAGTTGATCTTTTCAAAGGTCGATGTAGGATTTTTGGGTAATTGACGATTTAGGGATGTTTCTGCACTTGAGATTTTAAATGTTTAATTATTTTGATTTATGGAAAGGTTAAGTGGTTTTAAATTGTTAATTTTCGAGTTTATGATTAAAAAAAATTTAGTAGAGTATGTTTCAATATATGTCAAAGCATGTCTCAACATATCATCATATATGTGTTCATTTTCTTTAATTGAATTCAGTTCATCAGTTCTGATTTTCGTACCAGCTATCATAAAAGCTCTATTCGATTGATCCATCTACGTATAACCGTGGTACCCGGCAGCGAGGACATCAGCGACAATATTACCCATCCACTGAGCCTTGGCCTTACATATCATCGTATACATATACATATTAGTCACAACCAACTCTCATCCTTCAAAACATGTCATCATATTCATCACTTAACAAAATCATGCATTTACGTAATTTTCCTTAAATTCAAGCATGCAACGTATTTTTCGTATTTACGTGAAAAGTCATATACGTGATAACATAAACATTTAAAACATGACAAATCGTGTTTAGGACGTTGTCAGGACTAAAACTCGACCAGATGCAAAATGACCATTTTGCCCCGTGAAACCATAATTGACCATTTTACCCCTGGACCACAAAATTTCGACCCGAAGCCTACCCAACTCTTTAAAACACCTCAAAACATAATAATAAGAATTTCTTAGACGTAAACTCGAGCCCGTTTCAAAACTCATACGATTCGTTTTAAAACTTGGACTGGGGTCCCGTTTCAACCCGAAACTAAACCCAAAACTCAACCAAATCTTTCCAAACTTAAAACATAGCTTAATATCAAAAAACCATACCTAAAATCCTCTAATTCGAGCCACCTAAAGACCTCAATACCTTGCTGCAGCTTACTGAATTTTCCAACACATGCTCTCGGAAACCCTAGCTCAATCACCATTCCCGACTAGACCTGAACTGTAGCGCCCTACCCGAGCCACTACTAAACAGAATAATAACCATAAAACATTAAAACTTAATAACAACAATTAAACAGCGGAAACCAAAAAACTTAATCATCTTACAACACAAACAAAAACAGAACAAATGACAGCAGTCATAAACATTAATACAAGCATATTGAAAACATAATTCTGAACGAGAAAACGATAAACCACATAAAACCTCCACTGGATCACCACCGAAAACCTAACTACTCTAGCCACTGCCTTGGTCGTACGAAGCGTCCAACCTAAGATCTTCTCCTTGGAATGGGGTGCCCAAGATGAAAACAAGTACGTGAGCGACAATCGCCCAATACGAGAATGTACGAGTATACAAACTGATATGATGCATGCAAAATGCAATATGCTCGGATATCAAAGATCAAGTCAAGAATCTCATGCTCAGTCTAGAGGCGCCTGAGTGTATAGTCTCTGATCTGTCCTAGGCATGTCTTGGCTCCCACACTCATCATCAAGACGTGGACCTGCAATGTCCAGGTCATCAGAGCCCGCGGGTCCCGTCGGACACTGTAGCTCTCGCTGTCCCATCGTCCAAAATACAGCATAGGGCTGAGGAGCGCCAACAAACGAGGTATATCTCAAAAAACATCAGGCTCAACATGATATGTCATGCATAATATGCCAAAACATTAAAACATGTTCATGCAACACATAAATATGCAGCATATAAGTGTGTATACTACTCTTGGATATCTCAGTCAGTACATCACGTACCTCACTAAAACAATCTGACAGAAAGCTATTAACCTAGACAATACCAACAATATGAAATCACTATCAAACCAGATCCTGAATTAACAAACATGCTTCAAAGTTCTTCCTAAAGGATTTAGGATTATACCTGCGTCTGTCGTCAGCCCGCTGATGATGTCTCGATCTCAGTTCACCGATCCCCCCTAGAGTTGACACTAGCTCCGAAACTTTCGGACAACAAAGTGCCCTAGAAACTGACTAGAAAACTTAAGGTAAAAGACTAGAACTCTCTCTCTGAAGGATGCGGTGTAGGAAACAAAAGAATTCAGCTTTCATTTATAGGCTGCATCCGGACTAGTTCAGAAAACCCGAATCAATCTTATCTACCACATGTCAGAATCTCATTCGTCTAGTTGGATTTCTCGAGATAATGTAATCTGAAGTAGATCGGGGTATCCATTTAAAATTCGGTGGATCTCAATAACTTTATCCCGAATTATCAATTCGTTAATAATACTTAATTAAGGACTCTTTAATTATCTCTTAATTAATACTTCATTCAAAATAAAAATTCGGGCCATTACATCCTCCCCTCCTTAAAAAGATTTCGTCCTCGAAATCAGAACTGAAGTACAATACAACTGAATAAAATACAACTCAAAACAAATGTGGATACTCTGAGCGCATACGACTCTCTAACTACCAGGTCGCCTATGCCGTACCTCGGCGTTTCCATTGCACTAGAACAAGTTGAATGGTCTTGTTTCTGAGATTTTTCTCTTTTCTACCCAGGATTAAAAGCGGTTGTTCGACATAAGTAAAGTCTTCTTCAAGTTGAACATCTGTAGGACCAAAAACGTGTGATTCATCTGCTACATACCGCCGTAGCAACGATACATGAAAGACATTATGAATGCTGGACAGATACGGCGGCAAAGCCAATTGATATGCCAAATTTCCAACACATTCCCAAGATCTCAAAAGGTTCGATGAATCTTGGGGCTAATTTTCCCTTGAGTCCAAATCTCATCACCCTGCGGAATGGTGAAACTTTAAGGAAAAATTTTTCCCCTGACTGAAACTGTAGAGTTCTACGCTTTTTGAAAACTTCCCAGAACCTTGAGGTAAAGCGTGGATCTCTGTCACTAACTATACTTGTTGGCACACCATGATATTTAAGAATCTCTTGGATGTATAGTCTTGCCATGCGATTGAAACTATATTCTCGACTATACGGAATGAAATGTGCTGAATTAGTCATTCGGTCCACAACAACCCAAATGACATCACAATTCTTAGAAGACAACGACAAGTGGGTGAAAATATCCATTATCACATGCTCCCACTTCCACTCAGGGATAGGAAGATTCTGAAGTAATCTTCCTGGTCGTCGATGTTCAGCTTTCACTTGCTGACAAACCAAACACTTGGCTACAAACTGGTAAACACTTTTCTTCATACCCTTCCATCAAAACTTGGTCTTCAAATCCTTATACATTTTCATGCTTCCAGGGTGGATACTCAACTTACTCCTATGAGCTTGAGATAAAATCTCGTCTCTTAATTCAGAATCTTCTGGAACTACGATTCTTCCCGACAGACACATAGTTCCATCTGTTTGGAACGCAAAGCCAGATGTGTTGTCTCCGTTAGCTAACCTTGCTAACTTTTTCACTTTCGGGGTCAGAAAACTGAGCTTCTATGATTATGGCGTACAACGTCGGTTCAGATAAAATGCTCGTTACTCGAATGTGTTCCATTCCTTTCTTATGTCGGAAGTGAAATCCCAAAGAACAACAATCCTGGATTACACTTGATACGAAACTTGTCTGAAGTGCAGATAATATCACCTTACGACTAAGAGCATCATCTGTAAGATTCGTTGATCCTGGATGATACTTGATTTCGCAATAATAATCTTTTAACAAATCCATCCATCTTCTTTGGCGCATATTCAACTCTGCTTGAGAGAAGAGATATTTCAAACTTTTGTGATCTGTAAAAATCTCAAATCTCTCTCCATAGAGATAATGTCGTCAAATCTTCAAAGCAAACACAATCGCTGCTAACTCCAGATCATGAACTGGATAATTCTCTTCATGCTTCTTCAACTGTCTGGATGCATATGCAATCACATACCATTCTGGGTTAAAACACACCCAAGTCCTTGAATTGATGCATCAGTGTACACAATGTACCCTCCTGATCCAGATGGAAGAGCTAAAACTGGTGCAGTGGTCACATGTTGACGCAGTTCATTGAAACTATTTTCACAATCATGTGTCCATTCGAACTGCACATTCTTACACGTCAGCTGCGTCAATGGTTTGGCAATCAGAGAAAATCCTGAGATGAATCTCCGGTAATAACCTGCCAAACCTAGAAAACTTCTTATCTCTTGAGCTGATTCCGATCGTGCCCAACTCAACACTGTTTCGATCTTGCTAGGATCCACTGATATCCAATCTTTGGATATAACATGTCCCAAGAGGACAACTCTATCGAGTCAAAACTCGAACTTGTTCAACTTAGCATATAGTTGGTGATTCCTTAAGGTTAGCAACACAATCCTTAAATTTTGTGCATGCTCTTCAAGACTACGAGAGTATACCAATATGTCATCAATAAAGACAATGACAAACTTGTCAAGATACTCCTGGAATACTCGATTCATCAAATCCATAAATACTGCTGGAGCATTCATCAAACCAATCGGCATCACTAGAAACTCGTAATGTCTATACCTTGTTCGAAATTCAGTCTTGGGGATATCACGTTGATGAACTCAAAGTTGATGATACCCAGACCGTAAATCGATCTTCGAGTACAATGAAGTCCCTTGCAGTTGATCAAACAAGTCATCAATCCGTGGTAACAGATATTTATTCTTGGCTGTTACTCGGTTCAACTGTCGATAATCTATGCAAAGCCGCATAGGCCCATCTTTCTTTTTAACGAACAACACTGGTGCTCCCCAAGGAGACACACTGGGTCTAATGTACCCCTTGTCAAGAAGATCTTGCAACTGTTGCTTCAACTCTTTCATCTACGTTGGTGCCAATCTATAAGGTGCTATGGAGATAGGTGCGGTTCCTGGTACCAACTCTATCTCCGCTTCCACTTCCCTCTCCGGAAGAAATCCAGGAATTTCATTGGGGAAAACATCAGGAAATTCATCGACAACTGGAATGTTCTTCATGTCGATTACATCCTTCGATACATCAACAACATAAATAAGGTATCATTCTCCTCTTTTCGCTAAAGCCCGTTGTGCCTTTACAGCAGACACTACTGGCATTGGAAGTCGAGCTCTCTCACCGAAGAAAACCAATTCTCGTCTCCTTCTGGACAAAACTGAACGAGACGTTGATAACAATCTACCGTTGCTCTATACTTAGCCAATAAGTCGATTCCCATAATACAATTGAAATCTTCCATAGCCAATATCATCAAATTGGAAGACAAGTATTTTTCCTCAAACTCTAACAAACATTCTACTACAAGTCGCTTAGCTAAAACCTCTTGTCCCATTGGTGTAGACACCGACATCAAAACATCTAATGACACGTAGGGTAGTTTATGCTTCTTAACAAACATTGATGCTATGAATGAATACGATGCCCCAGTTTCAATTAATACATATGCAGGAATACCACATAAAGGGAAATTACCTGCAATGACTCTCTCATTTTGCTCCTCAGCTTGTTCTTGGTTTAGGGCAAACACTTGCCCTTGAACTCGTGGACGTTGCTAAGATCCTTGTGATATTCCACCACGACGAGAACCTTGAGCAGGAAATCCTTTCTGTTGCACAGCGGCCTCAGACTGTTTTCCACTGTAAGACCCTGTCATAGAACCTCCGCCTCCACTCCGATTCTCCAAATTAGGACAATTCCTCTTCATGTGACCAAAACCACCACAATTGAAACAAGCACCTGTTAGTTTTCAACAATTCTCCGTCTGGTGATTGCCTCTGTAGTGGCCACATTGCAGCTTTTTCCTACCAAAGTTGTACACCCCTCCAGAACTGGAAGAAGAAGAAGAAAAAGATGCAGACTTTTTGAAAGACTGACCCCTCGGTCCCAACGAACTAGAACGTTTGCTAGCTTGCATAGCCTTCCTACTAGCAATACTGATCTCTGCTTGACGACAACGATTAACTAATCCTTCGTACAAAGTAGGATCGTCACAGACTGAAACCCGATAAAAAATCTCCTGGTTCAAACCATTCAAAAAATGAGAATATTTTGCTGCAGTATTCTCACTAATGTGAGGAGCGTATGACAACAGATCCGTAAAACGCTTTTGGTAATCCTCAATGCTCAAATCTCCTTGCTTAATGGTCAATAGTTCCATCTCCTTCGCCTGACGAAGAGCTGGCGGAAAGTGATGATTTATGAAAGCCTGACGGAAATGTTCCCAACGAATCCGTCCATGCTGCTGAACTAGAATGGCAGAAACAGGTTTCCACCATTTCCGAGCTTTTCCTTGGATCATGAAATCGGCTACCTCCATCTTCTCGTCCTCGTCATAGTGCAGCACTCAAAAACACTGCCCCATGATATTGACCCAAGCTTCAGCAACATCAGCATTCTCATCTCCGGTCAACGGTGGAGGTCCAATCTTCATGAAATCCATAATGTTGACATGGTTCCTACGTCTCCTTTCATCATTATCTCGGTGAAGCCTTCCGTCACGATCTGTAAGACGATGTTCTCGGCCAACCTCATCGTCGCCATAACGGCCATGTCCCACACTTCTGTGATTGCTTCCATCTCTAAACATCTGAAAGGAAACCAAAATCAACCTCTAATTCCTCAAAACAGAATTACTAATGTCCCAAAAATATTTACATGCTCTGATACCACCAAATGTAGCGCCCTTACCCACTACTAAATAGACTAATAACCATACAACATTAAAACTTAATAACAACAATTAAACAGCGGAAACCAAAAAAACTTAATCATCTTACAACCCAAATGAAAACAGAACAAATAACAGCAGTCTTAAACATTAATACAACCATATTGAAAACATAATTCTGAACGAGAAAACGATATATCATATAAAACCTCCACTAGATCACCACCGAAAACCCAACTGCTGTAGCCACTGCCTTGGTCGTCCGAACCTTCCAACCTAAGACCTGCCCCATGGAATGGGGTGCCCAAGATGAAAACAAAGACGTGAGCGACAATCACCCAATACGAGAATGTACGAGTATACAAACTGATATGATGCATGCGAAATGCAATATGCTCGGATATCAAGGTTCAACTCAAGAATCTCATGCTCAGTCTAGAGGTGCCTGAGTGTGTAGTCTCTGATCTGCCCTAGGCATGTTTTGGCTCCCACACTCATCATCAAGACGTGGACCTACAATGTCCAGGTCATCAGAGCCCGTGGGTCCTGTCGGACACTGTAGATCTCGATGTCCCATCGTCCACAATACAACATAGGGCTGAGTGGTCCCAACAAACGAGGTATATCTCAAAAGATATTAGGCTCAACATGATATGTCATGCATAATATGCCAAAACAGTAAAACATGTTCATGCAACACATAATAATGCAGCATATAAGTGTGTATACTACGCTTGGATATCTCAGTCAGTACATCACGTACCTCACTAAAACAATCTGACAGAAAGCTATTAACCTAGACAATACCAACAATATGAAATCACTATCAAACCAGATCCTGAATTACTAAACATGCTTCAAAGTTCTTCCTAATGGATTTAGGATTATACCTGCGTCTGTCGTCAGCCCGCTGATGATGTGTCGATCTCAGTTCACCGATCTCCCCTCGAGTCGACACAAGCTCTGAAACTTCCCGACAAAAAAAAACTAAGGTAAAAAACTAGAAACTGTCTAGAAAACCTAAGGTAAAAAACTAGAACTCTCTCTCTCTCTGAAGGATGCGGTATAGGAAACAAAAGAATTCAACTTCCATTTATAGGCTGCATCCGGACTAGTTCAGAAAATTCGAATCAATCTTATCTGCCACGTGTCAGAATCTCATTCGTCTAGTTGGATTTCTCGAGATAATGTAATCTGAAGTAGATCGGGGTATCCATTTAAAATTCGGTGGATCTCAATAACTTTATCCCGAATTATCAATTCGTTAATAATACTTAATTAAGGACTCTTTAATTATCTCTTAATTTGTACTTCATTCAAAATAAGGATTCGGGTCATTACATGAACCAGCCCACCTAGGACTAAGACCAGACCTTACTATACTAAATTAACCACGATTTGCAGCCCCATGCATGCAGCTGTGTGACCAACCCCCTAAAAACGTGAACCCGACGAATTCTAGACTAGAGACCTGTCCAAGGACCACTACCAACTGTGCGACGACCACCTAAGACCACGAATCAGACTTTCTTTGGTCTGAACTGTTAGAGTAGGTGCACGTCGAGCCAAGTGTTGGCCGAGTGTTCACAATGAAACTCTATGTATAAACAGTCTTTATTTTAATAATATTTGAAATTATTGTTTTGGCACTTCTTTATCTGTATACCCATGCTAGTTGCATAGATAAAGTCCTTGAATATACAAATAGTAGAAAGAATATGAGATGCTCATGTGATGAGTATCATGAAACTCATATTTGGAATACTGTATATTCTAAACAGTTCCTAGTCGATTTAGCCGCCGCTAAGAAGGATATAGGCCGCTCGAGTTCGAGACTAGTATCTGCGATGTGAGTACCATGTTTCATTGGTAGGGGACATTGTGATGTCCGAGCATGCAGATAGGTGCTCCTTGTAGAGTGCACTGAACAACCCTCCATAAAGGATTTTCCAAGTGGTTCTCACTTATCGAGTGGAAAAGTCCTAGTTTATGGTTGTACACCATTAGTCCTTATGACCCGGGACAACATTGAGACTCTATGTGCTAGAATTACACTTTGACTTGTTTACCGACTCTCATGGGGTCATCAGGTGGCAAGGTTGGGTGTTCTGTCGAAACATATAGGAGTCGATGCATTGTAGTCGGGGATTCACCGCTTACCTACGGGTATGGATATCCTATGTGTTTTTCATGTATATGTAGTTTGAAATCTCTGATCAGAGTATGGTGGTAATTATGAAAGGGGTTTCATAGATTACACCATCGATGCAACTACGACATGACACATAGTATCGATTCATTGACAACTCTCGATAAACCAATGGTTGTCGAATCGGTCGGGATATATGAGATGAAGGGACCGTACTGTACGCTAACCATAATTGAATGGTTCTTGCAGGCACTATCATTTGATACCTAGGGAATCATGTAAGCGATGCTGCTAGACGTTTAACATGATTGGTTGGGTACTATCAGACTTGAGTTCTGACGTTCTTATTATCAAGGAGTTGATAAGTAAGAATGGAGCAATTGGGGTATGCTCGAATAAGGACATGTTTAGTCCGAATCACATGGAGATGTGAACCCGCGGCTAGTTGTATCAATGAACCATTGAGGGCCACACAAGTACTAGCTTTCTAGATCCCGATGAGAAGTAAAATAGTTCAATGTGTTGAACGGCTTATAAATGAGTTTATAAGCGTAAAGAAAATGGAAGTATGACTTCTATGAGAGAAATGTAAATTTTAATTTATGGAAGTGTTCCTAAATTAAAATTTGGCCAAGTAAATAATGTATTTGAAAATTGTGATTTTCATAAACATTATTATGGACTAAATTAAATTAATTCAAGTGTTGAATTAATTAAACACTAGTGGACCTAGTAGAGTCCAAATAATTAAATTAATTCAAGTGTTGGATTAATTAAATCATATGGAGTCTTGTAGAGCTCAATTAAAATAATTATTTAACTAGTGGGACTTGGGTAAATTCAAGTAATGTTTAATTAGTCTCAAATATGTTTGAGATAATTAAATTTAGTCCATGGTTTTTAATTTGATTAAAAACCATATAATATACATGCATGGGAGGTGAAAGGTTGGGAGACTACTTTTTGTGTTTTCAAGGCATGGCATGCAACTTTTGCTTTTTGCTTTTCTCACAACCAAGACAAGGAAATTAAGACACACTCCTTCCCTCCCACTCTCCACCTTGGCCGAAACTTCACTAGACTTCTCTCCAAGTTTTTCTCTCATTTTTCTTCTTCAAGTGTTGAGGAAGAAATATTCTTCTCATTGAAAAATCTTCTTGTTTTTCTAGTGCAAAACAAGAAGGGATTTACCTAGCAAGTGGTGGGCCTAATTTTGAAGGTTGGAAGCTTGTAGATTTGTCATCCTTTGAAGAGCTAAGGTGTTTACACCTTAGTTGGAGCCATACATCAATCCTTGTGATTGATAGGTACATTTCTTAACACACTATGAATGTCATTTTGTGTTTATTGTATTTGCTACACATTATTTACTTGGTGGCCGAAAATTTTATGCTAAAATCCAAATTTTTGTGCTTCCGTTGCGTTTCCGGTCACCGTAACCGATCCCCTTTCATGAACCACGGCCCGGAGTAAGCCTGCACACAGCCGTGAACCCATACACACCGTTCGAACCCTAACGTGCCCAAGAACCATAACACTTGATCGGCTCCTTCACCATCCCGTCTAGCCTTGTTTCTAACACCTCAAATCACTCCCAACCTGCTGAAAAACATGCTGGAACCCTCAAGTCTGGCAGCCCCTTCGAACCGAGAACAAAAAGTGAATTATAACATGATAAAAATTTCGGTTCATTCATATACATGCATTCAAACCCGTGTAAAACATCAAACTAACAACATGTCATGCATAAACAATCCAAAACCTGTAATATGGTGTGAAAGATAAGAAAAGAAAAGAAAAGAAAAGAATCAGGCATGCCTTAATGTTTAACCGCTCGAAAACTTGAAGACCTTTGCGTAGAATGTGCAACGAAGAGGCGGGGGATGAATTTTCTTGAAAGTTTTGAGAGATTTTCGAGTTGGCTGCTGAAAATCCTAAGAATTGGTGATGCTGAAGAGAGGGAAGGGGTGGCAGAATTTAGGTTTAGGGTTAGGGTTTGATGATGTAGGGTTTAAGTAGAAAATTCATGCATAAATGGGCCCTAATTAAAGATTAAATGAATTTAAAAGGGTTTTAAGCCCACTAAGCACTAAAATAAACCAATCAAGCCCAAACACACTCCCGAAAAATATTTCGTTTATGTACGTTTTTGAAAATATTGCCCGCACCCTCAAAAAGTCCTCCGAATCGTTACAATTTGCGTACCGGTTAAAAATATAACCCAGCGAGTAAAAATACCCAACCAAGGCTCATTTCAAAAAAATCATACTTAAATACACCATATATTAAATAATTAAAAATAATTATTTAATAAAAAAATTTTCTTGAATATCCCTTGTTTTTGTTCCTCGTTCGAGCGCGAAATGCAACTTAAAACCCTAATGCATGAAACATTAAAGTAACCATGAAATAAAACACTTACCAATGCAATAATCATGTGTTAAATGCATAAAAATCATTAAACACATATTTTAAATAAAAACCCTAGATTGCATGCAGTCAGGTTACGTAGTTCGAATTTCCTAGACCTTACAAATCTCTCCCAATTAAATTGAATTTTGTCCTCGAAATTTAAAACATACCGAATAACTTTGGGTAGCAACTCTCATCTCGGCCTCAGTCTCCCAAGTAGCCTCATCCTCGGAATGATTCAGCCACTTGACTTTGACCACGTGGATCACTTTGTTCCGGAGCCACCTCTAATGTCTATCCAATATCTGAGTGGGTCTCTCCTCGAAGGACAGGCTCGGCGTCAGCTGTAGTGGCTCATAGTTTAGCATATGCGGAGGATTGAACATGTACTTCCGCAGCATAGAGACATGGAACACATTATGAACTCTCGACAGATTCGGCGGTAATGCAACTCTGTATGCGAGCGTCCCAACTCTCTCTAGGATCTTGAACGGTAAGATGAATCTAGGACTGAGCTTGCCTTTCTTCCCGAATCTCATCACACCCTTCATCGGTGCGACTTTCACGAATATATGATCTCCCACTGCAAACTCAAGATCCATGTGCCGCTGATCTGCATAACTCTTTTGTCGGCTCTGAGCGGTCTTCATCCTATCTCGAATCTTGACCACTAACTCTGCCGTCTGACTGACAATATTCGGTCCTAACTCTGACCTCTCTCATACCTCGTCCCAATACACTGGTGACCTACACTTCTTCCCGTACAAGGACTTATATGGAGACATACCGATCGATGCCTAATAACTGTTGTTGTACGTAAACTCCACAAGAGGTAGGTTTGGCTCCCAGCTGCCTTGGAAGTCGATCAGGCAAACTCTAAGTAGGTCCGCCAAAATCTGAATCACCCTCTCTGACTATCCGTCGGTCTGAGGATGGAAGGCAGTATTGAATAGCAGCTTATTACCCAATGCCTGATGCAGACTCTTCCAGAATGCAGACGTGAATCTCGGATCCCTGTCTGACACGATGGACACTGGAATCTCATGCAGTCTAACTATCTCTCTGATGTATAGCTATGCGTACTGAGTCATAGTGAAAGTCTTCTTGATCGATAAAAATTGTGCTGATTTAATGAGCCGATCCACTATCACTCAAATGGCATTATATCCTCCAGTCGTCCTCGGAAGCCCTGTCACAAAATCCATGGTAATGTTCTCCCATTTCTACTCGGGAATAGGGAGAGGTCTCAGCTTTCTTTCAGGTCTCTTATGCTTGGCCTTAACCTACTCACACGTCAAACACTCGGAGACGAAACGCAGAATATCTCTCTTCATGCCCGACCACCAATAAAGAGACTGAAGATCCTTATACATCTTCGTACTCCCTGGATGGATGGAGTACGGGGTGCTGTGGGCCTCGCTCAAGATATCTGCTCTTAGAGAATCACTGCTAGGAACCCACAGTTGGTCACGATATCTAACTATGCCGTCCACAATTGTATACAACCTCCGGCCCTTAACCTCATCCCTCTGTCTCCACTTCTATAACTGCTCGTCAAAAGCCTGCCCTGCTCGGATCCTATCCCTCAATGTCGATTGTACTGTCATGGTAGAAAGACTAGGGGCATCGCACCTGTGATAGACTGCAAGCTCAAACCTCTGAATCTCTGCTTACAACGGTCTCTGTACTGACAACTGAGCGATCACTGCATTCTTCTTGCTCAGGACATCTGCAACCACATTAGCCTTACCCGGATGGTAGCTAATGTCACAGTCATAATCCTTCACTAGAACTAGACACCTCCGCTGTCTCATGTTCAGCTCTTTCTGTGTGAAGAAGTACTTCAGGCTCTTGTGATAGGTGAAAATCCTGCACTTCTTCCCATACAGATAATGCCTCCAAATCTTCAGGGCAAAAACCACTCCTGCTAGCTTGAGGTCGTAAGTCGGATAATTCTTCTCATGGACCTTCAACTGTCTGGATGAGTAGGCTATAAATCTGTCATGCTGCATCAGAACTGTACCCAAACCGAGTTTGAAGCATCTGTCTCCTTGCCCTGATGGCATAGCTAGAACTGGTGCTGTGGTCAACGCCTGCTCAGCCTGTCAAAACTCTCCTCGCATTCCAGTCCTTAGATGAATTTGGCATTCTTTTTCGTAAAAGCGGTCATAGGCACCGCAATAGAAGAGAAGCCCTGAATGCACTTCCAGTATTATCCAGCCAATCCCAAGAAACTGTTGATCTCTGTCACACTCTTAGGCATTGGCTAGTCTCGGACTGCCTCAACCTTGCTGGGATCGACCTCTACTCAATCTCGGGATACAATGTGGCCCAAGAATGCCACTCTGTCTAGCTAGAACTCGCACTTACTAAACTTGGCATACAACCGTCTGTCCTGTAAAGTCTGTAGTACGGTCCTCAGATGCTAACTGTGCACCTCTCTGCTATTTGAATAGATCAGGATGTCTTCGATGAAAACTATGACGAACTGATCCAAATATGGCTGAAACACGCGATTCATGATATCCATGAAGATCGCTGTCACGTTCGTCAAACCGAAGGACATCACCATAAACTCATAGTGCCCATAACGCGTCATGAATGCCGTATTATGCAAGTCAGATTCCCTACCTTCAGTTGGTGGCATCCTGATCGGAGATCTATCTTCGAGAATACTGATGCTCCCTGAAGCTGATCAAATAGATCCTCAATCTTGGGCAGTGGATATTTGTTCTTGATCGTGACTCTATTCAGTTATCTGTAATCAATGCATAGCCGCATCATTCCATATGTCTTCTTAACAAACAGTACCGGCACGCCCCATTTAGAAAATCTAGGGCAAATGAAACTCTTATCTAGCAAGTCCTGAATCTGATCCTTCAGTTCCTTCATCTCTACAGGGGCTAGATGGTAGGGTGCCTTAGATATCGGCACGATACCTGGCATAAGCTCGATAGAAAAGTCCACCTCTCTGTCTGGTGGAATGCCTGAAACGTCGTCCGAGAAAACATCAGGGAAGTCCCTGACCACTTCGACCTCCTCTAGCCTCTGACTGACTGGCATCATACTGGCCAAAAATTCCTGGCAGCCCCTCCTCTTTAGCTTCCTCGCACAGATGCAAGAAATGATGTACGGAATCTACTGGTGTCTGGCTGCCTCAAATACAAATGGCTGACCACCGGACAGATACTGATCTACGCCAAAAATCTATAGAGGCTCCGTTCAAAGAAATCCTGTTCATTCCAAGAATAATATCGAACTCCGATAACGGTAGTCTGGCTGTACCGTATTTTTCTGCAACCGAAGTTCCAATCTCTTCACTATCTGAGACATAAACATCTGATCTCCGGACGGAATCGAGACTCTGAATCCCAAATCCATACCCTCTGGTATGATCCCTAGTCGCTTAACAAATGACTCAAATATAAATGAATGTAGCTCCGGAATCTAGCAATGCATACGTGGCTACACCTTAAATATATATCTTTCTTGCGACAAAACATACCATCAAATATAATCGAGTTGAAACTTAAGAAATTTTCTACCAAAAATTATCCCAAAATCCTCGAAAAATTACTGATTTACGTCTAGTACCCAATCGAAATCTCGGATTTTACCTCAAAAATTTTGAAAATTGCTATTTGGCCCTTAAAGTTTCAAATTCAATAAATTCGGCCCTACAATTTTCGAAAATTGCATTTTTGTCCCCAAATATTCCATACTTTCAGTTTTTTAAATTTGGTCCTTAAAACCCTTAATCAATTCAATTCAATCCTTAAGTCCACCTATTAGGAGCCCCTGGTGCATGTGGTGGTCTCTGCTGTCCAGGCCTCTTAAATTGTTCCTGGGGTTTCTGCTGCCCCTGATACCTCGGTGGCCTTGTGAATTGCTTTTTCTATGGTTGTGCGCTAGACTGGGCCTGATGCCTCTTCCACTGCATCTCTATATCAATCTCCCATAGAGCCTGCTCCGCCTAAAAAACACAAGCGGTGGCCTCGTCATAGCTCGTCGGTCTCATCAGCATCACATCCTGGAGCAAAGTGGGTCTCAGTCCATCCATGAAATGCCTCAGATTCTGAGCGACATCTCAAGCAATAAGGAGCACAAAGTGACAGCCCTGTCAAACTTCCGAATAAACTCTGCCACAGTCGATTCCTCCTGGCAGAGACTCATGAACTCCCTCGTTAGGCGACCCATAACATCTGCTGGGAAATACTTGTCGTAAAATACCTCCTTGAACTGCTCCCAAGTGAGGGTAGTCAAGTTCACCCCGTGAGCGACTCCTTCCCACCACAGGGATGCGTCATCCCTCAGCATGTAAGTAGCGCACCTGACTCCCTCATATCCAAATACTGAAAGTGTATCTCCAAAGACCGAATCCAACCCCCCACCACTAAAAGGTCAGTGGTACCCCCGAACTCCTTCGGATTGAGCCGTCGGAACTGCACATAGATGTCAATCTGGGGTCTGGGAGCATGTTGTGCCTGCTCCATAAGTCTAGCAATACCCTCCAAGACTCAGATAGCGTCATCTCCTAGCGGTAGTGGTGGTGGTGGAAGGCCTCTATCGCCTCCAGAAATATCATCATGACGGTCAGTGCTGAGGACGCGTCTGGGAGGCATGATATCTGAATACAGTCCAAATTCCAAACGTAACCCATCATGCAATTTAATCTAGTTTTCAAAACATATAATCCTCAAATCGTAAAAAAAGCTAGACATGTACTGAAAATCACTAAAAACATGTATCGTATGAATATGCAGGTGATAGCATTAAAACATTTAAAATCATACAAACTTACTTACTTGAGGCTTGAAGACTGAACTGCAGAAGCTGGCGGTGGCACAACCCTATACAGGACCTTTGCTCTGACACTAACTAAAACGTTTACTACTTAACATACTACAAGAATTATTATTTCTTTGTAAAATCAGTTTCAAAAATATACATCTTTAAGCATGCATGAGATAAAAGCCGAAAATTTCATATTTTAAAAATAAAAGTATTCAACTATCAGTAAAAACACTGCAGTTAAAAATATGTCAAACTTCAAACCCTAGACTGTCGAGCAAAATAATTCAAAAGGGACGCATGAAAAAATTTTAACCACCATCAACATATAAAACGAAAGCGTATAAAAATATCAGATTCACTTCTATCTCGTAAACATGATGTGCAGAAAATACGGTCATCGGGTTCACGTGCGCACAACCAACTCTGCCTACTCAGTCTTCGGCACATTCAATCTCCTGATAAATAGGCTCACCTGCATCATTCACACCTACTGAGTCTAAAGACTCAACACACTGTAACGTTATAGCAAGTACATATACATAGCAGGCAACAGTGAAAAGTACCGTAATAAAAATACATTTCATGATCTTTAAAGCGTAAACATAATAAAGAATACGTGTCAAAGCATGTCTCAACATATCATCATATACGTGTTCATTTTCTTTAATTGAATTCAGTTCATTAGTTGTGACTTTTGTATCAGCTGTATCGTATCAACTCTATTCGATGGATCCATCTACGATTAACCGTGGTACCCGATGGCGGGGACATCAGCGACAGTATTACCCATCCACTGAGCCTTGGCCTTAAATGTCATCGTATACATATACATATTAGTCACAACCAACTCACATCCTTCAAAATATGTCATCATATTCATCACTTAACAAAATCATGCATATACGTA
This sequence comes from Primulina huaijiensis, assembly GCF_012295235.1. Lineage (NCBI taxonomy): Eukaryota > Viridiplantae > Streptophyta > Magnoliopsida > Lamiales > Gesneriaceae > Primulina > Primulina huaijiensis. Next base: position 14,732,726 of record NC_133312.1, read on the forward strand.
ATTTTCCTTAAAATCAAGCATGTAACATATTTTTCTTATTTACGTGAAAAGTCATATACGTGATAACAAAAACATTTAAAACATGACAAATCGTGTTTAGGGCGCTACCAGGACAAAAACTCGACCTGGGTGCAAAATGACCATTTTGCCCTTGGAAGCCCTATTTGACTATTTCACCCGTGCACCTCAAAATTTCGACCCGAAGCATACAAAACTCCTTAAAACACCTCAAAACATAATAATAAGCATTTTTTAGAGGTAAACTCGAGCCCGTTTCAAAACTTATACGATTCGTTTTAAAACTTGGACCAGAACTTGGACCGGGGTCCCGGTTTTAACGTGAATCAACCCGAAACTCAACCAAATCTTTCCAAACTTAAAACATAGCTTGATATCATAAAATCGTACCTAAAATCATCTAATTCGAGCCACTCAAGGTTCTCAATACCTTGCTGCAGCTTACTGAATTATCCAACACATGCTCTCGGAAACCCTAGCTACCAACTCACGGCCCTAGCTCAATCACCAGGTCTGACTAGACCCAAACCAACCCATATAGGACTAAGACCAAACCCTACTGGACTCAACTAACCATGATTTGCAGCCCCACGCATGCAGCGTGCGACCAACACCCTAAAAACGTGAACTCGACGAATTCTAGGCTAGCGACCTGTCCAAGGACCACTACCAATTGTGCGCCGACCACCAAAGACCATGACTCAGACCTTCCTTGGTCTTAACCATGGCCTGGAGTAAGCCTGCACACATTCGTGAACCCATACACATCGTTCGAACCCTAATGTGCCCAAGAACCATAACACTCGATCGGCTCCTTCACCATCCCGTCCAGCCTTGTTTCTAACACCTCAAATCACTCCCAACCTGCTGAAAAACATGCTGGAACCCTCAAGTCCTGTAGCTCCTTCGAACCGAGAACAAAAAGTGGGTTAAAACATGATAAAAATTTTGGTTCATTCATGTACATGCATTCAAACCCGTGTAAAACATCAAACCAACAACATGTCATGCATAAACAATCAAAAACGTGTAATATGGTGTGATTGACGAGAACAGAAAAGAATCGGGCGTGCCTTAACTGTGACGTACCGTAATTTTAAACTACTTAAAATTTGCGGAAAATTAAAATTTTCTGAAATAATTAACAATCTCTCAAAATACACTTGTAAATAAAATGCTTGATCAATATTTGAAATGCAAACGAACTGGCAACAAGTACTTGTTTAAAACAGCATAAAGTAATTCGTGAAAATCAGAGTAAATGAATTCAACATGCATAAAAATCATTAAAACTTAAGCGGTCCTCAAGTTAGTTCTCCATCCAGTCCGAGCCATCTCACTGGTCTCCGCCTCTCGTCACCTCAAACTCGTCCTCACCTGCATAGATCAAGTCTAGTGAGTATAAAGAATCAACGTGTATAAACTGAGAATAGGGTGTAATACATAATAAAACCACATGCACTTAAAAGTAGAACATACGTACTTAAACTGTGAACGTACTTACATAAGCATATATGTGCCATCATTTCATAAACAATTTCATAATCGTGCTACAACATACATACTTAAACATACATAATCATCATCGTTTTGCGTAGAGATATGTTTTAAAGCAAGTGACCCATAACATAACGCGCCTGATCAGGCTAAACCCATTACTGTGCTGGGAGGGATGTCCATTACCACATACATAAAATCCCCGGTCATGCTTTACCGGGTGGATTGGTCCCCGGTCGTGCTTTACCGCTTCCCATCCTGATCATAACCTGGTCATGCTTTACCGGGGTGGAGAGGTCTCCGGAGACGTTCTCTGTCTTCCAAACCCGTAACATAATTGGTCACATGACAAATCTCATACCTCAAAAACATAAAATATTTTCCTTTTAAAGTCGAACATACTTATATAGTGTTGAGGACTTCGTTGGATCTCGCTTGGGCAATTGCACCACGTACTCAAACATTTTTTTTTCAAGAATACCTGGGGGTCGGGCGGTAATATTTTACCGCTCGGGCGCATCAGTCCAGAAGGCCTAGCGCTCGGGCGGTAAAATCTTACCGCTCCAGCGCCGCCTATTAAGCGGTTCCCAACCAAACCTGCAACTCAAAAATCCTCAAAAAAACATATTTTTACACAGTTTGAGCAGTCACGCGAAAATTATCATAGCTCACTCGTTTCTTGTTAAAAAATTACGAATTTACTATCAATTCGAAGATATCAAAAAGTATAACGTTTTATATTTTGAAAGTTTTTCAAGAAAACCGACTGAAAATTCACAGGACTCGAAATGACAGCAGCTTCTGTTTTGAGATCTAAAAACTTGTTCAAAATCGTTTCAACCATTTTTGCTCAAACTTCGCATAGCATGACCGGATTTTTACACGCAATATACATCAAAATATTTACTATGATAAGATCGATGCGAAAAATGAAAGAATATACATGTCTTTGCGTCTAAACGCTCGAAGATAACGAATACCGACGCGGTGGAATACGGGAGATGATCGGGAGACGCTTGCTACACGATTCTTGCTCGAAAAACCAACGTGAATCTACTGAAAACTCGAAGAGGAAAGGGTGGCTGCTGGAACAAGCTCAAAAACCCTAGCTATTCCCTTCAAAACCAACGTGTGTGTGTGTGCGTGAGTGGGTAGTAGTTTAGGTGAAAATTTTTGCTTAGTTAATTAATTAAGGGCTAAAGACAAGCCTAGTTAAATAATTAAGGATAAAAATAATATTAATCTAATTATTTAATCCCACTCAAAGATTTAATAAAATAATTAAATACCAAATTTTCAAGATTAAAATTCTCAAATTCAATTTAGTATTTTTGAAAAGATTAAAAATCTTAAAATTATCTAATAAATTAAATCAGGCTTTAAAATGCTTAAAATTCCATAAATCATTTAAAACATCAATTTTCTTGACTTGAAATAAAATACCACACTTTCATAAATCACCTAAATCGTCACTGGTCTCTTTTCCCGATCCCGCATCGAATATTCGCCTGAAATATAAAACTCAAGAAAACATTTTAACATGCATCAAATAAACATGTAATAATTTAAAATAACGCAAATCATAAATCATGCATCGTTAAAAATCGTTTTTTTAAAAACTAACTAAGTAATTTAACAATTTAATAAATGCATTGGTTTTACGTGTACTGATTTTGGGCTCTACAATTCCTCCCCCACTTAAATAAATTTCGTCCTCGAAATTAAATCTTACCAAACAAGTACGGATAGCGGCTTCTCTTGGTTGTTTGAGCCTCCCAAATGGACTCCTCCACTGTTTGATTCAGCCAATGGACTTTGACCAACTTGGTCACTTTGTTTCGAAGTCTCCGCTCCTGTCTGTCTAGAATTTGGACAGGTCTTTCTTCATATGACAGGTCTGGAGCAAGCTGCAACGGCTCATAAATCAAAACATACGAAGGATTTTCTATATACTTCCTCAGCATCGAAACGTAGAACACATTGTGTACTCCGGCCATATTCGGCGGTGGAGATACACGATAAGCAAGTGTCCTAACTCTGTCCAGGATTTCGAATGGCCCAATGAGTCTCGGACTCAGCTTGCCTCTCTTCCCAAGCCTCATAACACCCTTCATATGCTCTATCTTCACGAATACGTGATCTCCTATGACAAATTTGAGATCCCTTCTTCTCTTGTCAACATAACTCTTTTGGCGACTCTGGGCGGTCTTCATCATGTCTAGGGTCTTGACCACCACGTCTGCAGTCTGCTGAACAATCTCTGGGCCAAGTTATGATCTCTCACCGAGTTCGTCCCAATGAATTGGCGATTCGCACTTCTTTCCATACAGTGCTTCGTAGGGAGCCATACCTATAGATGATTGGAAACAGTTATTGTAGGTAAACTCCACTACAGGTAGCTTTGATTCTCAATTCCCATGGAAATAGATCACACATGCTCGCAAAAAATCTTCCAAAATCCGAATCACTCACTTAGACTGGCCATTTGTCTTGGGGTGGAGTGTCGTGCTGAATAGCAACTTCTTTCCGTAGCTGTATGTAAACTCTTCCAAAAGGACGATGTGAATCTCGGGTCCCTGTCAGACACAATAGGGAACCCGTGCAATCGGACTATCTCCCGGATATAGAGCTCTGCATACTGAGTCATGGAGAAATTCGTCTTCACGGGTAAGAAGTGTGCCGATTTAGTAAGTCGATCCACTATAACCCAAATGCATTAGATCTTCTGACTGACCTCGGCAATACAATAACAAAATCCATTGTGATACTCTCCCATTTCCACTCGGGAATAGGGAGTGGCTTAAGCATCCCTGCTGTCCTCTGATGCTCTACTTTCACTTGCTGACAAGTGAGACATTCAGATACAAATCGGCGAATGTCCCGCTTCATCTCTGGCCACCAATACAACATCTGTGAGTCCTTGTACATCTTGGTACCCCCTGGATGGATGTAATGCGGAGATGTATGTGTCTCTGTCAAAATTTCCTCTCTGATCGAATCAACACTAGGAACCCACATCCTTCCTCTGTACCTCACAATACCTTCGGACACTGTGTAGAGTACACTGCCCTTGGCTTCATCCTTCAGTCTCCATTTATGAAACTGTTCGTCTGAAGGCTAACCTCTATGGATTCGGTCTAGCAAAGAAGACTGGACTGTCAGATTAGACAACTTGGGAGCTCTGCCCTTAGGGTACCCTTCTAGGCCGAACCTCTGAATCTCTGACTGAAGAGATCTCTGCGCTGACAGCTGTGCTACGACGACTACTTTCCTGCTCAAAGCATCTGCCACAACATTAGCTTTCCTTGGATGGTAGCTAATTTCACAATCGTAGTCTTTTACTAACTCCAACCACCGTCTCTGTCTCATCTTCAGCTCTTTCTGCGTGAAGAAGCACTTGAGACTCTTGTGATCAGTGAATATCTGGCATTTTCTCGCCGTACAGATAATGTCTACATGTCTTCAACGCAAAGAAAACGGCAGCTAACTCTAGATTATGAGTTGGGTAGTTCTTCTCATGAACTTTCAACTGTCTGGAGGCATATGATATAACCCGACCATGCTGCATCAATACTGCGCCTAAACCGAGCTTAGAAGCATCTGTGTACAACACAAAATTGCCTTGCCCTGATGGCATGTCTAGAACTGGCGCTGTGATAAGAGCTTGCTTTAAAGTATCGAAGCTCTTCTGACATTCTTCGCTCCACACAAATTTAGCATTCTTCTTAGTTAATGAAATGAGTGGCACTGCAATCGAGAAAAACCCCTGAATAAATTTCTTTTAGTAGCCTGCCAAGCCTAGGAAACTACAGATTTCTGACACGTTCTTCAGCTCAACCAATTATTTTACTGCTGTCACTTTAGCTGGATCCACCTCAATTCCATTGCTAGATATGATATGTCCCAAAAATGCTACTTTCTCCAACCAGAATTCACACTTGCTGAATTTTGCAAACATCTTGTGCCTCTGCAAAATTTACAAAACTGTACCCAAATGCTGACTATGCTCCTCATGGCTCTTCGAGTATATAAGAATGTCGTCAATGAATACTATGACGAACTAATCTAGGTAGGGCTGAAATACTCGATTCATTAGGTCCAAAAAAATCGATGGAGCATTCGTCAGCCCAAATTTCATCACTAAGAACTCGTAGTGTCCATATCTAGTTCTGAATACTGTCTTATAAACATCTGCATCCTTTACCTTCAGCCGATGATACCAAGAACGTAGATCTATCTTAGAGAACATTGTAGCTCCTTGCAACTGATCGAACAAGTCCTCGATCCTTGGTAATGGGAATTTGTTCTTGATCGTTACCTTGTTCAATTCTCGGTAATCGATACGCAACCTCATGCTCCCATTTTTCTTCTTTACGAAGAGCACTGGTGCGCCCTATGGTGAGAAACTAGGACGGATGAATTCCTTGTTGAGGAGCTCTTGAATTTGCTGTTTGAGCTCTAACATCTCACCTGTAGCCAAACGGTACGGTGCCTTAGAGATTGGCACAGTGCCAGGCACAAGGTCAATGGCGAACTCCACCTCTCTCTCTGGTGGAAGACCTGTGACGTCGTCGGGGAAACCATCAGGAAAGTCTCTGACAACTGGTACGTCAGATATCGACAGAGTGGGTGAGTTAGGTGTTGAAATAATACTGACTAAGAATGCCTGACACCCTTGTGTATAAGTTTCCATGCCTGCACGCAAGAGATCATGCGAGGGAAACTTCTCCACCTGTGTCGCTCAAAAAGAAATTGATCCATGCCCAACGGTCTTACCAACACTGATCTTTTATGGAAATCAATTAGGACTCTGTTCTTCATCAGCCAGTCCATCCCTAAGATAATATCAAACTCTGGCATTGGCAACACAATCAAGTCGGCGTAAACTAGGTGGCCCTGTAGCTCAAGATCGATATCTCTGACCACGCTAATAGCTGATAACTCTTCCCCTGATGGGACTGTCACGGAGTAGCTCACGTCGAGTCCAATGGACTTGACATTCAAATAATTAGCGAACGTCTTCGAGATAAAAAAATGAGTAGCCCCGGAATCTAACAAGGCCTTCGTGGCTACTTTCTTTATTAAGATATTTCCTAAGGGACTTTAGCACAACACATAAACTTGTACCCGAAAATACTTATCTTAACCTCATGCAGAGTTGAAAATTTCTATCCAAAGACTCCCAAAATACGAAAGCAACATGCTATTAATCCCAAGTAAAATTCGAAGCATGAATGACAAAAATAATACAGCGCTGAATTAAATAGGTTACCGATCAGTAGATTCATGTCTGGGTTCGTCTCCTCAGCATGCATGGTGAACAATCTCCCCTGGGTCGGCTGCCTCCACTACGGACAGTCCTTCAACATGTGGTCGCTGGCTCCACACTTGAAGCATTTGCCCAAACCCCATAAACATTGTCCCTCATGTTTGTGGCTGCACTTCGGGCACACCGGATACTCACCAGGCTTCTGAGGAGCCTTCCCTTGCGATATAGAACCCTTGTCTTTCGGCGGTACTTGAAACGGCCTCTTTCCCCGCTGTCACTAGAAAGGCCTCTTGATTTGCTGCTGGGAATGGTGCTGCTGGGGCACTTGATAGGGCCCCTTGCCCTGCCTGTAATTCTCGATATCTTTCTGGTCCTGCTCTGTCACCAAGGCTCTCGACACGGCAATAGCATAAGTGGTAGGACCAGCAACTCTAACATCACGGCGCAAGATCGGCCGTAATCTATCTATAAAATGCCTCAGCTTCTCCCGGGCATCATTTGCAATCAGGGGCACGAAGTGACACCCCCTCTCAAACTTCCTTACGAACTCTGCTACGCTGTTGTCCCCTTGTCGCAACATCATAAACTCCCTGGTCAGGCGGGAGCGTACTTCCTCAGTGAAGTACTTGGAGTAGAAGACCTCCTTAAAACCATCCCAAGACAGGGTCTGCAAATTCACTGACACAGACGCTCTCTCCCACCACAGTCTGGCGTCCCTTGTCAACAGAAAAGTTGCACATCTGACTCTGTCTGCATCCTGCAGCTCCATAAAAGCGAAAATCACCTCGATGGACTTAATCCATCTCTCCGCTATTATCGGTCAGTAGTCTCCGAGAACTCCTTTGGGTATATCCTCCTGAACATTTCATAAACTGTCTCTGGCCTGGGCCTCGCCCCCGAATCTACCCCAGCATTGTTCCCCGCAAACTGTGCGAAGAACTGAGTCATCCCTACAAGAATCTGTGCCTGCATATCTGGCGTTGGGCGAGGACGAATGGCCCTCTCTCCATCCCGAGCCTCTCTATCCTCTTCGCCTGCTCCACGTGCAATCATACGACTAGGAGGCAAACTGTTCCAAAATTTACCCAACACATAGACCAACATGCAAGAACATAATATCCATATCATAAGATGCACGTAAATCGAATTTAAACATGTACATGCTGAAATCATGACTTTGATGCTTACTACATAAAAGAATTTTAAAACTTTAAAACTTACAGACTTGAGGCGTGACTTCGTGAGTTTATCGCAACTGACAGTTGACATAACCTTTATAAGAACACCGCTTTGATACCAATAGTAACGTACCATACTTTTAAACTACTTAAAATTTGCGGAAAATAAAAATTTTCTTAAATAATTAACAATCCCTCAAAATACACTTGTAAATAAAATGTTTGATCAATATTTGAAATGCAAACGAACTGGCAACAAGTACTTGTTTAAAACAACATAAAGTAATTCGTTAAAATCTGAGTAAATTAGTTCAACATGCATAAAAATCCTTAAAACTTAAGCGGTCCTCCGGTTAGTCCTCCGCCCAGTCCGAGCCATCTAACTGGTCTCCGCCTCTCGTCTACTGAAACTCGTCCTCACCTGCATCAATCAAATCTAGTGAGTCTAAAGACTCAACATGTATAAACTGAGAATAGCAAGTAATAAATAATAAAATCACATGCACTTAAAAGTAGCACATACGTACTTAAACTCTAAACATACTTACATAAGCATAGACATGCCATCATTTCATAAATATTTTCATAATCGTGCTACAACATACATACTTAAACATGCATAATTATCATCATTTTGCATAGAGATATGTTTCAGAGCAAGTGACCTATAACATAATGCGTCTGATCAGACTAAACCACAGTACTGGACTGGCAGGGATGTCCACTATTACATACATAAGATCCACGGTCATGCTTTACCGGCTGGATTGGTCCCTGATCATACTTTACCGCTTCCCAATCCTGATCATAACCCGGTCATGCTTTACTGGGGTGGAGAGGTCCTCGGACACGTTCTCCGACTTTCAAACCCGTAACATAATTCACAAGACAAATCGCATACCTCAAAAACATAAAAAAAAATTTCTTTTGCACGTCGAACAAACTTATATAGCGTTGAGGGCTTCGTTGGATCTTGCTTGGGCAATTGCACCACATAATAAAACATTTTTTTTCCAGAATACCCGACGGTCGAGCGGTAATATTTTGCCGCTCGGGCACGCCTGTCCGGAAGGCCTGGCGCTCGGGTGGTAAAATCTTACTGCTCCGGCGCCGTCCATTAAGCGGTTCCCAACCAAGCCTGCAACTCGAAAATCCTCAAAAAAACACATTTTTACACAGTTTGAGCAGTCACACGAAATTTATCATAACTCACTCGTCTTGTCCAAAAATTACGAATTTACTATAAAATCGAAGATATCGAAAAGTACTATGTTTTATATATTAAAAGTTTTTCCAGAAAACCGACCGAAAAATCACAAGACTCGAAATGATAGCGGATTTGGTTTTTGAGATCTAAAAACTTGTTCAAAATCGTTTCAACCATTTTTGCTCAAACTTCGCATAACATGACCGGATTTTTACACGCAATATACATCAAAATATTTACTATGACAAGATCGATGCGAAAAATGAAATAATATACATGTCTTTGCGTCTAAACACTCGAAGATAACGAATACTGACGCGGTGGACTACGAGAGATGACCGGGAGACGCTTGCTACACGATTCTTGCTTGAAAAACCAACGTGAATCCACTGAAAACTCGAAGGGGAAGGGGTAGCTGCTGGAACAGGCTCAAGAACCCTAGCTATTCCCTTCGAAACCAACGTGTGTGTGTGTGTGCGTGAGTGGGTGGTAGTTTAGGTGAAAATTTTTGCTTAATTAATTAATTAAAGGCTAAAGACAAGCTTAGTTAAATAATTAGGGATAAAAATAATACTAATCAATTATTTAATCACTCAAATATTTAATAAAATAATTAAATACAAAATTTTCAAGATTAAAATTCTCAAATTCAATTTAGTATTTTTGAAAAGCTAAAAAATGTTAAAATCACCTAATAAATTAAATTAGGCTTTAAAATGCTTAAAATTCCATAAATCATTTAAAATATCTATTTTCTTGACTTTAAATAAAATACCACACTTTCATAAATCGCCTAAATCGTCACTGGTCTCTTTTCCTGATCTCGCATCGAATATTCTCCTGAAACATAAAACTCAATAAAACATTTTAACGTGCATCAAATAAACATGTAATAATTTAAAATAACACAAATCATAAATCATGCATCGTTAAAAATTGTTTTTTAAAAAATTATATAAGTAATTTAAAAATTTAATAAATACATGAGTTTTACGTGTACTGATTTTGAGCTCTACATTAACGTTTAATCGCTCGAAAACTTGAAGACCTTTGCGTAGAACGTGCACCGGAGAGACGGGGGATGAATTTTCTTGAAAGTTTTGAGAGATTTTCGAGTTTACTGCTAAAAACCCTACGAACTGGAGCTACTGAAGAGAGGGAAGGGGACGACTGAATTTAGGTTTAGGGTTAGGGTTTGATGGTGTAGGGTTTAAGTAGAAAATTCATGCATAAATGGGCCCTAATTAAAAATTAAATGAATTTAAAAGGGTTTTGGGCCCACTAAGCACTAAAATAAACTCATCAAGCCCAAACACACTTCCGAAAAATATTTCGTTTAGGTACGTTTTTGAAAATATTGTCCGCACCCTCAAAAAGTCTTTCGAATCGTTAAAATTTTCGTACCGCCTAAAAATATAACCCAACGAGTAAAAATACCCAACCAATACTCATTTCCAAAAATCATACTTAAATACACCATATATTACATAATTAAAAATAATTATTTAATAAAAACATTTTTCCTGCATATCCCCGGTCTCCGTTCCTCGTTCGAGCGCGAAATGCTACTTAAAACCCTAATGCCTGAAACTTTAAAGTAACCATGAAATAAACACTTATCAATGCAATAATCATGCGTTAAATGCATAAAATTCATTAAACACATATTTTAAATAAAAACCCTAGATTGCATGCATTCGGGTTACGTAGTTCGAATTTCCTAGACCTTACAATTCAACCACCCACTCAAGAGATAGTGTCAAACACAGATGGAAAGCATTAAAGAAAAGCTAAGGCAAGTTTTTGAAGTTCGGAATTCAAATCCGAAAGGACTTCTATAAATACGAAGACAGAAGGAAGATGAAAGCATCATTCAACCTCTTCATTTTCTTTCAAAACCATTGTAATATTTTCTAGTTTATGTGTGTTTTACTTCGACTGCTACTAGTAGCTAAATAAGTTCTTCTTCCTTTACAGGAAGTTACTATATAATAATAATTCGTTATGTTTGAATAAAAAGACCAAGGCTTTTGCCCCTATCATGTATTAGTTTCAAATCAAGCATTTTACTATACACCATGCGGTAGGAAACGAAACAGGATTGTGCTAAGTGCTATTGAAAGAATCTGCGTGAGGAACCATCTGTTGCGACTGCGTGGTTAAACTATGAGGAGCAGTCTGTAAAACCCGATGGATATAACCTGACAACACTCTGGTCAAAGAAGTAAACTGCTCAATTTATTAAACGAAAGCATTATGGGCCATTTAAAAAAAATAAAAAAAATCGATCATATGAACATAATATATAGGCTAGAAACTTTACGTAGTTGTATGTCTTGAAACTATACGCCTTTAAAAAAACAGGCTCAATAGATAAAACAATGTCACGTACCATAAAAGATATTTTTGGAAAATTTAAAAAATTAAGGAGTTTAAACAAAGATATGAGAGAATGGGGAATGAAAAAAAAGTTGAGAATGGAGATGGAGAGTGATTGTCAAGTTGCCCTATTTTCAACGACCGGAATAGTTGGATACACAAAATTTGAATCAGAAGAATTTCGAGAAATGACATATATTCACTATCAACAACCAAAACTCAGAAGTAAATCGTTTCACTTGTACTTTCACATTTGTAGTCATATGACAATTTATTCTAAAAGCTCCACATTTTTGGCCACAAGTCCAATCTAGTATATTAAATGAGAAAACTTCGTTTGGGAAATTCGCTTTTTAACAATCAATGGGTAAAAACAAATGCATGTGAGTACCAATTGGCTTGTTATTGTGTGCTACTAGAGATGGACATCTTCTGTGTAGACATATCCTTACCAAAATATTCTCTGCGCATTAACAAACATAATATTGAAGAAAAATCTGAAGATGAACGAGACGATTTCATATACTTTGAAACGGTAAAAATTACATCTACAAAAAAAAAAAAAAAAGACAACTACAGGACGAAGACAAACGACCAAATGGTAAGTTTCTTGTACAAACAAAGGTCTGAACTTTTATATTATAAGGACACATCTGAGACAAATAGTGTACATCGCTTGCAACTCTCCTGACTTCCATAACTTTGTACACGAAAAAAGTTATGTATATGAAACATCAACAGCCTTCTGTTCATAATTAACTAACATATATAAGCATATATTAGTAAAAGCAATCACCTTATCTGAAATAACTGATCTGATACTTCAGTCCAATGGAAACAAACGCTCAAAAACTTAAAAGGATCACGATGTATAGCATTTGGTTGCAGCCCCTCACTTTGAGCCTCAATCTTAAGCTCCTTTCACCTGCAAATTAGTCGTAAAACTAAGAATGAAATCTCCTTATTACTGAGTTGGAAGATTTTAATATGATCTTATTTATAAATGAAATGGGCAAGGTACAAAGTTGATCAATATTTAAACACGAAGAGGAAAAAGAAAGCATCGGTAAAACTCAAACACAAGTCAAAAAGTCAAGTGAAAATAATACTCAGTTTGCAAAGATTTAACTTGATCAAATTTTGCTAAAAAATGATGTCTCCACTCTTTAAAAAGAACATATATTTACTAATTTAGCACTAAGAGGTAAGAGACACCATTCGTTGCCCACGAATCGTACAAATGCAAGCAGAGGATCACTAACTAAAATTACAATTTAATAAAGTCGGGTGCAGTAAGAATAAACAGGTCAAAAAATACCTGTTGGTTTCCAGACATTGTATGGGAAGGTTTGATCTTTCACCAACCTGAAAGTTGCCCAGTAAGACTAATCACCGATCTCATCTGATCTCCTTGAATGGTAACATTCTTGGAACTTTCCGGTGCCTTTATGAGACAGGACACGAGAGCTAATTAATGGGTCATTTGCATTTTACACTTCACGCAAATTCATCTAAGTCACACGATAATCCTATTTCATCACCCATATAGTCACCAGCCAAGGAAAAAATAAGACACTTAAATCCCATAACTCCCGTTGTACATATTTCCAGAACTGGGCATGCGGATCTTTGAATCTTCATAACCACCATATAACTTATTAAATCCCAATCTCTCGTTTCTGAGAAGTTCTGCCATACCCAAATTATTAGCACCAGGACCCTCATTCCACCCATTCCATTGGCCATTAGAAGCTATTACATTTCTAGGCTGAGGGTGGGTAAACTGGGAAAATGGAGAGAAATTGTTGGACAGGGTTTGCTCCATAACCCTTGAACAAACTCCATAAGCATCAGCGATGGAGGAAAAACCATCCCCAAGTTCGTTAATTCTCTGGTTTGTGTGTGGAGGAGATCTTTGAAAAAGTGATTGGAGCCTTGCCTCCTCGAATGTATTCAATTGTGGAGAATAACTGGACCTTACATCTAGGACTGGACTGTTGATGCCACCTGGAAGTGTGCCATGGCGAACTTCCAAAATTGCAGGATCCATGAATTCAATATCACAGTTACTAAAAGTATTGCTACTTGGAGGTGTCTGCCACTGATTTCTTGAAAAAGAGGAGGTATCGAGTATATGATTTCCTGCACGATTTAGAACAAATAATAAACAAAAAGAAAGGTAAGTTATGAACCAAAAAAACAATCTTTAAATATGCTCACCCTAAAAAACTCACCTGATAATGCGCCCAAAATCTGATCTGCCCTTTCATATGATGAGAAACCTGGAGGTGGCGTTCTATTAGCAGCTGCAAATCCTGGAGGGGCGGATATCTGAGATCTTGAAACTGTTCGAAGAATTGGAAAAGAAGGAACTGGATGAGACAGCGAAAGAACTGAAAATGAGATAAATAGTCATCCAATCATTCATCTTAGTTCACTCAACATTACAAATCAGGTTCTTCAAGTAACATGTGAGAATACGGAAAATTCAGTAAGCATCTAGCCTCATCAATGTGAAAACCGTGTATACACTTCTCTATCCATCTTTATCACAATAACATGCATTGTTGTCTTAGTACTTGCTTAATTAGATGACGATCAAATGTGAACTACACGTTCTCAGTCGTACACGTTCTCAGTCGTTAAGTGAAATTTCATGACATAAAAAGTGCACTTAAAATAAAAGCCAAGTAAACTTATTAATGAACAAGAAAAAAAGAATAAGAGAGAACTTACCAGAAAGCTTATAATTGGAGATATGAGATTGATTGTTGGCAAAAACATCAGATTCGGTGCCGCCTAAAAAAGGAAAATGATTGCGAGCAGCAAACTTATTATTATCAAGATGCATGCTGTTGCTGTAAGGGACGTCATTGCCAAAAGGGCGCTGCTTGAAATCTCTTTCCAAAAAATCACTAGAAGGTCCAAAATGGGTTGCTTGGTTCGTGTCCTCTCTAGCAAATGAAAACCTTGATTGGTTGCTGTTCTGTATTTTCCATGAACCTGATACTCCAAAAGACCCTTGTGATTTATCAGTTTCACCCAACAATTTGGCAAGGTTTTGAGGTGATGTTAAAGATTCATCCAATGAATCAAAGTCCATGGACAAAATATTCGATATAATGCTGTTCTCCCCCATATTACCAGAACCAAAGGCCACTTCACCTTCATATCTCCTTAGCAGTAACCTTTTATCCTTGCTCAGAATTACATTAGGATATCCAACATCATTAGCATCGAGACTGTTGAGCTTGCTATAAAGATGCCCACCAGACGATTTTAAAGGAAAATTAGAAGCAGAAACTATCAAGTCATCATTTTTATCTACAACTTGCCCGCATAAATCAACACCGGTTGAACCATCACCAGAATTGAACACAGAAGGAACAGTAGAAAGCTTTGGCATATGAAACAAATTGAAAATATCTGATAGATGATTTATGCTGGCAGTAACCTCAGGATCCTTGAGTCTTTGGTTATCAAAAGACAAGTGGTCATCTTCTGTCTCACACAAGTTGACTTGTGTAGCTTGAGTGGGAATCCCCAAAACAAAGTCAGACAGGCCATCTGTGACACATAGGGCATTAGTCATATTTGCAGATCTTCCAGGTGCCTCAGAAGTCACCGCTTCTTTAATTAGCTCAGGATAGTTATGGACACCAATTGACAAAAAATCAGAGCACATGTTCTCAATATTTTCATCAGTAGCATCCATAGAATTGTTGTCAAAATCAGGGCCACAAGACTTTAGGGAAGAATCAACCAACTTCGAAAGATTACTGGATGACTTGGTTGTATCGACGCCATGCAGCTGCTGATTTAACTTAAGCACTGCAATGCTATCAGGTTTTGATTCTTTTTTAGCAGATACTAAATTTTCCAGCTTCGTTTTAGCTAGAGATACGGAGTCTTCTTCCATAGGAACCAACTTTTTCCCAGTATCGGTATGCAGTGAAGAAACCTGAATCATGCTTGCAACTTCAGCAGAAGATGTCACCAGACCATTACAAGTATCAGGTTTAAGTGGCCCACTGGAACAGAGTGTAATTGTAGGCAATGACTGATTATTGAAAGAACGAGTTCCCCTGGAAACACAACAGAATGCTAAGAGATAGAGAAAATTAGATGAAGAAACTATAGCCAAAGTACGACGACATACCACGATGCTCCAACTGGAAGAGCAGCAGATCTACCTGAGCTACTATTTGGTGGAGATACTACAGCACCACTAGCTGAATTTTGCTGCCCAGGGTGACCACAAATAAATCAGTTGGAAATATAGCATAGACGTACTTTAAATAATATATTTCAGGTCATAATTGCAGCAGGAACAGCCATCATCGATCATCAAAATCATCGACTAAACAGGTCAAATAATAAAGTCAATTGCTTGACAGACAGTAGTAACCAATATATCTAAAAACCAGCGATTTTGTCTGCATGGGCTGAATGCAGCAGACCCATGAGATATTCCCTCAGACAAAATAAAATAAATAAAAGTTGTGATACCATAAACAGAGCTGGTGAGCACCATTAGATGGAAAGCAAGTACTTTTGTTAAGAAAATAAGTTCTTACATTTGTACTTGTAGCAGTTCCGTTGATAAGCTTCCCTGTAAGGGTAGGGCTGTTATTGAAGTTCTCATCTGCCGGTGGTGGTAACACATTTCCTGAACGACGTTGCATACTGTTTGTGGCACCAGTAATTTGTTGAACTCTACTCCTTTAAAATCATGGTGTTAGTTAATAATTTAACTACAATAGCAGTAACGATAAAACTCACAGAAGATCATAAGAAAATAGGAAAAAGAAAAGGATATATTACACGAAAGAAATAGATTAGAGAATAATAATATTGTTAGAATTAACCTTGATGTACAAGAAAAATTAGAAAAGAGACCTAATGCCAAGTTAAAAACTTGTAAAACATAACCCAAAAATAATTTTCATAATCCGCATCAAGCCTAAATGAGAAATACAACGTTCAGAAATGCAATCTTGTGCTACACAAGCTCATTTTCAGAAAATCACAGGCATATCTCCAAATCAAAATGACAACTAAGAATTCAGTTAAGAAATTATTTTGAAACAAATGTCAGCTACTTGACAGATCAAACATTCCACCTTACAGAATAAATTTTAACAATCAGTTGAATTGGTTTTCTGCAATACAAATATTTACTCGACTGATTGTTTGTGCAATGTTTCATGAATCATTAAACTGACATGGTAGCCTCTGGAATGTGTAAAAAAAGTATCAAAATACGAAATTGCTCTAAATGTCTCTGTTTAAAGACAGAGACTTTTAATTCACATGAACATCACATAACAGATTCACACACGTGCACAAGATGCAAAAACAGAAACAAATGGTTCAAATAAATATGAAACGGGAAAGAAAGAGGAACAGAGCATCTGACATGGAAATACCTTGTGTAAGCTGATATTACTTCATCTTTAGTAAAGCTATCCTCTTGCGAACCAATTTCATGCAAATATAAACAATCAGGATTGCTGCAGGGCTGGCCAAAAGGTATAATTTTTCATTAGGAAAACTGGTAGATTCACCAATATGCTCATATTCTGAAAATATCTTCAAAGGACAATTCAGAAACCCAAGTGAAAAATTTTCCTATTTTGACTTGAATGGTAAACATATTTACCGTATTCCTCAGCCACGCATGACAATATTTAGTGGTTCCAAAGCATGCCCTGCAGTAATGGCTTTCAAAAAACTATAGGATGACAAAAAGCAATAAAAATACACAATTAAAGAATAACACTTACTTCAGAGGTTTACCATCCAAAATAAAACCATTTACTGACTGGATACAGCGAATGGCTTCTTCCTCCTTTGAGTATGTTATATATCTAGGCCAGGAAAAAAAGTAAAATGTTAATAACAAGACACAGAAAAGAGAGAATAATATGGTTTCTTACTGTAACCAGATATACTAAGAGACCTGACACCATACGAAGCCAGTGCTTCCAAACATATGAACAGTGGAATTTTAATCAAGTTCAAACTAAGATGATTGACTTCCTTTCTAGCAGAAGTACATAAGAATCTTTTAAATAAAATAAACATCATATCATTTCCACCAGAACTTGAGAGCAACAGTACCAGAGCCAACGTCATCCCACATCCTTCAAACATACAGAAAGAAGCTGCTCTGAACATAAAATAGCAAAAAATCCCAAAATATTTTTAAAAATTTCTAAAAAAAACAAACATTACAATTTAGGGTTTAGAGTGGTTATTTGGAACATACACACTGCATGTACTATTTGCAAAATGTTGTATGGCACCAGTGGCGGTTCGCGATATAGAAACCTTCAGCACCTTTCCATACTGACCAAAATATTCCTTCCGCTGAAGAAGCTGCCAAAATGAATATCAATATTATTAATAATACCGACAGAGAAACAACAGAAAATAAAACCTGGAGAAGACTCGCAACATAAAAGAAGACAAGGAAAATACTAACATCCTCATCTGCAAAATTATGTGGCAACCCAACCACATAGACGAGATTCCTTTGGATAACTCGTACACTACCCAGTTGCTTCCTTCCCTCGGAGGTTTTGCTCTTCCCCTTATGTGACTTCAGCTTTTTCTCCACGCTTATCTCTGAAACCAGCCTGTAATAACCATCAAATATATCAAATTAAGCATAGATCAACATAACTTAAATTTAGACACGTGAAAGGTATCATCACGAGCATCAACTCAATTACTTTTCACAATTTGCCGTCATTCCAACAATTTTTTCCTTGTTATAAGGAGTACGACATGCTGGACAGCGTCCTTCTGTCTCATCTTTCTCAGCCATATCTATTATGTGATGCCAGCACCAAACACAAATCTGAAACATAGAAAACATTCATAGCACCAAATGAGAAAACAATGATTTTTCCCCCAAAAGTCGCATTAAATAGAATATAAAAAAAGGTTTGAAAGCAAAATTGAGAACGTGAAAAAGAACACCTACCAGAGAAAGCAGACAAGAAATAGCAACTACTTTTCAAATTTCCACATAACAGGTTTCTGGAACACTAGCTTTAGCAGCGGTCACTTTAATAGCTATAGCATTATTAGAACTACAAAAACTTCCACCTACAAATTTTTCCTATATTCTTGCCTTAAACTGTCAAACTGCATTTTAAAGCACATATTACTTTTCATAACTGAAAAGACAACCATAGTGCACAGACTATAAGTAGTGTAAACATCCATTCAGAGATATCATAACCACACAGCTGATAACAACTCTGCCTATTCTCAAAGTTAAATGATTTCGGTCACCCTTCGGATGCAATAATTTCAAGACAGGTGCCACCATGACATATAGTGATGTAGTCCATGCCACAATCATGTGTTGAAAAAACAGCCAACCACAAATATCAAATAATAGCAAAAATGTGGTGGTCTTCAAGAGCAAGGTCATGACAAAATAAAACGTATTAAAGAAATAGCCACAAATGTGAATGCAAAATGAGAGATATCTACCTTGTACAGCTCAAGAACATTAGTACAATCAAATTTATTTTTAATTGTAACAGTTTAGAATATCAAATGGACAACTTATAACTTTAAAACGAGTTCCTCTACGGTAGGATAGATCTCCAAGAGCTTAGGGAGTTTTTGCAACCTCTAAAACGAGTTCCTCTACGGTAGGATAGAACTCCAAGAGCTTAGGGAGTGTTTGCAACCTCTGGTCACTTTTTTTTAGAGGTTGCAAACACTCCCTTAACAAGATCACTTGCACTTCTTCACAGATTGAGTGCAACTTACTCAAATAAACATGCAAGACTCATGAAAAAAGGTACGTTCAAGGCTGTAAGAACTAAGAAACATGCAAAAAAAACGCAAGGTTTTAAAATTCGCTAGACGCTAGTCGAACTCGAGCACCAGAACAGCGCCTAGGCGGGGACTAGGCGCCGCTAGACGGATTTCATGGTATCAACAATGTGAATCACATACTATAAATCAAACGCAATAACATCAAATTGAAAATGCGTTCAAAATTACACAACTAATAGAATATCACAAATTTACTTCACTTCTTCTCCATAATTTTCAACAACTTCTTCGTCATCAGGCACAAACTCAAAATCAACATTGTGTTGAAATGCAAAATCATCCTCGTGAAATCCTCACTCTAGATCGTAGATGAAGATGAAGTTTGGTGTATTAGGGAAAGCCGACAAATCGGATATCTTGTTAGACTTTGGTTCAGGGCCTACCTATAACAAATTATCTTTAATTTTTTTAATTAGGCTTCTAATTTAAATTAGAAGTACAAAAACTTTAAAAAAAACCCAAAAAAAACCTAAAAGCCCTGCTCATCTGCGGCGCCTAGGACGCAGTGGACGATTAGTCGGCGCCTAGGCATCCTTACCGCCTAGGCTGGCCGACTAGCATTTTTTCGCTGCGGTCGGCCGGTTTTTAGTGGCTAGGCGACCGTTTAGGCTGAATTTTAGAACACTGAAAATATATATATATGTTCATGTGCTCGCATCTCACACTCTCTCTCCTCAATTCCATAATTCTTCTATTTTTATTGATGCACGGGGAACTTGATTAATATGTTCATGTGCTCGATTGAAGCATCATTTGTATAGAATGTGAAACTCGATCATTAATAATTAATAAATAAAAAGTAAAAATCACGGGAAAAACTTAAACAATTGGTATTCTGGACCAGAATATAAAGCACAGGGTTTGCAAACATTCTAAAACTGATTCCATTGATGGAAAAACTTCATCTCTTTGTTCCACTTTTGTTATACGTGAGGGGATATACCTCGTAGCCGCACTTGCAAGGTTTTAAGTGCTGATCAGTTAAATCCATCTCCTCAGCACAGAGGGGACACGTCCTTTCGCCTCCTTCACTCATGGTTGCCTGAAAACAAATGTAAAGTTTAACTAGATAATTCCCAACTATTTCATTAGTATCTTTACATATTTCACAAGAATCAGAAAAATTTACCAATCAAAGCCGCTAAATTGAATGTGTTTCCACACCTATCACTCTAAACAAATGGACAAAACATAAACAAGACTAAAATCCCAGAAAATAATTTATTTCTTTTAAGCTAAAAAATTAACCAGAACACTAATTCAACTTAAGAATAAAATTCAATTTCACCAACCCTATCCAAAGTCAAACCTAAGAATCTTCACCCACGATCAGGGGCAGTGCATCCACCTTTCCAAAATCCATTTCACCGACGACTCGACCCAAAAATCGAAAAAAACCGACCAAAAATTGGACCGATGCAAAATTTCAGCTATATCCAGAAGAGAGCTATATAAAGAAAAATAAATCCAGCACAGAAAGACTCAAAATATTGAAATCAAATTCGAAACAGACACTTAAAAACAGCAACTCTACCTAAACCAATAATCAAATCAAGAAAAAAACCCAAAGGAAACTACTAAAGTCTCAGCTTTCCATCTCCAACATAAAATTAGGGATCGGGGTGAGGAATTTAGATAGGATATTCCAAGACTTACAGAAGATGATTGGATCGAGAAATGAGGTGAAGCGATGAAGAGATATAGGTGTGGATACAGAGAGAGAAAGAGAGCCACAAAGACTGAAACTAGAGAGAGATCGAGCGAGCAAGAGAGAGAAGCAATGAAATGGATGATGGGCCATATATGCTTTGGATAAACGGGTCGGGTTTGGAGTTACTTCTAATTTTTTTTTTTTTTTTTTTTTTTTTTTTTTTTTTTTTNACTTCTAATTTTATTATTGGATTACATATATACATTTGTTATAAATTAATTCGCACAAAGGTGATTCGACATAAAATCACCATTTGATAAAACCATTGGTTGATAAATTTATGGAGACTTAAGTTTTGTCTCATCATATTATTGACAGGAAAATTTAATAGGAAAAAATTTGAACAGAAGAAAATAATACAATAATAAATATTTACGATTGAATGTCTTTTGAATGATGGATAAACATCTTTCAAACTTTATTAGGAAAAATTCAACAAGAAAAAATTTCATGAAAGGAAAAGTGTACGACATATCTGATTATTTGTTAACATCTTCATTAAAACTTTTTTTTAATGAAATATTGATGTGAGTCAAAAGTATCACAAATAATAGAATTTAGAGAAACTGAGTTTTCAGATATATTAAAATATAAAAACTCCTTATACGAATGCTAACGATAGTATTTGAATTAAAAAAAAGTAAAATATTATCTAATCAAGATTTTGATTTAATTAGGAAACGAAACAATATAATTCTAAGTGAATGAAAATATTAGGATAAACCAAATAAACTTAAAGATATTTATAGAGTTGTCTAATAGTTTAAGATAAAGAGAAACCTCTTAATCCCCTATTTGCATCATTCTCTCAGGTTGGAAGAATTCGTCCTCGAATGTGGATCCCTATTAGGACATGTGGACTAGAACAAATCGGTGTATTCAACAATTTATTTTGTACTTAACTGTATACGGTCAAGGGGAGGGTCAATATTGTCAAATTTGAGTTGGACCTTGTTATCGAAAAGGCCCCCGCTTTGCAGCACTTGGAAAAACGGACGCACGATGGCTAATGGTATTTGTGGAGTGGAAAAAGTTAAAGGCGACAACAATCAGCAATGTGAAGGTGAGAGGTGAGGCTATATTGTTGAACAATTAGTTCATGTCTGTTAAAGTAGGTGTCTAGCAAGTCAACTTGTGGTTTGGATTTTATTAACACTTATGTAAAAAATAAATTTTATTTTAATAATATTTTACAGTTTTATCCAATTATGACACTTACTTTAACTCAATAATCATACAAATTGCATAGATAAAGTTTTTTAATATTTTATAGATATCATGATGTATGCCTCTCAACGTAATATCATGAAATTTATTAGGAAGCATTCACATATATTCTAAATATGTTCCTAATCGGTTCAGAGCAAGACATGTGCTTTAGGGAAAATGTGTTTTCCTAGTTTTATATATGATGTCACTATTATTACTCAAAGATATATCACATCGTTATCGAATTCATTTGCGACTCTCGATATATCAATGATTGCAGATTCGATCGGGATATATCAGTTGAAAGGACCGTATTGTACGCTAAAAACAACTTAATGTTGTCGATGGGTACAATCAGACTTGATTTCTGACATTATTGATCAAGGGGTTGATGAAAAAAATGAGACTAATTAGGGTAAGTCCGAATAGGAGTTGAGATAGTCAAATTCAAGTAGTTGAATTTGATTACTATGGTTTGATGAAGATCGAATATATTGCTTATACCTAATTAAGTTAGTAGAGTAGAAATATCTGTTTTAGTGAAGGAGTTCACAAAACTGACAGCTGCCAAAAAAGAATTAGTGAAAATTTTTGTAATTCGAAATTTTCATTTTTCATTATATGAACGAGATTTATACCTTAGATACATCGGCCTATCTGATCGTTGATTGAGGTTATAATAAGTTCACAATTATTTATTTAGTAAATTTAGAATCTATTAAATAATAATATTAGTAGTGGTGACTACTATATACAAGATTCTCATTGAACATTCTAGAAGAGTTTATAATAGATTAATTGGGTAACTATATATATATATATATTATTGTACTATTAAAAGTTGATAATGATTTAATTATGTATAGGATTTAAAAGAGTAGAGAATTCATACATGCAATATTTTGAATAATAAAATTACTGTATCCTTATTCAAGTAGGATTTCTTATTAGTTCAGTAATTAAAACTTATAAATATTTCATCAAAAGTTATATGAAAATACATAATTTTTGCACCCCACCAAATTTTTTCTCCTTCTCTCCTCCACACATAGAGTTTCGGCCACCCTATATTTCGATGGAAAAATTTCAGCCGACACTCTTCCACTGTGTCGCCGCATTGTTGTCGGATTTATGAAATTTCGACGATCCAATCTCGATGCAAACTTCGTTTATATATCTAGTGTGATCTATACGAAGAAAAAAATTTCTGATCGTAGACTTGATTTGACGATCGAAGAAGGAGGAAGATCCGTTCGTAAGCATTTACAAGAAGGGCTATATCTACTTATAAACTATAATAGTTGGAGCTAGCGATAAATATACAAAGGTAAATCAAATATAAATGTTTTATTAATAGTTTAAATCATACGATGCTCAAGAAACATTTTGAACATCAAAACAAAAATTTTTAAAACTTCGTTGCTCCTTGAATGTTGTTTAAACAGTGTAGAGGGGGCATAGGGATTTTAAACTTCCGTTGCGCCTTTTGATTTTTCAAAATTTTTGGGCCAAATTGATATTTTATGAAAATTTAATCAAATTCGCTATTGAAAAGTAATTTTGTTAAAATTATGGAATTTTTATTATAAAATAAATATTTTGAATTGGATTTTAGTTATTTATAGTAAACATTGTTCACGATAAATTTAATAATTAATGAATTAATTGAAGTTAACTTATTAATTTATTTCTATATTTGATTTATTGAAAATATTTGATATTATGGATTTAATACAATATATGATATCATATGGAAAATGATGATTGAGAACCATAACCAATTTGCTATGTGTATGTTAGGATATTTTACATGTTGTGTTTTGAATTATTTGATAATTATTTAAAAGTAGGTATGGTTTATGATCTCTTCTCACCCCTTAAATTTGTATCATATTGTGCTATCAAAATTTAATGTAAATATTAGATTTAGTGAGAGATCAATATATGAAAATGGTGGGCACATATCCTCAAAAGTTTTGAATATCGAAGACATGTAAAATATTGGAAGTTTATGTAATATTGTATTTGTATTCCTACATTTACCTAATCTTGGACATGGATCCATATATTACTCATATGGATCAATTAATTCTCAGTTCTCGATCATCTTTTATTATTTATAATGTATTGACTATTATAAATAATAAGTATGTGTGTTATGATTAATATAATAACATTAGTTACATGTATCCTACAAACATACAAACAAACATGACACGAGATTTTAAAATCAATGATTAGACAAATTTTCAAAATTAAAGTCCCTTATTTTTTATAAGATTCAAAATTTAAATCAAGCCCATTAAAACGGGAATTAAAGGAAAGTTTAATATTTCCTTGTCTTCCATCCAGTGGTTGCATGATGAACGCTACCGGAGGTTAGTGTCTAGCTCATATTATTGGGAAAGCCTTAGCACTGGAAAGATGTGACTTCTAGTGACATACTTGATATGAACTACATGGAGCTCCCTTGACTTTGTCTCATATTATTGGGGGATCTCATGACAACCGTTCATTAAGGTTCAACATTGATGGTTTGAGCTTGACACGTGAAGAGAAAGAAGATCATATTATTGGGCCATCTTCAAACGTGAGGCACAAATACATAAGGGTTGCAATTGAACTCTATCTTTTGGAAATTATGATTGATTGATATTTTTCGAGTTGGGTCTTGCGTACTCACTAAGAAAATTGGATTTCTCGTTTTTATCAGAGGATGACGAAAATGTCAAAATAGTGGGAGGCGATTTATAAAAATAAAAGTTCATATTTTATGTCTTATAAATATTATATTTACGATTCCATCACGTAATCCATTTATGTTATTGTTTATTAAAACAAACTAATTGAACTCTAATTTTCAAAATTGACTGAGAAAATTAGTTTTGAATTCCGAGAAAATTGTATACACACTAATGTCAGTCTTGTTGAATTGGCGAAACATGCGAGATGGTGAGACCATAATATGCAAGCTAATATGTAATATGCTCGTTTCTATGTCAAATGAATTTTTGACACGATTTGAGGTAATAATGAGTACTTCTGATGTTTGTAGCACATGCAAAAATATTATAGTGCCGAAAATCCAATAATGATGCATATTACTTTCAAGGAGCTCATGACTACACGCATGCAAGATAGGGCTCCGGCCAATGAGCATGGTGTGCATATGATTGGGTATATTGAGAAGGACGTGAGCCTGAAACTGATGATTATCAAAGAGTTACGAGATGGCATCATCATGTTGTCAATCTATTACTCATTTGACAGGTTCGTGGTGAATTTCAACATGAATAAGATAGAAGCTAGCCTTGAAGAACTAGTCAATATGTTTACGACTTACAAGGCCGCCATAAATAAGGAAAATGTTATTTTCTTAGTGGGCTTCTTGTCAAAGACAAAAAATGGCTCACAAGGTAAGGGAAAGAAAAACAAGCCCAATTAGAGACAAGCTCCAAAGGATACTGAAACGTCCACTACAAGTTTTTTTTTAAAATGTACTAGAAATCTTTTTTCCTAATACTCTCAGCCGAAATACTATGCTTATATGTATAAATATTTTTGCTATTAAAATACCAACCAACCTATTATATAAAATCCAAAAGAATGCAATTCAAAACATGAAATCGTGAATCGTCAACCAAACCTAAATTTAACATTTTTCAAAATAAAGCATAAACATCCTAATCTCTCAAAATCCCTCCAAAGCATACAAGTCACAAAATCTCTAACGTATATTTAAATCATAAACATAATTTTGCGGAAACTAGCGACGGTCCTCGGGTTGTGTGCACCTTAAGTCATGATTATTTATTTTAAACTCAGAAGTTTAATTTTATCTTTTCGGATAAATACGCGAGGCCGGACTGAAGTTTGGAGAATTGAGATAAGATTAATAATAAGAAAATACTCCTAAATTTAATTTAAGCAAAGGAATAATTTATTTTAATGGTAAAAAATGTTTTTAAGATTTATTTAAATTAATTGGATTTAAGTTATTAAATAAGTTCTTTTATGTCCAATATTTAATTAAAGCCTAAATTAAAATGTGTAACCAATTGGGATAAAATTAATCTAGGCCTAATATATTCAAGAAATTTAAACCTAACATTTTAACAATTTATTTAAGACCAAGCCATGCCATGCAAGATTTTTATCCTAATTTGGTTTGTTAATTCACTAAAAAAAATATATAATGGATGTTTAAAACCTTAAGAATTAAAAATACAAGATCTAATCAATATTATACCATGCAAAATTTTTAGCAAATTCGGTCAACCCATAAATCAATTCAAATATGTTTGGCAACTCTCCATTCAAGTCACCCTTCAATGGCCCTTCATGGTATAATAATTCCTTCACCTTTAACTCACCAATAATTGGTAATTCAACCACCATTATTCACCAAATTTCTCTCAACCCACTAATCTAGCATATCAATCCCTTTCATTTCCTGAAGAAAGAAGAGAAACAATTCATTTGCCATTCAAGCTCCTCACTTGTAACCTCCATCTAAATGCATTTCATGACTCATTAATCACCCCTTGTAACCTTCACCTTCATTACTTAGCATTCTTCCACCCTTACCTTCGAAAATATCATAAGAAAAGAGCTTCTGAAATCGTGAAACAGCAGCAGAAAAACAAGAAAGAAAATCCAACTTCGACTCCGCCGCGCCGTGTTCGTTTTATTGGTTTGTTTTCTTCAAAACAGATTTCCAAGCATGTATATATTGTTTATTTCCTCTGCAATCAAGTCCTATAGATATTTTTAAACCATTATATGTTCATGATTAAAAAAAAAACACAATTTAACAGCAACTTGCCAAAAAAAATCGGTGCAGCTCCTTCTCGGCCATTCGCTTTAAAACTCACAGGTGGTGTGTTCTTTTGATTACAGGATGTTGCTTCGGTTCCAGGAACTCAAGGCTGCATCTAGGCATGATTTAGAGTGTGTTAGGGTGTTTTTGTTTAATTGGTTTAAGTCCATACACTCAAGTTAAAGGTTTGACAGCAAGAAATCTCATATGTAGCAGATTGAGTCACGAAAATTGTTACTTGGATGGTTAAGGTGAATGTTCTGACTATGGCTGTTCTAGGGACTGTAGCCATGGTTAGAACCCTCCCTTAGCATGTCTAGGACGTGATCAAGACAGTCTTTCAAGACTTGGTTCACGGATCCATCAAAATTTTAAAACAACCATACAAGTACCCTTCAGTTTTTCGTTTCTGGTGTGTGTGAGTGAACTTTCGGTTTTGGGGTGTTTGGGTGGATTGTGGTTGGCTTTTGGTCCTTAGTCATGGTTCACACAATACCTCATCATGTCTAGATTGAGCCATGGTTGATCATATGACCACTCAAACGACACAAGATATCAAAACAATTCAACACATCACACTATACAGAATTTGGTGCTCTCGGTTGGAGATTTGGGTTGTCATAGGTATTTGCTTGGTTTGTGGTTGGCCTAGTGCCCTCACCCATGGTTCAAGCCACGCCTTAGGGTGTTGGTAAGAGACTCTGGTCAGTGGTTCAAGCCCAATGGCCATTAGTTTCATAAATTAGACACCACATGCACAACTGCTGCCAATGCATTTTTGACAGCAGCAATGTTTCGGTTCAGGGGCCTTGTTCGAGTTCTTGGTTGGATTTTAACCTATGGTATTGGACTGGACAGTACCCAAATGTGTTATAAAAGTCATGTTTTTGGCTGTTTGTGATTTGGTTGAGTTTAGAGGTCGTACGAGAATTTACAGTGCAATGTGTCAAAGTGACTCTCGAAAGAGTGTTTCATGATTTTGGCCTCCATTCACTATTTTTCATGTATTACATTTCTTATGGATAGTCATTAGGTGTATTTTAATCATGGCTAAACGATGGTTCAATGTTGGTTTGGGTTGGTACGAATCCATGGTTGGAAACTAGGTTGTTGGTCTCGTTTGTCTTGTTTTTGGTTCGGATATGAAGTGTTTGTCAAGTTTAGATTATTTGCATGTGTCTCATGTTCGGATTAGGTCGCAGCAAGCCTAGGAACGATCCAACTCACCCGGTAAAAACAGGGTTATATTTATATTACGTGCATAAAATATAAAATGTTTATTTTGAGATATATGCGATATGTCTTGTGGCCACCTCACGCTTATGGGATCTCTCCACCCGGTGACTTACGACAGGTTTACGATTATGTATGGGTACGGACATCCATTCCAAGGACTGTGGTGATCTCTACCGCCCAGTATACTGTGGTTTAGTCCGATCAGACGTTCACGATATGTTATGGGCCACTTGCGTTGAAACATTATCTCTACCAGAAAAATCTCGATATGATATTTTATGACAGGGCTCTATCGAGCAAATCTTTTACGTACGATTTTCATATATGCACGTATTTATATTTACTCATGACACGATTTTCACGTTACGCTTTACGATAGATAATTTTACGTGGCATGCGATCTTATGATATATTTACTCGTTATTCACGATATATACTGGTTGAGTATTTAGACCCACTGGACTTGATTGTTGTAGGTACTTATGAGGTCGAGACTGAGGGCGGGGACCAATGAGCTAGCTTGGGTCAACAGTAGTAAGAACCCGAGGACCTCATGTTTCAGTTTATCACCTTTTTATGTTCAAACTCAGTTTTTAATATGTTGGATTATTTTTAAGTTGTTGTTTTGAAACACTATATTTACTTTCTCTGTTATTTTAAAGTTAAATCTATTTATAGATTTATTTTATGAATGAGGCAAGTTATTTATTTAGAAAACTTTTGATAATTCCGTAAAAATGCGAACACGAAATATGGGCCTTTACAATGCTCACCTGCATCGATCACACCTAGTGAGTCTAATGACTCAACAACCTTAATCATGATAGCAAGTAATACATATACATTCACAAGCAACACTGAAAATACTTTTGAGAAAATAAATTTTTATGAACGTAAACTTTAAACATTTTCCTTTCATCATATACTTTTCCTTTCATCATATACGTATACATTTACCTTTTTATTGAATTCAGATCATCAATTGTAACTTTCGTATTAGTTGTAAGTCGATTGATCCATCTACGTATAACCACGGTACCGGGCAGCAGGGACATCAGCGACACTCTCACCCGTCAACTGAGCCTTGGTCTTAGATATCATCGTATCAATCGTATTAGTCACCATCAATTCACCTCCTTCAAAATTTCATATTTCCATCACTTATAAAAATTCATGTATATATAAATCATTTTTCTTTTAAACCATGCATGCAACATGTCTTCAACATTAACGTCTCATCATAAAATTCCATAAACATTTGAAACAAACATTTTGGCATTTATTACAGCATTCAGGGCACTACCAAGACGTCTATCATTTTTCAGGTGTAAAATGACCGTTTTGCCCCTAGAACCCTAACTTTCTCAATTTATCCTTAGACCTTAAAACGATGACCCAAATTCATCCAAACTTATCATAACACCTTAAAATACACCCATAAATATTTCTTAGGCATAAAATTAAGCTCCTCGACTAATTTTCCAATTTGTTTTTAAAGCTTAGACGTACATCTCGGTTTTAACTCGTATTAACTCGAGACTTAACCAAACTTTACCAAATTTAACCAATAACTTATTAACACCTAACCATACCATATACAACCCAAATCAAACTATTTAGAACCATAGAAAAAGCCTAGAACCTTGTAGGACATTTATGCCCATAATCGACCAAACCCTAGCCTTACAATCCATGCGCCCCCTTTCGCTCCTAGCCCTTAGCCGACCCAACCAGACCCTGGCTAACCCTCCTATGACCTTGACCGAGCCCCTTAGACCCTTCCTAGACCATCTCTACAACCCATGCAAGCACAGCCATAAATCCGTGCCCTTTCATGCCTTAAACGACCACAAACGCACGTGTAGCCTATGTGTAGAGCCCAAAATCAGTACACGTAAACTCATGCATATATTTAATTGTTAAATTATTTATTTAATTTTAAAAAGGTTTCTAACGAAGCATGATTTCTGATTCGCAATATTTTAAATTATTACATGTTTATTTGATGCATGTTAAAATGTTTTCTTGAATTTTATGTTTCAGGCGAATATTCAAAACATGATAGGTAACGATTTAGGCGATTTATGATTGATGTGGTATTTTATTTCAAGTCAAGAAAATTAGTATTTTAATTGATTTATGAAATTTTAAGCATTTTAAAACCTAATTTAATTTATTAGATGATTTTAAGATTTTAAACTTTTCAAAATACTAATTCGAATAGTGGGGATTTTAAACCTTGAAAATTTGACTCATGTGGTATTTTATTTAAAATTAGGGATTCTTAATTTGTTACTAATAATTTTATTAATTTAATTAAACCCCCTAATTATCTCCCTAATCAATACACACACAGACATTTACACGTTTCTTCACCCACACACACACACACACACCCCTTGGCATTTTTTTTCTTTTTTTCAAGAAGCTAGGATTCTTGAGCTCCTCCAGCAGCCACCCTTTCCCCTTCGATTTTTCCAGCAAACTCTCGCTCGTTTTATAGCAAGTATCGTGTCACAAGTCATCCCGGATCGATTTTCGCATCCCCTCGCGTCGTTATTCGTCGTTTCGTGAGTATAATCATCAAGGAACATATATTCTTTTATTTCTGCATCGACTTGTCATAGTAAATATTTTGATGCATATTGTATGAAAAAATCCGATTATGTTATGCAAAGTTTGAGCTATGATGTTGAAACGATTTTTGGAACGATTTTTAGATCTCTAAAACTAAATCTGCTGTCATTTCGAGTCCTGTGAATTTTCGGTCAGTTTTATGGAAAAACTTTCAAAATATAAAACGTAGTACTTTTTGATATCTTTGATTTGACAGTAAATTCGTAATTTTCGGACAAGAGACGAGTGAGTTATGATTTTTTTTCATGTTACTGCTCAAACTATGTAAAAATGTGTTTTTTTGAGGATTTTTGGTTGTAGGCTTTGTTGGGAACCGCTTACTGGGTGGCGCTCGAGCGATAAGATGTTACAGCCTGAGCGCCAGGCCTTCTGGATGGGCGGCGCCCGAGCGGTAAGATTTTACCGCTCGAGCGCTAGGCCTTCTGGACAGGCGCGCTCGAGCGATAAAATATTACCGCTCGAGCGCCAAGTGTTCTGGAAAAAAAATGTTTTAGTATGTGCTGCAGTTGCCCAAGCGAGATCCAACGAAGCCCTCAACGCTATATAAGTATGTTTGATGTGCAAAGGAAAATATTTTATGTTTTTGAGGTATGCGAATTGTCTTGTGACCAATTATGAATGGGTTTGGAAGCCGAAGAACGTGTTCGGGGATCTCTCCACCCCGGTAAAGCATGACTGGGTTATGATCAGGATTGGGAAGCGATAAAGCATGACTAGGGACCAATCCACCCGGTAAAACATGACCAGAGATCTTATGTATGTGGCGGTGGACATCCCTGCCACCTTAGTACTGTGGTCTAGTCTGATAAGGCGCAATATGTTATGGGTCACTTGCTTTGAAACATATCTCTACGTAAAATGATGATGTTTATGCATGTTTAAGTATGTATGATGCAGCATGTTTATGAAATGATGGCACGTCAATGCTTATGTAAGTATGTTCAGAGTTTAAGTATGTATGTGCTACTTTAAAATGCATGGGGTTTATTATGTATTACTTGCTATTCTCAGTTTATACATTTTGAGTCTTTAGACTCACTAGACTTGATCGATGTAGGTGAGGACGGGTACGAGGAGACGAGGAGGCCTAACCCGAGGACCGCTTTAGTTTCAAGAGTTTTATGCATGATAAAATTGTTTACTCTGATTTTTAATGAAATTACTTTATGTTGTTTTAAATTAGTACTCGCTGCAAGTTCGTTTACATTTCAAATATTTGTTCAAGCATTTTATTTTTATGGCATTTTCAAGGAAAATTTCTTATTTAAAAAATTTTTTTTTCGTAAATTTTAAGTATGTTTAAAAGTACGGTACGTTACAGTTGGTATAAGAGAGGTGTTCTTGTAAAGGGTTATGCCTACTGTCGTTTGCGAGAAGCTCACGAAGTCACGCCTCAAGTCTTAAGTTTTAAAGTTTTAAAATTCTTTCATGTAGTAAGCATCAAGTTCATGATTTCAACATATGCATGTTTAAGTTCGATTTACG
Source organism: Primulina huaijiensis (assembly GCF_012295235.1). Lineage (NCBI taxonomy): Eukaryota > Viridiplantae > Streptophyta > Magnoliopsida > Lamiales > Gesneriaceae > Primulina > Primulina huaijiensis. Next base: position 14,765,234 of record NC_133312.1, read on the forward strand.
TTCATCTTATGATATGGATATTATGTTCTTGTATGTTGGTTTACGTGTTGGGTAAATGTTGGAACAACATGCCTCTTAGACGTATGATTGCACGTGGAGTAGGTAAAGAGGATAGAGGGGCTCAGGATGGGGAGAGGGCCGCTCCTCCTCGCCCACCGCCAGATATACAGGCACAGATGCTTGCAGGGATGACCCAGTTCTTCGCACAGTTTGCGGGGAACAATGCTGGGGTAGATGCAAAAGCGAGGCCCAGACCAGAGGCGGTGTATGAGAGATTCAGGAGGATGGATCCGAAGGAGTTCTCGGGGACCACAGACCCGATGATAGCTGAGGGATGGATTAAGTCCATCGAGGAGATATTCACGTTTATGGAGCTGCAGGCTGCAGACAGAGTCAGATGTGCCACTTTTCTGTTGACATGGGATGCTAGATTGTGGTGGTAGAGCGCGTCTGTTTCAGTGAATTTGCAGACCATTACTTGAGAGGGTTTCAAGAAGGTGTTTTACTCCAAGTAATTCACTGAGGAAGTACACTCCGCCTGACCAGGGAGTTTATGACTTTGCGACAGGGAGACAACAGTGTGGCAGAGTTTGTACGAAATTTTGAGAGGGGGTGTCACTTTGTGCCCCTAACTGTTAATGATGCTCGTGAGAAGCTGAGGCATTTCATTGATGGTTTACGTCCGGTCTTGCGGCGTGATGTTAGAGTTGCTGGTCATACCACTTATGTTGTTGCTGTATGCTGAACATGACCAAAAATATATCGATAATGACAGGCAGGGCAAGAGGCCCTATCAGGCTCCCCAGCAACACCATTCCCAGCAACAGTAGTTTAAGAAGCCATTTAAGGAGCAGCAGGGAAAGAGCCCGTTTCAAGGACCGCCGAAAGGCAAAGGTCCTATACCGCAAGGGAAGGCTCCTCAGAAGCCTGGTGAGTATCCAGTGTCCTTGAAATGCAACCGCCAACATATGACAGTGTTTATGGGGCTCGGGAAAATGCTTCAAGTGTGGAGACAGTGATCACATGCTGAAGGACTGCCCGCAGTGAAGGCAACCAACCCAAGGGAGAGTGTTCGCCATGCAAGCCGAGTAGGCGAACCCAGACACGTCTCTACTAAATGGTAACCTATTTAATTCAGCACATTATTTAATTTTGGTCATGCATGCTTCAAATTTTACTTGGGGATATTAGTATGTTGTTTTTCGTATTTTGGAGACCTTGGATAGAGTTTTTCAACTATGCATGAGGCTAAGATTAGTATTTTGGGGTATAAGTTTATGGGTTGTGCTAACGTCCTTCAGGAAATATCTTCATAAAGAGAGTAGCCATGATTGCCTTGTTAGATTCCGGGACTACTCACTCTTTTATCTCAGAGACGTTCGCCAATTATTCGGGCGTCAAGTACATTGGACTCGACGTGAGTTACTCAGTGACAGTCCCATCAGGGGAGGAGTTATCAGCTACTAGCGTGGTGAGAGATGTCGATCTTGAATTACAGGGCCACCTAGTTTACGTCGATCTGATTGTGTTGCAAATGCCAGAGTTTAATATTATCTTGGGGATGGCCTGACTGATGAAGAACAGAGTTCTAATTGATTTTCAGAGAATATTAGTGTTGGTAAGACCGTTGGGCATGGAACAATTTCTTTTTGAGCCAGACAAGTGAAGAATTTTCCCTCGCATGATCTCTTGCATGCAGGTAAGGAAACTTTTACATAAGGGGTGTCAGACATTCTTGGCCAGTATTATTTCAACACCTGACGCACCCACCCCATCGATATCTGATGTACCATTTATAAGAGATTTTCCTGATGTTTTCCCAGATGACGTCATAGGCCTTCCACCAGAGAGAGAGGTGGAGTTTGCCATTGACCTTGTGCCAAGCATTGTGCCAATCTCTAAGGCACCGTACCGTTTGGCTACAGCAGAGATGTTAGAGCTCAAACAGCAAATTCATGAAAGTGCATATGTCACCATGCATGCAAGTGCATGAGAAAATGCCAGATAACTCGGGTTATAGCATATGTCTCCAGACAGTTGAAAGTGCATGAGAAGAACTACCTGACTCATGACCTCGAGTTAACTGCCGTTGTCTTTGTGTTGAAGATATGGAGACACTATTTGTACATCGAGAAATGCCAGATATTCACTGATCACAAGAGTCTCAAGTACTTCTTCACGCAGAAAGAGCTGAATGTGAGACAAAGACATTGGTTGGAGTTAGTAAAAGACTACGATTGTGAAATTATCTACTATCCGAGGAAAGCTAATGTTGTGGCAGATGCTTTGAGCAGGAAAGTAGCAGTCGTAGCACAGCTGTCAGTACAGAGTTCTCTTCAGTCAGAGATTCAAAGGTTTGGCCTAGAAGTTTATCCTAAGGGCAGAACTCCCAAGTTGTATAATCTGACAGTCCAGTCTTCTTTGCTAGACCGAATTTGTAGAGGTCAGCCTTCGGATGAATAGTTACAGAAATAGATACTGAAAGATGAAGCCAAGGACAATGTACTCTACGCAGTGTCCAATGGTATCGTAAGACACAGAGGAAGGATGTGGGTGCCTAGTGTTGATTCGATCAGAGAGGATATTTTGACAGAGGCACATACATCTCCGTATTCTATCCATTCAATGGGTACCAAGATGTACTAGGACTTACAAATGCTGTATTGGTGGCCAGGGATGAAGCGGGACATTCGCCGATTTGTATCTGAATGTCTCACTTGTCAGCAAGTGAAAGAAGAGCATCAGAGGCCAGCAGGGATGCTTAAGCCACTCCCTATTCCCGAGTGGAAATGAGAGAATATCACCATGGATTTTGCTGTTGGATTGCCGAGGTCAGTCAGAGGATCTAATGTCATTTGGGCTATAGTGGATCGACTTACTAAATCGGCACACTTTCTTACCGGTGAAGACGACTTTCTCCATGACTCAGTATGTGGAGCTATATATCCGGGAGATAGTACGATTGCACGGGATCCCAGTTTCTATTGTGTCTGACAGGGACCCGAGATTCACATCGTCTTTTTGGAAGAGTTAACATGCAACTATGGGGACGAAGTAGCTATTCAGTATGACATTCCACCCTCAGACAGATGGCTAGTCTGAGCAAGTTATTCAAATTTTGGAAGATTTGTTGCGAGCTTGTATGATCGATTTCCATGAAAATTGGGAATCGAAACTACCCCTAGTGGAGTTTACCTACAACAACAGTTTTCAATCCTCTATAAGTATGGCTCCCTAAGTAGCACTGTATGGAAGAAAGTGCAGATCGCCGATACATTCAGATGAAGTCGGTGAGAGATCAGAACTTGGCCTAGAGATTGTTCAGCAGACTGCAAACGTGGTGGTCAAGATCCGAGACAGGATGAAGACCGCCCAGAGTCGCCGAAAGAGTTATGCTAACAAGAGAAGAAGGGATATCGAATTTGCCGTAGGAAAACACGTATTCGTGAGGATAGCACCTATGAAGGGTGTTATGATTTAAAATAATGCGAATCATAAATCATGCGTCGTTAAAAACCCTTTTAAAATTAAATAAATAATTTAACAATTAAATAAATGCATGAGTTTACGTGTACTGATTTTGGGCTTTACAATTTCTCCCCCACTTAAATAAATTTCATCCTCGAAATTAAATCTCACCAAACAAGTCTGGGTAGCGACTTCTCATATCTGCTTCGGTCTCTCAAGTGGCCTCCTCCACTGATTGATTCAGTTACTGGACTTGGACTACCTTGGTTGCTTTGTTCCGAAGTCTCCGCTCATGTCTGTCTAGAATTCGGACATGTCTTTCTTCATATGAGATATCTGGAGCAAGCTGCAACGTCTCATAACTCAAAACATGCGAAGAATTTTCCATATACTTCCTCAGCATCGAAACGTGGAACACATTGTGTACTCCGGCCAGATTCGGCGGTTGAGCTACACGATAAGCGAGTGTCCCGACTCTGTCAAGAATTTCGAATGGCCCAATGAATCTCGGACTAAGCTTGCCTCTCTTTCCAAACCTCATAACACCCTTCATAGGTGCTATCCTCACGAATACGTGATCTCCTACGGCAAATTCGATATCCCTTCTTCTCTTGTCAGCATAACTCTTTTGGCGACTCTGGGCGGTCTTCATCATGTCTCGGATCTTGACCACCACGTTTTCAGTCTGCTGAACAATCTCTAGGCCAAGTTCTGAATAGCAACTTTGTCCTCATAGCTGCATGAAAACTCTTCCAAAAGGACGATGTGAATCTCGGGTCCCTGTCAGAAACAATAAAAACTGGGATCTCGTACAATCGGACTGTTTCTCGGATATAGAGCTCTGCGTACTGAGTCATGGAGAATGTCGTCTTCACCGGTAAGAAGTGTGCCGATTTAGTAAGTCGATCCACTATAACCCAAATGGCATTAGATCTCCTGACTGACCTCGGCAATCCAACAACAAAATCCATGGTGATATTCTCCCTTTTCCACTCAAGAATAGAGAGCTGCTTAAGTATCCATGCTGGCCTCTGATGCTCTGCTTTTACTTGCTGACAAATGAGGCATTCAGATACAAATCGGCAAATGTCTCGCTTCATCCATGGCCACCAATACAGCATCTGCATTGTAAATCTTGGTACCCCCTCGATGGATGGAATACGGAGATGTATGTGCCTCTGTCAAAATATCCTCTCTGATCGAATCAACACTAGGCACCTACATCCTTCCTCTGTACTTCACAGTACCATCGGACATTGCGTACAGTACACTACCCCTGGTGTAACGTCCCGAAAATTTGAAGGTCCACGTGAATCACATGCATGCAACTTATTCAATTTTCATTGGTATTTTATTAATTGATTAAAGCATTAAATTCATGTTTATTTCAATAATTTGTGTTTAATTTTTTTTATTTATAATTCATGCATGGTAGAATTATTTCATGAAATTTTAAAAGTTCATGCATTAGGGTGGGTTTCTAGATGCATTTCGCGCTCGAACAAGGAACGGAGACCGAAGAATTTTCAGGAAAATTATTTTTATTACACGATTAATTTTTATTAATTAATATATGATGTTTTAAATGTATTTTCAGAAAATGAGAGTAATTGGATATTTTTACCCGCATGATTTTATTTTTATCCGGTAAGCAAATTTTATCGAATCGAGTGACTTTTGGAGGTTCGGCTAATATTTTCAAAAACTTTCCAACACGAAATATTTTTCGGGAGTGTGTTTGGATCTAATGGGCTTACTTTTAAACTTATTGGGCTTAAATAATTTTTATAGCTTTAAATAACAATTAGGGCTCATTAGTTGGTTTATTAACCATTTATATTAAATACAATTAACCCTAAACCTAATTAAAATTTGTATTAGCCGACAACTCCCCCTCCACCAAAATTTTCTCTCGGCTCCTTCATCAGCAACCCCAAGAAGGCCTCGATTTTCACTTGTTCTTGCAAGAAAATCCTCTTGGTGTCTCCCTCGTCTCGTTTTTTTTGTTCATCAAATCATCAAGGCACGCACGTACTTTTGTTTTATCTTCATACACGCCATTACTATGCTGTTATTTAGGTGTTTGTCCGAAAATTTCATGATCTGCCATGTGTGCATTTTCATGCAAGTTTGACATGGATATTGCATTCTCTCTTGTGTTGCTCACGTTTTTTTTCTGATATGATGCAAAGGGGATGCCATTTTGGTGTGTACTAAGAGCTGCTCATGGTTTTAAGCTAGTGTCAGTGTGCTGATGTTGAGGCTTAGTTTAGAAAAGAGGGTGGCTGTGCGTTTTGTTGGTTGCGCGTTGCAGTTGGAGAGCTCAGGTGGGAGCGTGTGGCTAGTGGTGTGGCTAGCTAGTGGTAGGGGTTTAAGATGGGTTGCAGCCTTTGAAATCGTAGGGGGTCGCGAGGTGCTTCGGTTGGAGCCTAGCGAAGGGTGGTGTTTTGTGGCTTGCATGGGGCTTTGTTCTTGGGGTGGTTCAGTTCAATAGGGTCCTAGGGTGGGCTAGGAGAGGCTGGATGGGAGCTGGCCTATTCGGCCTTGTACTAGGTGCGAAGTTTTGAAGGGTAGTGCACCTAGGGTTTTCGCTTGGGGGCTTGGCCGAGATTTCCAGCAGTTTGTGGCCATTTTTTCGTGAGTTTTAGTGAGCTGGAAAATGTGGTGTAGGGTCTAGTAGGACGTATTTTAGGCATGGTTTATGTTTGGGTTAAATTGGATTAAGTTCGAGTCGATTCGAGTTAAAACCGGAACCCTGGTCCAAGTTTTAAAACGAATCGGTTAAGTTGTAAAATGGGCGCGAATTTACGTCTAAGAATGCTTTTAAATATGTTTTGGGACATTTTAATGAGTTTGGTAAGATTTGGGTCAATTTTAGAGGTCCAGGGGTGAAACGATAATTTTTGGAACGATAATTTTTGGGTTTCCATGGGCAAAATGATCATTTTGCACCCGGGGTGAGATTTTGGTCATGACAGCGCCCTGAGCAGAAATTTATGACATTTTAAATGTCTATGCATCATCTTTATGATTTTTATTAAATTATGGCTAATACGGTGCATGCTTGGTTTAAAGGAAAAAATTACGTATGTGCATGCTTTTATTTAAGTGATGAATATGATGACATGTTTTGAAAGAAGTGATTTAATTGTGACTAACACGATGACACGATGACATGTAAGCCAGGACTCAGTGGGCGGGTAATGCTGTCGCTGATGATCCTCGTCGCCGGGTACCACAGTTACACATAGATGGATCCATCGACTGTCATGATGATACAAAAGTCACAACTAATGAACAGAATTCAAATTAAGAAAATTAACACGTATATGATTATACGATGATACATGCTATGATTATTAACATGTTTTGACTGGTCACGATTATGCATACGATTTTACCACGAACATGAAATTGAAAGGGGATCGGTTACGGTGACCGGAAGCGCAACGGAAGTTTAAAAATCAAATTTTTGTAAAAATTTCGGCCACCAAGTAAATAGTGTGTAGCAAATACAAAAACACAAAATGACATTCATAGTGTGTTAAGAAATGTACCTATCAATCTCAAAGATTGATGTAATGGCTCCAACCAAGTTGTAAACAACTTGGCTCTTCAAAGGCAAGACAAATCTACAAGCTTCCTTTGAGCACTCCTTGCTCAACTATTAAGCCCACCACCAACTAGGTAGATCCCCTCATATTTTGCACTAGAAAAATATGAGGATTTTTCTTTTGAGAAGTGAGTGTTTTCTCCAACCATTGAAGAACAAAAAAATGGAGAGAATGAATAGTATTTTCGGCCACTATTCATGCTAGGAGAGAAGGAGAGACATTTTTTTGGTTGTGGGAAAAGTTAAAGTAAAAAAGTTGCATGCCAAGCCTTGGTTATACAAAAAGTTGTCTCCCAACCTTTCACCTCCCATACATGCAAATATTATATGGTTTTTAACAAATTAAAAACCCATGGACTTAATTTAATTATCTCAAACATTTTTGAGACTAATTAAACATTACTTGAATTTACTCAAGTCCACTAGTT
>NC_133312.1:14773256-14830957 GCF_012295235.1 Primulina huaijiensis
TATCGAGAGTTGTCAATGAATCGATACTATGTGTCATGTCGTAGTTGCATCGATGGTGTAATCTATGAAACCCCTTTCATAATTACCACCATACTCTGATCAGAGATTTCAAACTACATATACATGAAAAACACATAGGATATCCATACCCGTAGGTAAGCGGTGAATCCCCGACTACAATGCATCGACTCCTATATGTTTCGACAGAACACCCAACCTTGCCACCTGATGACCCCATGAGAGTCGGTAAACAAGTCAAAGTGTAATTCTAGCACATAGAGTCTCAATGTTGTCCCGGGTCATAAGGACTAATGGTGTACAACCATAAACTAGGACTTTTCCACTCGATAAGTGAGAACCACTTGGAAAGTCCTTTAATGGAGGGTTGTTCAGTGCACTCTACCAGGAGCACCTATCTGCATGCTCGGACATCACAATGTCCCCTACCAATGAAACATGGTACTCACATCGCAGATACTAGTCTCAAGCTCGAGCGGCCTATATCCTTCTTAGCGGCGGCTGAATCGACTAGGAACCGTTTAGAATATACAGTATTCCAAATATGAGTTTCATGATACTCATCATATGAGCATCTCATATTCTTTCTACTATTTGTATATTCAAGGGCTTTATCTATGCAACTAGCATGTGTATACAGATAAAGATGTGCCAAAACAATAATTTCAAATATTATTAAAATAAAGATTGCTTATACATAGAGTTTCATTGTGAACACTCGGCCAACACTTGGCTCGACGTGCACCTACTCTAACAGAAATGTATGTTGATTACGATATTTTTCACTTCTGATTGTTACGTATATGTATTTGTTATCAAGGTATAGGTGTGTTGAGTCTTTAGACTCACTAGACGTGTGTGATGTAGGTGAGCATTTTGATCAGGGGACTGGAGGTGATGATGACTGAACGGGAGGAGCTGGTGGCGCACGTTAACCCGAGGACCTTGTATTCTTCCACAAGAATAGGATTTTATGGGAACACGTTTAAACAGCTTTTTAAATGGTTGATGATTTTATTTTGTCGAAGGTTTTGACAGATTTTAAAATGGTGGACGTTTTATATTTTTAAAACAGAAATTGTTTAGGTTGGTTGCTCTTTTCATTGTTTTTAACTGCAGTTATTTTTATTCAGAGGTGGGATGACTTTTTAAAAACATGTTCAACTTATTTAAATGTTTTTGATGTGCGAGTATTTTCCGTCTTAGTTTGTTTTACAAAAAAAAATGTTCAGTAGAATTTTAAAATGAGAAGATGTTTCAGTTGGTATTAGAGGAAGGGTCCTGTATAGGGTTGTGCCACCGCTAGCTTCTGCAGCTCAATCTGTAAGTTTAAAGGTTTTAAATGTTTCGAAAGATTTACTGCTATCACCTGTATGTTTACATGATATATCTTTTACAGTACATGTTTATTTGTCGTTATGTATTGAGATTAGATGCTTTAAAATTTTTATACATGTTACGACATGAAATGAGAAATTATATGATTTTCATGCATGCTGGCTTTGTGGTGGAATTGGACATGATTAAGAATTTGGCTATTGGGCGTTAGGAAAAGTTTAAAATGATTTGACTATATTGATTTTTGGTTAGCAATACTGATGTTCTACTTGTAGGTCATAAGTTTAACTTGACAATTATGAATGCTTTTGGGACTTGTAAATTTTCTAATAAATTACTGATAGTTCGTGGTTGCTAGTTGAGTTAATTTTTGTGGATTTTATATAAGCAATAATAACTCGAAGACTGCAGCGATCTTTGGAAGTATAAAAAGGTAGAATTTTATTTAGGATGCACGCTCTACCTAGTTGGACTTAAGGATTGAATTGCATGAATTGAGAATTTTAAGGACCTAATTGTAATAACCCATAATTTGAGGACCTAAGTGCCAAAAAATAAAGTTCTAAGGGACTATTTTTGAATTTACCAAATTTTTAGGTTAAATTCTGAGTTTCAAGAATTTTAAGGTTTAATGAGGGTAAAATCGAAAATGTTATGAGGACAAGAATGCAAATTTCGAAGAGTTGCAAGGCCAAAAATGTAATTTTCGAGAACTTTAAGGGCCAAATTGAAAATTCCGATATTTTTGAGGATTAAGTTCGAACTTTTGAAGAACAATTGGGTTAAATCAGTGACTTTCGAGGTTATGGGAATTGATCTTGGGTCTAATAAGCTTAAAATTATTTAAATTTATATTGCGTGAAAACTATAAAATGAAATTAGGAGCGCGAAGAACTTATGAGTAATTGTGGAATTTTCAAAATTAAGGACAAATTGTATAATTTTCGAGGAAATTAAGAATTAATATTGTAATTTTAAAAAATTTGGGGACTAATTTAGCAATAAGAGAGAATTGAATGGTTTAAACGATAGGAAATCTCGGTGATTTAGGCTTGGAGGATATTTAGAACCTTTAGACATATGAGTTATAAGGAATGGTAATCAAGGACATTGTAGGATGAATCAATCTTGTGCTTGAAATTTTAAGCGTTAGTGAAATATTGTTGTGGTAAATTATGAATTTAAAGTTATGACAATTTAAGGTAAAGTGGATCGGTTAGCTAAGTTATAAGAGTGGACACCGAGTTAGCGAATTTTTGGGAACTTAAGTTTGATGTGTCATAAGTTTTATGCATGATTTTAACAGTTAGGACTATACCTTTGCTAGGATTTAATTTTTCTAGAAATTTGGGTATGTTTGATGGTTAGGTTAATCGATATACGCATGTAAGAATTGAGGTAGACACCTTGTTTTGAGAAATTTTTGAAAGTCATTAAGAAACTTGGAACTGGGCGGATATGTGTGTTGGAGTTATACTATTTATTACTACTTGGATTGAATAAGCTTGAATTTCAAGTTTATGAGATAAGTGTTTATACGGAAATTTTGGGTGAAATAAAATGATCGAACATTAAGATTTTTATCGAGTAAGAAATCTAAAACTTTGATATGGGGGTTCTAGAACTCTATGTGGTATAAGTGAAGTTGATTTATTAGAGTCAGTCTAAGGCTACTAGGGGATGACTTAATAAGTTTTATACGCTAGTATTAAGCATTGAGGATACATAATAATGGGACATTCGTTTCAATGAGGAAAGTCCAAGGGCCGTAGGCCTCAACTATATTGTAATTGGGAAGGAAATAGTTTAAGCATGTAATTGGGGATAGAAGGGCTTTAATATAAGTAGAAGAGCGATATTGTATAATTTTGGGTTTTACAGATTATCACCACTTGAAATTGAAGATTTGCAACCATTTTATATTTGGTTAGTACTTGTAAATAATTGTTACGTAAGTTTGGTGCCGTAAGGTAAAAATTTGATTTAAGGATCTTAGGCTCTATCAGTATGGGGTTGAGATAAGGTTTAACTTTTAAGTGTATTACCGAGGATAGAGGGCGATCAGTAAATTTTGGTGCTAAGATTTCTTAAGTCGAACTGCATGAATGATAATGTAATAGGTAATGAACATTATGGGTATTGTATAAGAAAAGTAAAGTACAATAAATTAGACATCCATTTCTAGCATGAGGAGTTGTGAGAAAGGTTAAATTCGAGGTCATAGTAGAATAAAATTAAGTCGCCATAAGTCGTTTTAAGTTGTGTTTCGCAATCGAGGATTTTGAAGGCAACTTAGTTAGGATTGAGGAGACGTAAGGACATCTTAACATTTATGTTATCAGAGTAGTGCAACAGAAGCGTGAATTATTGAGTTACTAGAATTAAGAGTCTAAACTTTTTGATTATCAAGGATAAGCGAATTTCGGAGACGAAATTCAATTTAAGGGGGGTAGATTGTAACGTCCCGAAAATTTGAAAGTCCACGTGAACCACATGCATGCAAGTTATGAAATTTATTTGATATTTTATTAAATTGTTTAAAGCATTAAATGCATGTTTATTTCATTAATTTGTGTTTAATTATTTTATGCATTTTATGCATAATTCATGCATGGTAAAATTATTTCATGAAATTTTAAAAGCTCATGCATTAAAGTTTCTAGATGCATTTCGCGTTCGAACGAGGAACGGAGATCGGAGAATTTTCAGGAAAATTATTTGTCTTACACGATTAATTTTTATTAATTAATATATGATGTTTTAAAGGTATTTTTCAGAAAATGGGAGTTATTGGGTATTTTTACCCACAGGATTTTATTTTTATCCGGTACGCAAATTTTATCGAATCGGGGGACTTTTTGAGGGTTCGGCTAATATTTTCAAAAACATTCCAACACGAAATATTTGTCAGGAGTGTGTTTGGATCTAATGGGCTTACTTTTAAGCTTATTGGACTTAAATAATTTTTAGACCTTTAAATAACAATTAGGGCCCATTAGTTGGTTTATTAACCATTTATATGATATACAATTAACCGTAAACCTAATTAAAATTTGTATTAGCCGACACCTCCCCCTCCACCAAATTTTCCTCTCGGCTCCTTCATCAGCAACCCCAAGAAGGCCTCAGTTTTCACTTGTTCTTGCAAGAAAATCCTCTCGGCATCTCCCTCGTCTCGTTTTTTTTGTTCATCAAATCATCAAGGCACGCACGTACTTTCGTTTTGTCTTCATACTCGCCATTAATATGATGTTATTTAGGTGTTTGTCCAAAAATTTCATGATCTGCCATGTGTGTGCATTTTCATACAAGTTTGACATGGATATTGCATTCTCTCTTGTGTTGCTCACGTTTTTTCTGATATGATGCAAAGGGGCAGCCGTTTTGGTGTGTACTAAGAGCTGCTCACGGTGTTAAGCTGGTGTCAGTGTGCTGATGTCCAGGCTTAGTGGAGAGAAGAGGGTGGCCACGCGTTTTGTTGGTTGCGAGTTGCGGTTGGAGAGCTCGGGTGGGAGCGTGTGGCTAGTGGCGTGGAGAACCATTCCAGGCCATGGACCAGACCCTGGTGGGTCTGAGTCGTGATCCTAGGTGGTCGCACGCTGCTGGTAGGGGTTTAAGATGGGTCTGAACCTTTGAAATCGTAGGGGGTCGCGAGGTGCTTCGGTTGGAGCCTAGCGAAGGGTGGTGTTTTGTGGCTTGCATGGGGCTTCGATCTTGAGGTGGTTCGGTTCAGTAGGGTCCTAGGGTGGGCTAGGAGAGGCTGGATGGGAGCTGGCCTATTCGGCCTTGTACTAGAGGCGAAGTGTTGAAGGGTAGTGCACCTAGGGTTTTCGGTTGGGGGCTTGGCCGAGATTTCCAGCAGTTTGTGGCCACTGTTTCGTGAGTTTTAGTGAGCTGTAAAATGTGGTGTAGGGCCTAGTAGGACGTATTTTAGGCATGGTTTATGTAACGCCCCGAGAACTTAAAGGTCCACGCAAACCACATGCATGCAATTATTAAATTCTGTGTATTTTAATTAAATGTTTTAATTACATGAATTAATTATGTTGTGCATATTTACATGTTTAAAATATACTTTTCTACATTGTTGCATAAAAATTTATTTTTAAAATGTTATTCGAGTTGCGATCGATGAACGGAGACCGATGGCTGAAAATAGAAAATGTTTTTATTGGTTAATTGTTTTTAATTATTTAAAATATGGGTGATACTTTTTCATATTTTTGAAAATAAAGGGTTTTGAGGTGATTTTATATGCCGGGACGTAAATTTTATCGTTGTTGGTTTTGAACAAAAATACGAACGTTTTGGCAACCCAGCTAATAAATTCACAAACTTTCCTAAACAAAATAATTTTTAATATTTTAATTAAATACTAATGGGATAAATGGGCCTAATTAACTTGTTAATGGGCCAAAGTTTTTGCTAGTGTGTTTATTATTATTTAAAGTACAAACCTACCCTACCCAATGCCATAATCCCACGCCCACTCCCCTTTTCAATCAAAACTCTTCTCTTAAATTTCAATTCACGGAACACACAAGCAGAGGAAGAGAAAACTTTGAAAATTCAAGGGAAATATCAAGCCATCGTCTCGTCGTCGCCGTTCTTCAATCGCCAACGTTTTCATGCGTTTAAAACGCAAAGGCACGCCATATTCTTTCTTTATTCATCATCACACCATATTATGTAATTGTTTATGAATATGCATAAAAACAAGTCACACCACTCACAATTTGCGCAACAATACATAGGCATGTGTCTAACTTGTGTTTATTGATTCAAAACCATGGTTGTATGATGTTTAAAGGGCTGCCATGAATTAGGCTTTGATCAAACACGTTTCTAAGGGTCCTAGAACACATGATTATGCTGCTCAACTTCTTAAAATAAAGCTGGAAAAACGTTGGTTAAGGGAAGAGAGCCATGAGGTATATGAAAAATTTGTGTGTGCATGTGGGGGTCCAAGGAACTCGATGGTTTGCATGGGGCTAGGGGGCTTGGCCACGGCTGGTAGGGGCTTGGCTAGGATGTGATTTCTTCCATCTGGAGGATGTGATTTCTTCCATCTATAATCGGCATTTGTAGCATCCATATCAGCAACTGTTTCAGTTGGCAACTGAATGTTTTCTTCAGTTTCAGTTGGAGCTGTATCAGTTGGTAACTGAATATTATCAATGTGCTCCACCAAATGATTATCAAGAACAACTTCCTGTTCAACTGATTGATCCAAAACTTCTAGTTTAGGTGTTTGAAGAATGTTTCAATTGATATGATTCTCTTCTTCAGTATCATCCTCCAAACTGATAACTGTAAATCGATCAACTAGCTCAACTGGATCAGTTGGCTTATCAGTTAGCACAAATTCATCGAATACCACATGTATAGATTCTTCAACATTTAAAGAGCTTTTATTAAAAACTCTATAAGCTTTACTAACTGAAGAATATTCAAGAAATATTCCCTCTGCAGATTTAGCATCAAAAGCTTTTAAATAATTTTTGTCATTATCAAGGATGAAACATCTGCAGCCGAATATTCTGAGATATGAAACCACACTTTTTCGTCCATGCCAGATCTCATATGGTGTTTTCACATGATTTTTATTAATCATTGATCTGTTCTAAGTATAGCATGCAGTGTTTACTGCTTCTGCCCAAAATCTTTGAGAAATGCCAGAATCAACAAGCATTGTTTTAGCTGCTTCTTTATGGGTCCGATTTTTTCTCTCATCTACACCATTTGCTGAGGAGTTCTAGTTGCTGAGAGCTTATGCTTGATCCCAGTATTTTCTAAAAACGTTGAAAGATTTTGATTGATGAATTCAGTCCCTCGATCAGACCTTATTCGATCAATCCGAACTGCTTTTTTATTTAATAATCTTTTAAAGAGTTTAATCAGTTGTGCAGCAGTTTGGTCTTTTGATTTGAGAAATATAACCCAAGTAAATATTGAAAAATCATCCACAACTACTAAGGTGTATTTCATTCCCCCTAAACTCATGACTGGTATTGGACCAAAGAGATCCATATGCAACAGTTCTAAGTATCGGGAGGATGATTTGCAACCTCTATTTTTGAATGAATATCTTACTTGCTTACCAAACTGACATGCTGAACAAATTTTATCTTTTGAGAAATATATTTTGAGCAAACCAGTTACAAGATCATGGTTACTCAGTTAGGCAATAGATTTAAAGTTTAGGTTGTTTAACCTCTTATGCCACAACCAGTTCTTAGAAGATTTGAAAGTTAATAAAAAAATTGGTAAAAAAATTGGTATATAATATTGATCAATCCAACTGACTTTGTAGGTATTTCCACAACGATTGCCAGTTAAGATGTCCTCATTAGTTGAGTCTTTAACTAAACAAGCGTGTTTGTCGAACTGAACTAAGAAATTATTGTCGCATAACTAACTGATACTAATTAGGTTATACTTCAAATTCTCAACTAGTAAAACATATTTGACACTAAAGTTCTAATGGATAAGCTTACCCTTACCCACAGTTTTACTTTTGGAGTTGTCTCCAAAACTGATGTTTGGTCCAGAGTATTTGATCAATTGAGATAGCAAACTTCCATCCCCTGTCATATGCCGTGAACATCAACTGTCTAGATACTAGGTGGATTCCTTGTTTGTACCTGTTACCTGTGATCACACACAGTATATGATCTTGATAACCATATTCATTTGTGTCCTAAACTGATTAGTTCTTTAGGAACCCAGATTTGGACCAGTCTAACTGACTTTCCAGTCGATGTGTTCCAAATAGTCTTTCTTGACTTTTGGGTATTCAGTGTGTGGTGTGAGGAAGAAACAGTATGATTTGTACCCCAACTGACTCTTCTTTATATACCGTTTCTGAACTGGCTTACAGTTGTAGTAATTGTAATAGCCGTTCCTCGAGTACTGACTTTTGTAACTGAGTCGTTTAGGTGACAAGTTTCTTGAATCAGTTGAACTCTCATGGCTGTATCCAATTCCATACAGTTTGGCTTTGTTTTTACTTTCAGTCGATTGAACAGATGGTTTATTTGATTCTGAGAATTCATTTACCATAGTTGATTTTACAAAGGTAATGTACTTTCCTTTGCTTTCATTCAACTTTGGCTGTGTATCACTTGCAAAATTTTCAACATGAGTGTTGAAACCTAAACCAGTTTTATCATCAACTGATTTTTGTGTATTCTGCACTTCAGTCAAAGTAACTGAGGACTTGCTCCAAGCTTGATCAGTTTAGTATGTTTTGAAATTTCAGTTTTTAACTGACATATCAAGGCTTAGTTCTCAATCATTTCAGCCTTTTGTTTTGCAATCTACATTTTTAGACTCAATACTTCAACTGACTCATCAGTTTCAGTTTTGTCATCATTGGGATCATTTTGCTCAGTTCTGACCTTCTCAAATGATCGAGCAAGTTTGTGATACTCATTTACCATGTCATGCAATGTGGTAATGAGTTCCTCACGGGTGAAATTACTAGAGCTGAAGTTAAATACCTATTCACTTGCTGACTCTAGTTCAACATCATATGCCATTAAGAACTTAACTTCTTCTTCATCATCACTTGAGCTGTATGAGGTTTCAGGCTCTGACTCCTCACTGTTAGTTTCCGTCAACTTACATTTTCTCTCCTTAGCTAGAAGTACCTCAATTTTCTTTTTGAATGGCTTCTTGTCATCCTCGGTTCTTCTTTTATTTTCATAGGGCTTCTTCCCTCTTTCAGCTAAGCCTTGACTGTCTTTCTTTGGTTTGGGACAATCAGCAATGAAGTGACCAGTTTTGCCACAGTTGTAGCAAGTATAAGGTTCTTCTTTGGAGCAGTTTTTCTGATATTGTTTCTGGAAATTTCCTTGTTTTATTCTCAAAAATTTTCCAAATTTTCTGACAAACAATGACATCGCGTCTTTGCTTAGCTGATCAGCAGACTTGTCAACTGAACCAGTTGGTTCCAGTCTGACAGCAGTTAAAGCAGTTGTGGCCACTGGTGTAAAAGGTTCCCCTTCTCTGGTTTGTAGTTCAAATTCATAGGCCTTCAGATCAGCAAACAATTCATGAAGCTCGACCTTGTTCAGGTTATTTGATTCCCTCATTTCCATTGTCTTGACATCCCACTATTTGGGAAGACCCATGACAACTTTCAGTGCTACCTCTTTATTGGAATACACTTTTCCAAGTGCATTTAGCTCATTGATAATGTCAATGACTCTTTCATCATATACATGCATGGATTCACCAACCTTCATTTTAATGTTGTCGAATTTATGAACAGCAACTAATAGCTTGTTCTCTTTGGTTTGCTCGTTTCCTTCACAAAGTTGAATCAGTTTCTCCTAAATTTCCTTAGTAGTTTTGCACATTTTGATTTTGCTGAAAGTGACTTTATCCAGCGTTTTGTATAAGATATCCTTCGCCACATTGTCTAGATTGACTTTCTTTTTATCTTCAGCTGTCCATTCTTCTCTGGACTTCTCTATACGATGTGGTGCCCCATCAGTCATGGCTACAACTGTGTTGGCTTTCAAAATCTTCATTGGTCCATCAATAATGACTTACCACATATCATCGTCTTGTGCAGTTAGATGAGCATGCATTCTGATTTTCCAGTCGTCAAAATCTTCTTTGGAAAACATCGGGATTTTATTGAAAGAAGACATGGTTATAAGTTTTGTGGATAAGAATATATTGGGACAAGATTTAACTGCTCTGATACCACTTGATAGGATAAAATACTTGGTTAAAAGAGTGTTTAGAAGGGGGGGGGGGGCGATTGAATAAATACTCACAACTTTTATAAACTTTTCGAAAGTTGAGTTCAGTTTAGTGATAAAATGATACTCGGAATCTTGTCAGCCAATGTCAATCAGTTAACAATAAAGTGCGGAATAAAACTGACTGATAGATAGAATAAAAATTGAAACAAGAACACAAGATTTTACGGATGTTCGGAGATTTCAAACACTCCTACATCACCCCTTCTATCAAACGGATAGGATATTCACTAAAAGACTTTGATCGATACAAAAGTTTGTACAGACCCACTTCAGTTTAGACTTAACACTGCCAAGACTGAAACTCTTAGTTTACAAAATGCTTCACAGTATACAACTGAATTTAGCACAACTGATCTCTTACAAGATCGAGTTTTACAAAGATAACAGTGTGCTAGAAAGCTTGAAAGAGTAGCCTTGATTGCTACGAATATATGCGATAAGCGTGAGCTTTTATTTCAGCAGAGTAACATCGTATTTTTCAGAGAATATACGAGTTTAGATTTTCAGAACTTTGATGTATTGTGCTGCTCTCTCAGCTGCTCTTCTCTGCTATTTATAGGCTTCTCTTCTACGGTAACATTTAATATAATTTGAATCTTTTTATCCGTTGGTTTGTCATGTCAACATTCTTTTTACATTCGTACACTGTAGCTGTATTGCGGCGTTCCCACTATCTGTTCCACTTTGCTTTTGTACTATTGTCGGTTGCTCGTCCTTTTCTAGATGTGTACATCTGAAGGATCAGCTGATAGGCAATAGTTGACAAATTTACAACTGTTTGTCGCAACTGATCAGTTTCCAACTGATCAGTCAGTTGTCTTCTAAAGTTCAGTTTAGCTGGTTTCAGTTGCCTTAGAAAATCTGCGCGTTATTCGTATTTTGATCAGTTACTAACATTAATCATTTAGTTTTTCAGACAATCGAAATTTAGTTTCCAACACGTAGGTTGATCATTGCTGCATCTAGGTATGTTGAGTGTCGTGTTAGATGGTATTTTGGTGCTTCGTTTCGTGTCGTGAAGCACTTGGTTGCATTAGAAGTCGTAGGAAGCATTTTGCGTCAAAAATTTGTGTTTATGGGATTGTGTTGCTTTGTGGTTGTGCGTCGTCGTTCGGGGCGTTTGTATGGGTTGAGGTCTATGCCATAGCATACTAGGATGGGTCTCAATGTGTTGGTTGCAGTCTGTTGGGCGTGACTTAGAGTTTGGATCAAGAGTCATCACCTTTGGGTGTTGTTCGTACAAGTCTAGCGTCGTAGCGCTGTTGGGGAGCGCTGCAGCGCCCGCGGTTCATAGCACGAGCGCTGCGGCACCGCAGTGCTAGTGCTTCACTGCACATAGCGCCGAGGCACTGGTGGTCAGCACCTAGGCACTAACCAGCACCGTAGCGCAGCAATGTCCAGCGCCTAGGCGCTTTGTCAATTATTTTTAAACCACTATTTTAGATCCATGTCTTCCATGTTTGGGGAAATGTTCACACTTCATATAGACATTTTTTCGGGGTTCGATGTCATGATTTAGTATGATGATTAAACAAGGTCAAGTCCCGAGTGATTTAGAACGTCATAAGTCAATTGTTTATTTCGGTGGTGAGCACGACTATTACGTCTAATATATGGAAATTAAGTGCATGAAAATGTGTTAGTATGCGCAATAGTATCCCAAGCGAGATCCAACGAATCCCTCAACGCCATGTAAGTATGTTCGACATGCAAAAAAAAATATTTTATGTTTTTGAGGTATGCTAAATGACTTGTGCCCAAATATGAACGGGTTTGGAAGCCGGTGAACGTGGCCGGAGACCTCTCCACGCTGGTAAAGCATGAACATGTTTAGATCAAGATTGGAAAGCGGTAAAGCATGACCAGAGACCAATCCACCCAATAAAGCATGAATGAGGATCTCATGTATGTGGTAGTGGACATCCTTGCTAGCCCAGTACTATGGTTTAGTCTGATCAAGCACACTATGTTATGGGTCACTTGCTTTGAAACATATCTCTGCGCAAAATGATGATGATTATGTATGATGCAAGTACGTTTATGAAATTGTTTATGGAAAGTTTTATGATATGATGGCACGTCTATGTTTATGTAAGTATGTTCAATTTTAAGTATGTACGCTCTACTTTAAAAAACATGTGGTTTTATTACGTATTTTTTGTTATTATCAGTTTATACATGTTGAGTCTTTAGACTCACTAGACTTGATCAAAGTAGGTGAGGACGAGTTTGAGGAGGCGAGAGGTGGGGACCAGTGAGTAGGCTCGGACTGCGCGTAGGCTGAACCCGAGGACCGCCTTTGTTTTCAAGAATTTTCAAGCATGTTAATTTAGTTGCTCTGATTTTATGAAACTATTTCACGATGTTTAAACGAGTACCTTTTTGGCAAACTTTGTTTGTAATAGTTTTTATTTCAAATATTTTAGATGAGCAGTTTATTTTTATCGCAATTTGAAAGATTATTATTTATTGAAGAAAATTTTTATTTTTCTGAAAAATTTTAAGCAGTTCAAAATATAGTACATTACAAAATTTGTTTAATTAAATGATTAGTAATAAAATAATACTAATATAATTATTTAATCCTACTCAAAGATTTAATAAACAAATTTACAAGATTTAAAATCCCAACTATTCAAATTAATATTTTTTAAAAGCTTAAAATTTTAAAATCACCTAATAAATTAAATTAGACTTTGAAATGCCAAAACTTTCATAAATCATTTAAAATACCAAAACTTTCATAAATCATTTAAAATACCAATTTTCTTGGCATGAAATAAAATAACACATTTTCATAAATAGCCTAAATCGTCATCGGTCTCTTTTCCCGATCCCGCATCGAATATTCGCTTGAAACATAAAACTCAAGAAAACTTTTTAACGTACATCAAATAAAAATGTAATAATTTAAAATAATGCAAATCATAAATCATGCATCGTAAAAAATAATTTTAAAATTTAAATAAATAATTCAACAATTTAATAAAGGAATGGGTTTACGTGTACTGCTTTTGGGCTCTACACTTTGGCTTTTATCCTGCTCCATATCATACTCATTAGGAACTTTTTCATCACCTATTGATCCACCTTCCACCGTTTACTGCTCAACACTCGCGTCAACTACCGGTGGATTATCTTCATCCTCTACTTCCTCAATATAAACTTTAGATTCATGTTCAACTACAACCTCAACTTCAGATTCAGATTCAACTACAGCCTCAACCTGAATTTGAGATTCACGCTCAACTGACGAATCTACACTGCTACCTTCTCATGTGGAAATTGGCTAATATCATGCCCAACTTCTAGACACCAAAAACATATAATATCAAAAGCACGAATACTAAAATTTTCAGATGTACCTTGATATTCATGCTTGGTAGATGAAAGTTTCGACTCTATTACTAGCACATCCATGATTTTCTCCTCCACGCTCGACCTCCACGTGGATGCCAACGGCTCCTTATGGACGTCACGTCCACCTCTTCTTCATACTTCTCTATCGTAGTGATTAGGAACAAATCGCTTCCTCATCACCTTTTTCATCTCACCCCACGTTCCTATGGGGTCCTCATTGTATCTCATTCTATCAGGTCCTAACTTAACCTACCATGTAATAGCATAGTCGGTAAACTCGTTACAAGCTCGTCTTACCTTCATTGCTTCCGTATAATCTCGGCTCTCAAAGATACACGGCATCCTCTCCCCCCTCTCAAGGTACGCCTTTAGATTGGCTACCCCACTGAAAAATGGAACTGCCATCTTTGTGTCACTCAGTCTATACCCTTCCCGGATTCTATACCCCCTATTCTCGTCAGATCGCCTATCATCATCTCGATTCCAGAATGACACTCTATTTACATCAACTCATGCCTTTATCCTATCCCCACCAACTTTCCTATATTTATCACGTAGAGGCTTAAGCTCCTTCTCCCACATTCTATCCAACTCTCTTAACATTGTTTGAAATTGGCGATCATCAGACATCATATCTCCAAGAAAAGGTTAGTAGAAAATAATAAAGAATAAAGTTTCCTCACCACGAATCCTCACTAGTCACTCCAACGAAAATTCACTCAACTCTCTCTCTCTCTATTTTTTCCTCACTACAAATACCTCGTAAGTCACTCCAAGAAATAGACGCTCACACTCAAGTATTTCACTCGATTTTGAGAGTTCTCTCGTAGGGTACACTTTAGACTTTGTAACTTGTGTGCATCAAACTCAAAAGTTTGAACTTCACGACTCTTGCAAATCAACTTACTCGAACTGTGTAAAACAAGAAATTTGATTATTTATTTATTTTTTTGACAGACTCTTGAATATGACTCGCAAAGAGACAAGAACAAAAGATCAATGCTAAATATTATCACAATTTTTCGAATTTTGTATTTTTTTAGACTTGCACAAGAATAATTCGTGCAACTCAAAAAACGAAGAACGACTCACGAAATTTAAAGAATAACAAGATTCACAAAAATATAAGAAACGATAGAAAACACGTGGATATGAAAACAAAAAAGAGATGCTTACTTGAATAAAAACGAACCAAAAGCTCTGATACCAAATGATGTGATTCTACAAACACGAAAAGCAAACACACTAAAAAACGGAGTCACACCCTCGATTCGATGAAATAAAGAACGTTGGGTTGTCCAGATCTTTTTGAAACGAGTAAAGTTTGTGATATTCACCTCTAAGCTACGAAAAACTTAGCAACAAATATTCACGAAGATAATAACTGATCTCAAACGAACCTTCAAAGGACTCGTATTTGACAATCCAATGAAAGAATAATCGACAAACGCCATAAATTTATGAAACTTTGATAAGTTTGATTTGAGAAACACACTAAGTGTTAGGATCAGTTTGATGTGTCAAAGCGTTAAGAAGGGATGGTTGAATAAACACTTAAAGATTTCTGGCTCTTTTAAAAATAAGATTTAGTTTAATGATAAACTGAATTCATAATCTTGTTGTCTATATCAGTAAGTTAACTAGTTTGAACTGTGGAAATAAACTAACTGATAGATTGAATACTCAATGAAACGATCCTTACTTTTTAACTTTAAAATCCTATTAATTTTTTTTTATATATTCATTAATTCGAAAATCACCATTTAAAAATAACTTAACCTTTCCATAAATCAAAATAATTTAACCATTTAAATCTCGAGTGCATAGAATCCCTAAAACCGTCAATTATCAAAATTCAACTTCTACCTTTAACATGATAAAAAATAACTTCAAAATAAAGCATAAAATCACTAATGAAATCCTTATCAGAAATCATATGTCGGCCTTTAAAAAGATCAACTAACATCAACATAAAGCATGAAAAAGTCTCAAATAAATTCCTTAAATATATCCTTCAAATCTTTCATCTATCAAGCTAATGCGGAAAATAAATGTCCCTCGGGAGTATACTGCCACACTCTATCCACTCAAGCTTCAGCGCCTCCCTCAATATCATCAACTCTTGCAACATTCAAATCTAGTGAGTCTAATGACTCATCACACTCTAAACATGAGTAGCAAGTGATACATATACAATCACAAGCATTAGAAATCATATTTTTATTTAAAATAACTTTTAAGCATAAATAAATCGTAAATCGTAAAATCATATAATCGTAAAGCTTTGCATCATTTATCATTTTGGGCGAAGTTTGATCCTTGAAAGTGAGTAGCCTTTTATCCTCTGGTTGACAAATTTTTCTTAGCTCACCATAGCGCATGGGGACGGGCACTAGGCACCGCCATGGAAATACGATCTTCGGGCTCCCTCTGGGGCCTTTTCTCGTAAACGAGCTCCCTTTAGGCCTTTTCTCTCACGATAGTCCCATTAAATTGTAAGTTCACCGTTCCTTCTTAAAACGCATCCCCCACATATCTTCTGTCCTTTTGTCACGGTCAATTCACATCCCTCAAAATATTTTTTCTTTTTTCTTTTTTAAAGCATAAAATATCATGACTTTCCAAAAGTAGCATTTAACAGTAAAAATTGCACAGTTTTACCATAAATCATAAAATATCATATTTTCATCAAAATCATCATTTTATATCATTTATCATGCATTATGATCCTTCGGGACGCTGCCAAGTCTTTTCGTAGTACCAAGGTGTAAAATGATCGTTTTGTCCCTGAACGTAAAATTCCTCGATTTTGACTTTTTCTTACTTTTATTAACTCTAGACCATCCCAAATAATTATTTAAGCCTAAATTAAATTTTAGATATTTTAATTTAACTTAAATTCGAGGCTTTCGATTTAATTCCTTAATTTCTAAATCCTGGAGTGTTTAATTCCCGAATTAATTCAAACTTCAATATTTTCTTTACAAATTTTAAAAATAGACTTTTTATACCTAAAATACCCTCGTGAACCATGAACCGACCCCGTGGACCAAGGTTCAAACCCCATAACCATTAAACTTAAATTTCGAACCCTAAGCTACTCCCTTGAGCCAACTCTCGATTTTCTTAAACCATGGCCGAGCCACCTCGAGCCATTCCATGACAAGACCTCTCAGGGACCCTACTGACCATGCCTAGCCTAGCTGACCAACCCCTAACCCATGCCACATCCACCTGCATGAGACAAGAGCCGCAGCCGAGCCCTTAGCCCTAGGACTCTTTATTTTTCCGACTAGGACTCCTCCCCTCGAACCACCACCGAGCCCACACCCTTCTAACCCTCACTGGACCATGCTCCAACCCTTGCTCGCCAGCCCAAGCAAGCTCCGAGCCATTGCAGCTGCACGCAGCATGTTGCACGCACGCGCGAGGGGACCTTACTCCAAGGGACTCTTCCTAGGCTGCGACCAAGGAGTCCAAACCATGCTAGGAATCTTCTCTACACCTACCCACGTCCAGCCTAGCCCCTAACCGAGCCATGCACGGAGCCGAGCTCATGGCCGAGCCCCCTTCCCAAAGGTTTTGCTACGAAACCCTAGAACTCACCTCCCTCGACCAAGCTCGATTTCTAGCCTTTGTTTTAATCCTTAACGACTCTTTTCCCGTCACTAAAACATCTCTTAATGGCAGCGTGTCCTTAGGAATCATAGCATTAAAGAAACAAGCGTAAAAACATCAAATCTTTTTGAAAATAATCATCGTATCGTTAAACCATCGAACGTAAATATTTTTCATCCACAAATAATTAAAACATGCATAATATGATTTTTAATGTTGCGTAAAAGGGTTTAGAAAACATGTCTTTGCGTTTTAAAATGATGGAATATACGATCGTCGGCGTGAGGAGCGAAGAAGAACGAACGGGCGACGAAGACTCCTAGCTTTCTTCCTTCTCCTTATTTTCGAAATTTGTGTGTGTATTATATGTGAATTTTGGCTGGTATGGTGTTTTGAAACACCTAGGAATCCTTTTTATAAATTTTAATTTGCTTGTTAACGGGCTTGGGTTTTGGGCTTTGATGTTTTGGAGCAATTGAGACTACTCAATTTAATTAAATTGAGCCCAATAACCCTTATTTAATTGTAAAATAAAAAGTTTATAAAATTTAGTTTCCAAAAATAATAATTTTGCTCTTTTAAAAACTCCTCGTTTGCTCAAAACCGGCTTCTCGAGTAATATTTTTATCTCCGTCGTCCCCGGTCTCTTTTCCCCAGCCTATTATCGAATATTTGAATAAAATCATGTCATATAGTCATTTAATCATGCAATCATACCTATAATTATATAATATGAATCAAGTAAGCCTTTAAAATCAATTAAATAAAACAATTAAGCAATTCAAATAATTTGTATGCATGCGGTTTACGTGTACTTATTTTTCGAGCGTTACAAATCTGCCTCCCCCTTAAATAGAATTCCGTCCTCGAAATTTGTCTTGTCTTGATAATTGAAAAGCTTGGCTCCCTTATTAACTTCATACTTGACCCTCTTAGCTTAAATTTTTCTCTTCATTCCGGTCCTTAAAATCTCGAAAATTGCATTTCTATCCCAATAATTTTCCAATGTCATCTCTTAATTCCAGCTCAGGTAAAGCATGCAACCTATTCTTCTCTAAGTTCTTCATTATCCCAATCAATTCTAATGACCATTTCATGCAATAATATCAATGTAAAACGTTAAACAACTAGGTTACCGGTAATCAAGGTTGTGTCGGATCTGCTTCAGTCTCCTCATCGTGCATCACATAGAATCTTCGAGTCGTGGGTTGCTTGAGCTTCGGGAAATCCCCAGCCTTATGCCCCATTTCTCCACACTTGAACCACTTGTAGGTGCCCGACATGCATTTGCCATAATGTTGACGATTGCACTCCTTGCAAAGGGGTTTCTCAACTGTCTTCAAGACGTTTTCTCTAGGTGGTTGTCCTTGTGGTTTCGGCAGTTCTGGTTGCCCAGGTGGTCCCCTAAAGGGCTTCTTATTATGCTGACTAGCTTGCTTGGCACGATTCCTCTTGCACTGCATCTCCTAATCAATATCCTCGAGTGACTGTTCGGCTCTAAAGGCTTTGGCAACGGCAGTAGTATAATCAGCAGGATCAACCAGCATCACATCGCAGCGGATCGTGGGCCTCGATCCATCAAGGAAGTGTCGTAATTTCTCCGCCACATCATTTGCAATCAAGGACACAAAATGACAGCCCCTTACAAACTCAGCCACAGATAAATCCCCCTGGCGGAGACTCATAAACTCTCTCTTAAGTCTTAAGCCTAGAACGGACATCAGATGTGAAATATTTGTCGTAGAACACCCTCTTGAAGTCCTCCCAAGTCAATGTCGCTAGATTTACTCCTCGCTCTCTCCCTCCCACCATAAGAAAGCGTCGCCCTTCAGCAGATAGATGGTACAACGAATCCATCCCTCAGCAACGAATGGATCAGTAGTGCTATGAAAATCCTCGGGGTATCATCCTCCTAAAACGCTCATATGCAGCCTCCGTTCGGACCCTCGCACCATTTCCAACATGCTGCTCTAGTAAACGAGCCACACCGGCTAGTACACGAGCACTAGTATCCTGATTAGGTAGAGGTTGTGGAATCTCCTCTTCATGTCTATCCTCATCATTACTACGTAAAATCCGTCTAGGAGGCATCTCTGTACACGCCGTCCAAACCACGTAACCAACATGCATTTAACGTTTTACATGGAACATGAAACTAACATTTATATCATGTATTATAAAAGCATTTAAAAGTATTTTAGCATATAGAATACAAGGCAATAAAAACTCACATACTTGAGGGGTGACTTTTTGAGCTTCTCGGAGTGACAGTACACAACCCTTTGCGGATCTTTGACTCTGATACCAACTGAAACGACCCTTACTTTTTAACTTTAAAAACCTATTAATTTTTTTATATATTCATTAATTGGAAAATCACCATTTAAAAATAACTTAAGCTTTCCATAAATCAAAATAATCTTACAATTTAAATCTCGAGTGCATAGAACCCCTAAAACCTTCAATTAGCAAAATTCAACTTCTACCTTTAACATGATAAAAAATAACTTCAAAATGAAGCATAAAATCTCTAATGAAATTGTAGAGCCCAAAATCAGTACACGTAGAGCCCAAAATCAGTACACGTAAACCCATGTCTTTATTAAATTGTCGAATTATTTATTTAAATTTTAAAATGAATTTTAACGATGCATGATTTATGATTTTCGCATTATTTTAATTTATTACATGTTTATTTGATGCACGTTAAAATGTTTTTCTTGAGTTTTATGTTTCAGACGAATATTCGATGCGGGATCAGGAAAAGAGACAGGTGACAATTTAGGCGATTTATGAAAATGTGGTATTTTATTTCATGCCAAGAAAATTGATATTTTAAATGATTTATAAAAGTTTTAGCATTTCAAAGTCTAATTTAATTAATTAGGTGATTTTGAGATTTTAAGCTTTTCAAAAATACAAATTTGAATAGTTGGGATTTTAAAACTTGAAAATTTGGTACTTAATTATTTTATTAAATCTTGGAGTGGGATTTAATAATTAGATTAGTATCATTTTTATCCCTTATTATTTAACTAAGCTTGTCTTTAGCCCTTAATTAATTAATTAAGAAATAATTTGTCACCTAATATTTTACAACACACGCACACACACAACACACACTATGATGTACTGTACTTTTAAACAACTTTGAAATTTTCAGAAAAATAATGTAACGCCCCGAAAATTTAAAAGTCCACACGAACCACATGCTCGAGTTATTAAATTCTTTTTTATTTTAAATTAAATGTTTTAATTGCATAAATTAATTATGTTGTGCATATTTGTATGTTTAAAATATATTTGTCTACATGGTTGCATTAAAATGTTTTTTTAAAGGATATTCGAGTTGCGATCGAAGAACGGAAACCGATGGCTGAGAAACGTAAAACATTTTTATCAAATAATTGTTTTTAATTATTTAAAATATGAGTGTTGGTTTTTCATATTTTTGAAAATAAGGAGTTTTGAGGTGATTTTATACGTCGGGGCGTAATTTTTATCGGTGTTGGGTTTTCAATGAAAATACGAACTTTTTAGCAACCCGACTATTAAACTCACAAACATATTTTTACCAAAACTATTTTTATATTTTAATTAAATACTAATTAAGACTAATGGGCCTAATTGTTTGCTTAATAGGCCTAAAACCTAATTAGTAATTAATTAACTATAAAATATATTAAAAACACTCCCCAAACCACAATTCTTCACGCCACTTTCTGATTTTCTTTTACCCCAAACTCTTCAAACTATACACGACACACACACATCAAAACTCAAGGAGAAAATCGAGAAGCTCAAGGGAAATTCAAAGCCAAAGGTCTTGGCCCGTTCTTCGTCATCGTCAACGATTAATCGTGCGTTAAAACGCAAAGGCACGCCATATTTCTTTCTTTCAAACATCATCACTCCATAGTAATTGTTTATGCATGATTTTTAAGGAAAAACATAGCAACACAAGTTGAATTTTCGTGACTACATGCCTATGTGTTCTAAATTTGTGTTTTTGAATTCCAAAATCATTTTTTATATGTGTTAAAGGGGCTGCCATGATTAGGACATGTTTAGACATTGTTTTACATGAATTTAGAGGCCTAGAAACACCCCACACACGCTGCAAAAAACAAAGGAAACAAGTTGGTAAAACATTGCTGTCATGGCGGGGAGGAGGCTCACGTTTTTTTTGGGTTTTGTGGCTTTGCTTGGTCTAGGCTTGGGACCAAGGCTAGCCAGGGTAGTGGTTGAGTGGAGGAAAGAGTCCTAGCCACGCTAGGACTCGAAAATCATGGGCTGGGAGGAGTCCTTGTCAACAAGGACTCCACCAGAGAGAGAGGATCAAGATGGAGCGCAGGTGATCAGCTCTTGCAGGGAGAAGAGAGGGCTCGGCCAGGGCCTTAGGGCTTGGCTAGGCTAGTCCTAAGGGTCCTAAGAGGGTGCACAAGGGTCTGGGTAGGGGCTGGTATGGTTTGGTTCAAGGAGGGCACGAGCAGATCATGAAAGTGAGGGAGCAACCTAGGAACGCGCAGGCTGCTGATCTTTTCAGGCGGCTTGTGCATGGCTCAGGGGTAAGGGCTGGGGGTGGCTCGGGTCTGGGACTGGTCTAGGGTCAGTGAGGGTCATGGGTGGTCAGTGGTTAAGTGGCTTGATGAGTCCTAGGCAGCTAGGAAACCTAATACACTTAGGACACTAACACACGCACACATGCAGAATATTAGCTCAAGTTCAGCAGGTTTTGGGAGCGGGCCAGGGCTTTTTTTTTGGGCTGGGCTTGGTCAGTAGTTTCTCTAGGTGGGTTGGCTAGGTTTTGGCTCGAGGTGGCTCGGGCGTGGCTCGAGTAAATTGGGAGATGGCTCGGTGTGTTCGATAGGGTGTCAAAAACAAAAATTCAAGAACTAAAAATGGAACCATGGGTCCACGGGTGTGGCTCAAGACTTGGAAGGGTAGAATAAATCATAAAAATGTTATTTTAAAAATTAGTGATCAAAATAACGAGTTTTGGATTTAATCGGGATTTAATCGCCGCACGAAACGCTAATTAACGAGTTAATCGAAAAGTCTAGTTTTAAGCCTTATAAAATTATGAAAAATTATTTTTAAGTTTAAATAATTATTATAAGTCTAATTTTTTAATTTGGGAATTTTATATTAAGGTTTGGTTTAATTCGGGATTAAAACGCAGTAATACGTCTCATTTAAAGATTAAATTTAAAAATCCTCGTTTTAGGCCAAATAAAAATATGAGAAAATTCATGTAAGCTTAAATAATTATTTGAGACATGTTAGAGGCAATGAATTCAAGAAAAATTCAAAACCGAGGAATTTTACGTCTAGGGGTAAAACGGTCTTTTTACACCTAGAAATTAGTAAACGTCATGTCAGTGCCCTAAATGCTATTTTTATGATATTATGATTATTTTTAAATGTCTATGAGATGTTCATGATTAAATTATGATTTTTAAATGTCTAAGGGATTTTTATGATTTAAAGAAGACATTTAAAAGACATGTTGCATGCTTGGTTTCAAAAACAAAATGTTATGTTATGCATGATTTTTTTTATAAAGTGACGAGAATATAAATGTTGAAGGAAGTGAAGTAATTGTGACTAATTCGATAATGTTGAAAATGTCGTGAGGGTTATGGTCCCAGTGGGAGCCCGACGATCGTGTTTCCATCATTGCGAATATATGGTAACGGTTATGTGGTAACGGATTTGTGGTAACGGTAAGAATGAGAATATCGTGAGGGGAAAAGGCCCCAGAGAGAGCTCATTTATGGGAAAAGGCCCCAGAGGGAAGCCCGAATTTCGTATTTCTATTCGAATAATGATAGGCCAGGGCCAGTTGACCGGTGAGAGTGTTGTTGGTGTCCCCCGCCGCCCAATACTGTGGTTACATGTAGATGGATCCATTGACTCTTATGATCATGATCAGGAAAGTCACAATTAATGATCTGAATTCAACAAAGGAAAAGGAAAAGGAAAAGGGAAAGGGAAAAGGAAAATGTTTATGATCATGTTAAAAAATGTTTTAATGTAATGACAAGGAAAAAAGGAAAAAGATTAAGATTTATTTATGCATGTCATGAAATGTTATTTTTACCTAAAAGTATTTTCACTGTTGCATGTGGTTTTATATGTATTATTTGTTATAAAGATTATGGTGTGTTGAGTCTTTATACTCACTAGGTGTGATGGATGTCGGTGAGTTTGATGGAGGTCTTGATGGATGAACTGACTGGACTGAAGGTGCACACAACCCGAGGACCAGCGCTTCTACTTATTTCCGCACTTATGACTTATGAATCATGATTTATGATTAAGGATTTTAAGACTATTTATTTATGCTTTTTGAGAGATTTTTGAGAGGTTTAGTATGTGCTATTCTTTTCAAATTATTGCTTTTTAAGGTTCGTAAAACAGTAGACGATTTCATTTTTATGACTATTTCATTGATTTCTAAAAATGCTAGTTGGTTGATGTTTTATTTTAAAGAGAAAAATATTTCATAAAAATATTTTTGTAAAGGCCGAAAATCATAGAGGAAAAAAAAATCCTAGTGCTTTTAAAGCAATAAAAAGGGCAGGACGTTTCAAATAAAATTTTTCTTAAATAAGAAATAGACCTTCAAATTTCGATTAAAATAAACTATTCATCTAAAAATATTTGCAATAAAAAGATCGCGAATAAAATTTGCTAAAAATACTTGTTTAATCAACGAAAACACATCTCATGAAAATCAGAGTATTTGAACATGCATAAAGTCTTAAAACATGGGCGGTCCTTGGGTTTAGCCTCATGCGCAATCCAAGCCGGCTCATTGGTCCCCACCCCTCGTCTCCTCATACTCGTCCTCACCTGCATCGATCAAATCTAATAAGTCTAAAGACTCAACACGTATAAACTGGAGATAACAAATAATACATAATAAAACCACATGTATTTTAAAGTATTGCTTACATACTTGAAACTTGAACGTAATGACATAAACATAGACGTGAAATCATCATAAAATTTTTCATAACATACTTGTATCATACATACTTGAACATGCATAACTTCATCATTTTGCGTAGAGATATGTTTCAAAGCAAGTGATCCATACATAAATGCGCCTGGTCAGACTAAACCACAGTACTGGGCTGGAAGGAAAAATCCACTACCACATACATGGGATCTCCGGTCATGCTTTACCTGGTAGATTGGTCCCTGGTCATGATTTACCGTTTTCCAATCCTGATCTAAACCCGGTCATGCTTTACCAGGTGGAGAGGTCACCGACCACGTTCACTGGCTTCCAAACCCGTTCATAATTGGTTACAAGACATTTAGCATACCTCAAAAATAAAATATTTTCTCATTTATGCACGTCGAACATACTTACATGGCGTTGAGGGATTTGTTTGATCTCGCTTGGGGCCACTGCTGCACATACTAACATGATTATCAAGCACTTACCTTCCATAACTTAGAAGTAAAAGTCATGCTCACCACCTGAAATGACAATTTACTTATGACGTTCTAAATCGCTCAGGACTTGATCTCGTTTAAACATCATACGAAAACATGACATCGAACCCCAAAACAATCTCTATATGGTGTGTGATCATTTCCCAAGTAATGGAAGACACGACAAACTCAACCTACAGAATTCACAAAAACACGGACCCTGTGTCAGGGTCCTGCTCCGGGTCTATGTAGATTATGAAATTTCACACCTCGAAAGAAACAAGGGAACGAGCCCCATGTAAGGGGCTGTGTAGACTCTGAAAATGGTAAAACAATGGGAATCATTACACTTGTGGCTTAATCCTCCTAACTCGATCATACGGACCGCGAACCAACACATCGAGACTCATCCCAGGACGCTATGACACTGACTCGACTCCATAAAAATGTCCCGAACGTCCCCACAGAAACGACGCACTCCAAGCCACGCAATAAAACCCATAAACTCAAATTTTTGACACCAAATGCTTCTTACGACTTCTCATGCACCCAAGGACTATCGACACAAAACCAAGAATCAAAACTTATCCCAACATCATACTCCATATACCTACACGCAGCAGCGATCACCCGACGGTTCCCAACGAAGCCTGCAACATATAAACCTCAAGAACACATCAAGAACACATTTTCATAAAAACGCAGTTTGAGCAGTCCCACAAAAACAATCATAACTCACTCGTTTCTTGTCCAAATATTACGAATTTACCGTCAAATCGAAGTTATCAAAAAGTACTATGTTTTATATGTTGAACGTTTTTCCAGAAAGTCGACTAAATGCTCACAGAAATTGAAATGACAGCAGAATTCAGGTTTTTAGATCTTAAATCATTTTAAAATCGATCCAACCAATTTTTGCTCGAAGTTTGCACAACATTCATGAATTTTTACAAATAATAAACATAAGAATATGTACTATAATGAGAACGATGCATAAACGAATGAATACACATGCCTTTTGATATTTAAAGTTACCAAAACGACGATACCGAAACGGGAAGGATGCGAGGGTTGATCCAGGACGAACCGTGGCTCGATTTCTATGAAAAAATCAACAAAGGATTGCTGGAAAATTGGAGAGGGAGGGGGCGGCTGCTTTTACACTAAGATGTTGGGTCATCATATTCTCGCACCCAAGACGCAGTGGAAGTTTAAAAATGTTGTTCTTGGGCGTCGTGTGTTTAAAACCATTCATAGGATGTTTTAGAATCATATCTTTGCGTTTAGAACGCTGGACTCCAAAATGTTCCCGTTTTTACGCAGAAATAACCCTTCTTGTAAATCCCTACGAACGACTCTTCAACTTTGATCGTCTAATTGGGTCCACGATCGAAGACTGTTTTCCTCGCTTGGATTGCACTAGAAATCACAAGAGATTTATGCGTTGAGATTACGTAATCTGAATTTCCAAAATCCGGAGACGATGCAACGACGGCGGCGCATTGGCTATGGATATAAACAAAGTGGCCGAAAAATTTTCTCTAAATTTCTCAAGGTGGGCCATGACTTTTTCTTTCAAAAATGAGAAGGAATTTCTGGCATTTTTATGAAAAAAATCTCTTCTCAATTATGCCCTCTTATGATATATTTATAGAGTGAGACTCCTAATCTAATTAATAGTCCCTCTCCCACAAGGACACTATATTTTCATTATAATTAAATTCTCATATTATTAATATATAATGTATTTATTAACCTTTAATAATACATGATATAATAATATCATATACACATATTTTATATCACCATATAAAATATTTATATGTATATGTATATTAAGTTAAATAACCGTTATTTAATTTATAAATAAAATCCTTGGTTAATTAAATTCTAGGCTCCTCTAGAATATTTATGAAAATTTGTACATGTTAGTAGTCACTACTACTAGCACCACCATTTAATTAGTAAATTCCAAATTCACAAAATAAATGATTCCGAACTCATTATAACCTCGATCGACGATCCGTGAGCGCCGATGTATAAAGGATACAAGTCTTGTTCATATAATGAAAATTGAAAATTTCGAAGATCAAAATTTTCACTTACAATATTGGGCAGCTGCTAGTTTTAGTGAACTCCTTCACAAAACAGGTAGTTCCACTCTCCTTCCTTATTTAGCAATAATGCTAACTTCCATTTCTTCCATCATATGAAATCAACTCATAAACTCCTTTATAAGCTTCATGTTTGATCTCCATCAAACTATAGTCGCCAAATTCCAACTCCTTGAAATTTGACTGTCTCAACGGGAACACCGAATCCGATAATTGTGTGACCCTCAATGGTTCAGGGATACAACTAGCCGTGGGTTCACATCTCCATGTGATTCAGAATACATTTATTCTTATTCGGTCTTACCCTAATTAGCCCCATTCTTTTCATCAACACCTTGATCAAGAATGTCAGAACTCATTTATGATTGCACCCATCGGATCATGGTAAGAGCGTCTAATAGTATCACCCCATGATCCCTTAAGTATCACTGATAGTGCCTACAACAACCTTTAGTCATGGTTAGCGTACAGTACGGTCCCTTCATCACATATATCCCGATCGAATCTGCAACCATTGGTAGATCGAGAGTTTTATATGAATTCGATAACGATGCGATTTATCTTTGAGTACTAATAGTGGCATGATATGTGAAACTAGGAAAACACATTTCCCTAAATCACATTTCTTGCTCTGGTCAGAGACTCCTTGCACTATTAACTCATCAGATCACATAGGATATCTTCACTCGTAATCGAACGGTGAATCCCTGACTACAATGCATTTGCTTCTACGTATTTCAAAACTACACCCAACCTCGCTACCTGATGACCCTTGATGGAGTCGTTAAACGGATCAAAGTGCATGCTAGTACGTATAGTCCCTACATTGTCCCGGGTCAAAGGACAAATGGTGTACAACAATAACTGCGGACTATTCCACTCGATAAGTGAGAACCACTTGGACAGTCCGAGAGAGGGTTGTTCAGTGCGTCATCGTATGATCATCCATCCGTGTAAATGGAAATCTCCATGCCCTTGCCAATGAAACATGACGTTTACACCACATATACTAGTCTCAAGCTCGAGCGACCTTTATCCTTCTGATTCGACATGGAACCTGTTTAGAATATACGGTACACTTCCTAATGAGTTTCATGATCTTACGTTGCAACGCACACCTCATGACACCTATTGTATATTCGAGGATTTTATCTATGCAGCTTGCATGTGTATACAAATAAAGTATAATGCCATAATCGAATGAAATCGTAAAATATTATTAAAATAAAGATTGTTTTACATCAGAGTCAATAAGAGCCCAAGCCACAAGTTGGCTTGCTGGGCACCTACTCTAACAATCTTCCACTTGCCCTATAGCCAACTACCCATAGATCTTGGACCCATTGCTTCACGAAGCTACTCATACAATGGTCATGGTAGGGGCTTTATCAGTGGATCAGCAACGTAATCTGCAGAGGCGACTCTCTCTACTGAAATGTCTCCTCTTCCCACAATCTCCCGGATTATGTGGAACTTCCTCAGTGTAACGTACCGTACTTTTTCTACATAAAATTTGCGGAAGAATTAAAAATTTTCTTAAATAAAAAGTGAACATAAAAAAATTCGATAAAAGAAGTAAAACTGTACGTCTCTCAAGTTGTTGCAACAAAAGATTTGAA
Source organism: Primulina huaijiensis (assembly GCF_012295235.1). NCBI lineage: Eukaryota > Viridiplantae > Streptophyta > Magnoliopsida > Lamiales > Gesneriaceae > Primulina > Primulina huaijiensis. The sequence continues at coordinate 14,801,550 of NC_133312.1, forward strand.
ATTCAAAGTTTGACATAAGAAATAATTGTTTTCATAAAACTTAAATCATGGCGGTAAAGACTCAACACGTATAAACTGGAAGTAACGAATAATACGTAATAAAACCACATGCAACTTCAAAATAGAGCTTACATACTTAAAACTTGAACTTGCATATCAAAAGCTTGAACATATGTACATACATACATAGACGTGCCATCAACATAAAACTTTTCTTAAACATGCTTGCATACTTGAACATACTAGAACATACATAACTTCATCATTTTGCGTAGAGGCATGTTTCAAAGCAAGTGACCCATAACATAACCGCCTGATCAGACTAACCACAGTACTGGGCTGACAGGGACGTATCCACAGCCACATATATGAGATCCCCGTTCATAATTTAACGGGCTGATTGGTCCCCGTTCATAATTTAACGCTTTCCAATCTCGATCTAAACCCATTCATAATTTAACGGGCGGATTGGTCCCCGTTCATAATTTAACGCTTTCCAATCCTAAACATAATTTGGTCACAAGACATTTAGCATACCTCAAAAACGTGAAAATATTTTCTTTGCACGTCAACATACTTACTTGGCGTTGAGGGATTTGTTGGACTTCGATTAGGGCCGTTGCTGCACATACTAACGTGAATTCAAAGCTTAACTTGTATAACTTAGACGTAAATATTATGCTTACTTACGAGCTCATTAAATTTCTTAGTACGTTCTAAAATTCCCATGACTCGACCTTATCAAGCATCGTACTAAACCATGACATCACCCTGAAAGCATACTATAAATTTTTCCCAAAATGTGAAGGACACGGACCCCGTGCCTACATCCGTGTATGGGTCCGTGTAGGTTCGGGTAAGAAGGACTTTGAAAAGAAGGGTGGACACGGACCCCGTGTCAGGGTCCGTGTAGGGGTCCGGGTAGCCTCGCAAATTTTGACACCGAAAATAAACAAAGGCATGGACCCCATGCCCTGGTCCGTGTGGGGGTCCGTGACAGCTCGCAAAAATGGCTACTCGAAGGAAACAAAGGCACGGACCCCGTGCCAGGGTCCGTCCATGGGTCCGTGTACCTATGGGACAAGCCAACATACGAAAATTCTGAACAGGTTTTTCTTAACAGTCTAGACTCGATCGAACGGACCATGAATCGACACCACGAGGCCATCTTAGGATACTACATCAATGACTCGAACCTATACGATTGCCCCCAACGCAACCACATGTCCCAAATAACTCAATACTCAATAAACAAAACCTTTGACAGAAAATGGTTTACACGACTACTCGTTCTCCCAAGAGCCTAACGACGTGAAACGACACACTAATATACATCCCAACGTCATGCTAAATATACCTAGACGCAGCAATGATCACCCGTCGATCCCCAACGAAGCCTGCAACCATTAAACTTCAAGAACGCATCAACATCATGATTTTCTGAAAATACAGTTTGAGCAGTCCCATGAAAAACATCATAACTCACTCAATTTTTATCCAAATAACTCGAATTTTATATCAAATCGAAGGTATCAAAAAGTTCTACAATTTTTCAGTTAAAAGTTTTTCCAGAAAAGCGACCGAAAAATTGTAGTATTTGAATTGACTGCAAAAACCTAAAATTTGTGATTCAAAATCGTTTCAAAATTTATCTAAACATGATTACTCAAACTTCTACACGTCGCACATATGTTTTACACATAAATAACAACACAACGCATACTACGACAAGATCGATGCAGAAATAATAGAATATACGTGCCTTTAATATGAAAAACTCACGATACGGCGATACCGAAGTGGGAAGGAAGCGAGGCTTGATCCGTGACGACCGTGGAACGATTTTCTTGCAATGAGATCGACGAAAATTTGATGAAAGAAATCAGAGGAAGGGGCGACTGCTCTAAGGTTCCAAGAACCCTAATTTTCTCTTCTCAAAATAATAAGAGTTTGAATGAAACATGTGTGTGTGTTGTGTCGTGTATATATGTGTGTAAAAGTGTGTGTGCTCGTGAGTTTTGAGTTTAATTAGGGAATTAAATGGCTTAATTACACAATTAAAAATATTAACAAAAGAAATGCTAATAAAAAAGCTGATTAAAATGTTAATCTTCCCTACAAACCAAGTCCCTAATTTAAAAATAAAAGCACACTTGCTAAACTTTAAAATTTTTAAAATTCTAAACTCACTCAAATAAATAACTTAGGCTTTTAGAATGCTAAAAATAAATAAATTATTTAAAACGCCTCATCCTTAACTTAAATTAAAATACCGCTTTTAAATTACCAAAATCGTCACCGGTCTTGTCCTCGATCCCACTTCGAATACTCGCCTGAAACATGAAACTCGAAAAAAATTTTAGCGTGCATCACATAAACATGAATAATTTAAAATAATGAATTTAAATAAATCATGCACCACTAAGACTCATTTTAAAATTAAATAAATGCCTTAATAATTAAATAAATGCATGGAATTTACGTGTACTGATTTTTGGGCACTACAGTTCCTCCCCCACTTATATAAATTTCGTCTTCGAAATTAAATATTACCGAACAACTCCGGATAGCGAAGCCTCATGTCTGATTCGGTCTCCCAAGTGGCCTCTTCCACTTATTGATTAAGCCACCGGACTTTGACCAGCTTAGTCGTCTTGTTCCGAAGTCTACGCTCCTGTCTGTCTAGGATTTGGATAGGTCTCTCTTCGTATGACAGGTCTGGAGCCAACTGCAACGGCTCATAACTCAGAACATGCGAAGGATTAGCTAGGTACTTCCAAATCATTGATACGTGGAACACATTGTGTACCCCGGCCAGATTCGGAGGAAGGGCTACACGATACGCTAGTGTCCCAACTCTGTCAAGAATTTCGAAAGGTCCAATAAATCTCGGACTCAGCTTGCCTCCCTTCCCAAATCTCATAACACCCTTCATAGTTGCTATCTTTATAAAAATGTGGTCACCTACGGCAAACTCGAGATCTCTCCTCCTTTTATCAGCATAACTCTTCTGACGACTCTGGGCGGTCTTCATTCTGTCTCGAATCTTGACCACCACATCTGCAGTCTGCTGAACTATCTGTGGCCCAAGCTCTGCTTTCTCCCCGACTTCATCCCAATGAATCGGCGATCTGCATTTCCTTCCATACAATGCCTCATAGAGAGCCATACCTATAGATGCTTGGTAACTGTTGTTGTATGTAAACTCCACTAGAGGTAGCTTAGATTCCCAAGTCCCTTGGAAATCGATCATACATGCTTGTAATAAGTCCTCCAAAATCTGAATCACTCGCTTAGACTGGCCATCTGTCTGCGGGTGAAAAGCTATACTGAATAGCAACTTTGTCCCCATGGCTGCATGCAAACTCTTCCAAAAGGATGAAGTAAACCTCGGGCCCCTATCGGACACAATAGTAACTGGGATTCCATGCAATCGAATGATCTCCCTAATGTAAAGCTCCGCATACTGTGTCATGGAGGAAGTCTTCTTCACTGGCAAGAAATGTGCCGACTTAGTGAGTCGGTGCACTATTACCCAAATAGAATTCGATCCTCTGACTGACCTTGGCAAACCAACCACAAAGTCCCTTGTAACATTATCCCATTTCCACTCTGGGATGGGGTGTGGCTTAAGCATTCCTGCTGGTCTCTGGTGCTATGCCTTCACCTACTGACAAGTGAGGCATTCAGACACAAATCTGTGGATGTCTCTCTTCATCCCTGCCCACCAATACAAGATCTGCAGGTCTTTGTACATCTTGGTACCTCATGGGTGGATTGAATACGGAGATGCATGTGCCTCTGTCAGAATATCATGTCTGATCGAATTAACACTAGGCACCCACATTCTACCTCTGTATTTCACAATGCCATCTGAAACCGTGTAAAGTACACTGTCCTTAGCTTCATCCTTCAGCCTCCACTTCTGAAATTGCTCATCTGAAGACTGACCTGCTCGGATACGGTCTAGCAAAGAATATTGGACTGTCAGATTAGACAGCCTCGGAGCTTTGCCCTTGCGATAAATCTCTAGACCAAATTTCTGAATCTCGGACTGAAGAGGTCTTTGCACTGACAACTGTGCTATGACTGCGACTTTTCTGCTCAGGGCGTCTGCCACAACGTTAGCCTTTCCCGGATGTTAGCTAATTTCGCAGTCGTAGTCTTTCACTAACTCCAACCATCGCCTCTCTCTCATATTTAGTTCTTTCTGTGTGAAGAAGTATTTGAGTCTCTTGTGATATGTGAATATCTGGCATTTCTCGCCATACAGGTAGTGTCTCCAAATCTTCAACGCAAAGACTACTGCGGCTAATTCAAGATCGTGAGTCGGGTAGTTCTTCTCGTGCACTTTCAACTGCCTGGAAGCATAAGCTATAACCCAACCATGCTGCATCACTACTGCACCTAAACCGAGCTTAGATGCATCGGTGTACAACACAAAGTAGCCTTGTCCTGCTGGCATGGCTAATACCGGCGCTGAAATAAGAGCTTGTTTCAATGTATCAAAGCTCTTCTGACATTCATCACTCCACACGAATTTTGCATTCTTCTTTGTCAGTGAAGTGAGTGGCACTGCTATCGAAGAAAATCCCTGAATAAATTTCCTGTAGTAGCCTGCTAGGCCTAGGAAACTGCGGATCTCTGAAGCATTCTTCGGCTCGACCCATTCCTTAACAGCTGTTACCTTAGCTGGATCTACCTCAATACCAATGCTAGACACTATATGCCCCAAAAACGCTACATTCTCCAACCAAAACTCACACTTACTGAACTTCGCAAATAACTTGCGACTCTGCAAGGTCTGTAAAACCGTCCTCAAATGTTGACTGTGCTCCTCATGGCTCTTCGAGTAAACAAGGATATCGTCAATAAACACTATGACGAATTTATCAAGATAAGGTGGGAATACTCGGTTCATGAGGTCCATGAAAATTGCTGGAGCATTCGTCAATCCAAACGGCATCACTAAGAACTCTTAATTCCCATACCTGGTCCTGAAGGCTGTTTTGTGAACATCTGCATCTTTCACCTTCAGCTGATGATACCCCGATCGAAGATCTATCTTAGAGAACACTGAAGCTCCCTGCAACTGATCGAACAAGTCCTCGATCCTTGGAAGTGGGTATTAGTTCTTGATCGTTACCTTGTTCAGCTCCCGGTAATCGATACACAGCCTCATGCTCCCATCCTTCTTCTTTACGAACAGCACTGGTGCGCCCCATGGAGAGAAACTAGGGCGAATAAATTCTTTGTCCAAAAGCTCCTGAATCTGCTGTTTGAGCTCTAACATCTCAGCTCGAGCTATTCGGTACGGTGCCTTAGAGATTGGCACTGTTCCCGGCATAAGATCGATAGCAAACTCCACCTCTCTCTCTGGTGGAAGACCTGTGACGTCATCGGGAAAGACGTCTGGGAAGTCTCTGATTACTGGCACGTCTGATAACAACTGAGTGGTCATGTTAGGTGTGGATACGATGCTGGCCAAGAAAGCCTGACATCCCTTAGAAATAAGTCTCCTAGCCTGCATGCAGAAGATCATACGAGGGAAACTTCTCCATCTGGCTGGTTTAAACAGAAACTGCTCCATGCCCAATGGTCTAACCAAAACTGATCTCTTCTGAAAGTCGATCAAGTCTCTGTTCTTTGTCAACCAGTCCATACCCAAGATAATATCGAATTCCGGCATTGGCAAGACGATCATGTCGGCATACACTAGGTGGCCTTGCAGTTCCAGATCAATGTCCCTGACCACACTAGTAGCTGATAATTCTTCCCCTGATGGGACTGTCACTGAGTAATCCACGTCGAGACCAATCATCTTGATATCCAAGTGACTGGCGAACGTCTTTGATATGAAAGAATGGGTGGCTCCTGAGTCTATCAGGGCCTGAGTGGCTATTCTCTTAATAAAAATATTTCCTGAGCGACGTTAGCACAACACAAACTTATATCCCCAAAAATTCTAACATTAACCTCAAGCGTAGTAGAAAATTACTATCCCAAATCACTCAAAAATATTACTAGCACCTCAACAATCCCAAATAAAATTCAAAACATGCAAAGCAAAAATAATACTGAGCTTAGGTAGAAAAGTTTACCGGTCAGCAAAGTCGTGTCTGGGTTTGCTTCTTGTGCATGCATGGCGAACACCCTGCCCTGGGTTGGCTGCTTCCACTGTGGGCACTCCTTCAACATGTGGCCGCTGGCGCCACATTTGAAACACTTGCCCGATCCATATAAACATTGCACCGGGTGCTGGCGGTTTCACTTAGGACACACTGGGAAAACAACAGGCTTCTCAGGCGCCCCCTGCTGTTGAATCGGAACCTTGCCCTTAGGCGGTCCCTGATAAGGTTTCTTCCCTGGCGGCCCCTGGTAAGGCCTCTTATGCTGGGGTCGCTGATGGTGCTGCTGGTGCTGCTGGTGCTGCGGTGGTGCCTGATAGGGCCTCTTGCCCTGCCTGTCAGTCTCAATGTCTCGCTGAAATTGCTCTGCCGCCAAAGCTCTCGATACGGCAACTGAGTAAGTAGCAGGGCCAGCAACTCGAACGTCACGGCGCAAGATCGGCCGCAATCCATCCAAAAAATGCCTCAACTTCTTCCGGGCATCATTGGCTATCGGGGGTACAAAGTAACACCCCCTCTCAAACTTTCTCACAAATTCTGCTACGCTGCTGTCTCCCTGTCGCAGCGCCATGAACTCCCTAGTCAATCGGAAGCGTACTTCCTCAGTGAAGTACTTGGAGCAGAAAACCTCCTTAAAACCATCCCAAGTCAGTGTTCGCAAATCCACTGACACTGATGCACTCTCCCACCACCGTCTGGCATCCCCTGCTAGAAAGAATATGACACACCTGATTCGGTCTGCATCTGCAAGTTCCATGAAATCAAAGATTACTTCGATGGACTTAATCCATCCCTCAGCTATCATCGGGTCAGTAGTCCCCGAGAACTCCTTAGGATCCATCCTCCTAAACCTTTCGTACACAGCCTCTGGTCGGGGCCTCGCCTCTGCATTAACCACAGTCTGGTTCCCCGCAAATTGCGCGAAAAACTGTGTCATACCTGCAAGCATCTGCGCCTGCATATCTGGAGGTGGACGAGGAGGGGTGACCCTCTCCTCATCTCGGGCCTCTCGGTTCTCCTCTCTAGCTTCGCGGACTACTCGTTCTCCCAAGAGCCTAACGACCCAGCAATTTACTCACCACGTAAACCTAATATGCATGAATATAATAGCAATATCATAAGATGCACGAAATCTAAACTTAAAACATGGACATGCTGAAATCATGATTCAATGCTTACTATACATAATGCAAAACTTTAAAACTTACAGACTCGAGGTGTGACTTTGTGAGCTTCTTGCGACTGGCAGTAGGCGTAACCCTTTACAAGAACACCGCTTTGATACCAACTGTAACGTACCGTACTTTTTCTACTTAAAATTTGCGGAAGAATTAAAAATTTTCTTAAATAAAAAGTGAACATAAAAAAATTCGATAAAAGAAGTAAAATTGTACGTCTCTCAATTTGTTGCAACAAAAGATTTGAAATTCAAAGTTTGACATAAGAAATAATTGTTTTCATAAAACTTAAATCATGGCGGTTCTCGGGTTTAGCCTCCCACTCAGTCCAAGCCTGCTCCTTGGTCCCCACCTCCAGCCTCCTCATAAACATCCTTACCTGCATCGATCAAGTCTAGTGAATCTAAAGACTCAACACGTATAAACTAGAAGTAACGAATAATACGTAATAAAACCACATGCAACTTCAAAATAGAGCTTACATACTTAAAACTTGAACTTGCATATCAAAAGCTTGAACATATGTACATACATACATAGACGTGCCACCAAAATAAAACTTTTTTTAAACATGCTTGCATACTTGAACATACTAGAACATACACAACTTCATTATTTTGCGTAGAGGCATGTTTCAAAGCAAGTGACCCATAACATAACCGCCTGATCAGACTAACCACTGTACTGGGCTGACAGGGACGTATCCAGTGCCACATACATGAGATCCCCGTTCATAATTTAACGGGCTGATTGGTCTTCGTTCATAATTTAACGCTTTCCAATCTCGATCTAATCCCGTTCATAATTTAACGGGCGGATTGGTCCCCGTTCATAATTTAACGTTTTCCAATCCTAAACATAATTTGGTCACAAGACATTTAGCATACCTCAAAAACTTGAAAATATTTTCTTTGCACGTCAACATACTTACTTGGCGTTGAGGGATTTGTTGGACTTCGATTAGGGTCGTTGCTGCACATACTAACGTGAATTCAAAGCTTAACTTGTATAACTTAGACGTAAATATTATGCTTACTTACGAGCTCATTAAATTTCTTAGGACGTTCTAAAATGCCCATGACTCGACCTTATCAAGCATCGTACTAAACCATGACATCACCCTCAAAGCATACTATAAATTTTTCCCAAAATGTGAAGGACACGGACCCCGTGCTTACATCCGTGTATGGGTCCGTGTAGGTTCGGGTAAGAAGGACTTTGAAAAGAAGGGTGGACACGGACCCCGTATCAGGGTCCGTGTAGGGGTCCGGGTAGCCTCGCAAATTTTGACACCGAAAATAAACAAAGGCACGGACCCCGTGCCCTGGTCCGTGTGGGGGTCCGTGTGAGCTCGTAAAAATGGCTACTCAAAGGAAACAAAGGCACGGACCCCGTGCCAGGGTCCGTCCATGGGTCCGTGTACCTGCGGGACAAGCCAACATACAAAAATTCTGAACAGGTTTTTCTTAACAGTCTAGACTCGATCGAACGGACCATGAATCGACACCACGAGGCCATCTTAGGATACTACATCAATGACTCGAACCTATACGATTGCCCCCAACGCAACCACATGTCCCAAATAATTCAATACTCCATAAACAAAACCTTTGACAGAAAATGGTTTACACGACTACTCGTTCTCCCAAGAGCCTAACGACGTGAAACGACACACCAATATACATCCCAACGTCATGCTAAATATACCTAGATGCAGCAACGATCACCCGTCGATCCCCAACGAAGCCTGCAACCATTAAACTTCAAGAACGCATCAACATCATGATTTTCTGAAAATGCAGTTTGAGCAGTCCCACGAAAAACATCATAACTCACTCAATTGTTATCCAAATAACTCGAATTTTATATCAAATCGAAGGTATCAAAAATTTATACAATTTTTGCGTTGAAAGTTTTTCCAGAAAAGTGACAGAAAAATCGCAGTATTTGAATTGACAGCAAAAACGTAAAATTTGTGATCCAAAATCGTTTCAAAATTTATCTAAACATGATTGCTTAAACTTCTGGACGTCACACATATATTTTACACATAAATAACATCACAATGCATACTACGACAAGATCGATGCAGAAATAACAGAATATGCGTGCCTTTAATGTGAAAAACTCACGATACGGCGATACCGAAGCGGGAATGAAGCGAGGCTTGATCCGTGACGACCGTGAAACGATTTTCTTGCAATGAGATCGACGAAAATATGCTGAAAGAAATCAGACGAAGGGGCGGCTGCTATAAGGTTCCAAGAACCCTAATTTTCTCTTCTCAAAATAATAAGAGTTTGAATGAAACATATGTGTGTGTTGTGTCGTGTATAGATGTGTGTGAAAGTGTGTGTGTGCGTGAGTTTTGAGTTTAATTAGGGAATTAAATGGCTTAATTACACAATTAAAAATATTAACAAAAAAAATGCTAATAAAAAGGCTGATTAAAATGTTAATCCTCGATCCTACTTCGAATACTCTCCTGAAACATGAAACTCGAAAAAAATTTTAACATGCATCACATAAACATGAATAATTTAAAATAATGCATTTAAATAAATCATGCACCACTAAGACTCATTTTAAAATTAAATAAATGCCTTAATAATTAAATAAATGCATGGAATTTATGTGTACTGATTTTTGGGCACTACACTCAGTATATGTTTGGATCGCTGATGAGACCTTGGTTTTTTGCTTGCGCAACGGCACCGGAATTGTCACAGTAGACCGGGACTGGATCAAATGTTTGAGGAATGACACCCAACTCTTGGACAAAATTCCTCATCCAAACACCCTCTTTTCCTGCAGCCAATGTAGCTATGTATTCGGCCTCATTGGTTGAATCTGTTGTGGTGGTTGGAACTCTTCCAAGAGACAGCACCACCATTAAGCTTGAATACAAATCCAGAGGTCGATTTCGAATCATCCATATTTGATTGGAATCTAGAATCAGTGTAGCCTTCCAATTTTAATTCTCCACTCCCGTATACCAAGAACAAATTCTTAGTTTTTCTCAAGTACTTAAGAATGTCATTCACTATTTTCCAACGCAGTGGACCGGGATTCGACTGATATCGGCTTGCAAAACTCAGTGCATATGTAATATTAGGTCGAGTAGATATCATACCTTACATAATACTGCCTATGGCAGACACATATGGAATACGGCTCATGGTTTCTATCTCTTCATCAGTTTTAGGGCAAATAAACTTGGATAGATTCACACCATGAGACATTGGGAGATATCCTCTCTTGGACTCTTCTATAGAGAATATTCTCAGTATGATATCAATATATGTGGATTGGGTGAGCCCTAGCATCCTCTTTGATCTATCCCTATAGATATGTATTCTTAATACATATGATGCTTCACTCATATCCTTCATGGAGAACTTACCAGCTAACCATACTTTAGCTGACTGCAACATCCCTACATCATTCCCAATGAGTAGTATGTTATCAACATAAAGCACTATGAATGTCACTGCACTCCCTCTAATCTTCTTGTATACACAAGGCTCCTCAGGATTTTCGACAAATCAAACTCTTTGATAGTGTTGTCAAATCTGAGGTTCCAGCTCCTTGATGCTTGTTTGAGTCCATAAATAGATCTATGAAGTTTGCATATTTTATGCTCACTTCCTACCTTCCCATCCGCTCCAAGTTTCCTTTTGTAAATCCATTTGCATCTCATGAGAACAATTCCCTTAGGTGGATCTACTAAGGACCATATTTGGTTCGAATATATGGTGTCTATCTCGGACTGCATGGCTTCAAGCCATCTAGATGAATCGGCATCAGACAATGCTTCCTTGAAATTTTTTGGATCACATTCAGGAATGGGCTCATCTTGGCCCACTTCATGAAGCAGGCTCAACCTATTAGGTGGTCTTGGGATCCTTTCGGATCTCCTAGGAGCTTGTGTTTATTTGATTGGCTGTTGGGGTGTGGTTTCTACTACTTGTGCAGCGGGTGGTTCTCGAATCTCATCGAGTTCTATCATCCTGCTTTTTCTATCTAATAGAAAACTCCTTCTCTAAGAAGGTGGCATTCCTTGAAACAAACCCATTTGTTTCACTAGCATAAATAGAAGTAGTATCTAACAGAGTTAATTGGATATCCCACAAAGTAGCACAAATTGGCTATACTATCCAATTTGTCTCCCACTGCCTGCTTCACGTAAGAAAGCATCCCCATATTCTTAGATAAGAATATTTGGGCGACTTTCCCATCTGTATCTCATATGGAGTTTTATTCAATGCCTTTTTATGGACTTGATTCAACAATCTTGGCGTTGTTTCAAGCGCATATCCCCAAAGGGATGGCGGCAACTTAGTGAATCCCATCATAGATCGGACCATGTCCATCAATGTCCGATTACGATGTTCTGACACACCATTAAACTGGGATGTGGCAGGCGGAGTCCACTGTAAGAGAATCTCATTCTCTTTAAGGTAGTCTTGAAACTCAGTACTCAAGTATTCTCCACCTTGATCTGATCGTAGTGTTTTAATACCTTTTCTTAACTGTTTCTTTACTTCTGCTCTAAATCCTTTGAACTTTTTAAAGGCTTCAGACTTGTATTTCATCAAATACACATACCCAAACCTCGAGTGGTCATCGGTAAAGGTGATGAAGTAGGAATGTTCATATCTCGTGCTAATACTTAGCATGCCACACACATCAATTTGGATCAAATCAAACAGATTATGTGCACGTTCTACTTTCCCTAGGAAATGGGCCTTGGCCATTTTTCCTTTCAAACAGGACTCACATGTCTCTAGAGAGTTTATGTCTGACGAGTCAAACATGTACTCTCCCACTAGCTTGTGCATCCTTCTTTGGGAAATATGTCCTAGCCTAACGTGCCACAAATGTGTTTGGTTTAGACTATCTTATTTTCTTTTGTTTGTTGTTGAAATCGTGTTTACTTTGACATTCACTTATCATTGCCAAAACATTTCTGGCCTAGATAATTTCTTATGTCCAAGCTTCTTGCAGTGAAGCAAACATATTCTGACTTATCGGACTTTGTCAAATTCTAGGCCCACCACCTTCTCAACAGACCCAATCATACGTACATCACGCTCATGGGCCAATGCCCTATCTTGCATGCGCGTGGTCATGAGCTTCTTGAAAGTTGTGTGCTTCATTATATGAGTTTCATGTACCATACAACTCTTGCATGTATATTCGAATGTCAGCAGAATTCAACATTTCCTCAAACTGTCTCTATAGTTCATTTGACATAGAAGCGAGCATATAACACTTTAGCTTGCATACTATGGTCCCACCATCTTGCATGCTTTGTCAGTTCAACAAGGCTGACATTAGTGTATGCTATTTTCTCCGAATTTAGAACAAATTACCCAGCCAATCTTGAAAATTAGTGTTTGGTTAGCTTGTTTTAATAACATATTTGAATTACGAGACGAAATCATAAATATACTGATATGGAAACAGAATAAACGTTATCGACTATTTTAAAATATTTTGTAAGATGTAAAATATGGACTTTTGTTTTTACGAATTGCCTCCCACTATTTTGACTTTTTTACCACCCTTTGATAAAAAACGGGAAATAAAATTTTCTTAGTGAGTACGCAAGACCCAATTGCGAAATCATGATCCTGAATAATATCAGTCAATCATAACTTCCAAAAGGTAGAGCCCAATTGCAACTCCTTGCAACCCTTACGTAATTTTGCCTCACGTTTGAGGAGGGTCCAATAATATGATCCTCTTTCTCTTCGCGTGTCGAGCCTGGCCCATCAATGTTGAACCTAAATGGACGGTAGCCATGAGATCCCCCAATAATATGAGCCGAAGTCATGGAGTTCCACGTAGTTTACATCAAATGTGTCAGTGGAAGTCACAGCTTTCCGGCGTCCAGGCCTCTCCAATAATATGAGCCAGACACTGACCACGTGTAGCGTTCATCATGCAACCACCGTTGATAGAAGGCAAGGAATTATTAAAATTTCTTTTAATTATCCTTTTAATGGGCTTGATTTAAATTTTGGATCTCATCCAAAATGAGGGATTTTAAATTTTAAAAAAATTTCTCATTCTTAATTTTAAAACTCGTGCCATGATTGTTTGTATGATTGCCGGATTCATGCAACTCTTATTATTATATTAATAATAACGCACATACTAATTATTTATAATACATCACATAAATCATAAATAATAAAGGATGATCGATAATCGAGAGCTAATTGATCCGTACGATTCATATACGGATCCATGCCCATAACCTAGGTAAATACAGGGATGCAAATGCAATATTACATAAGCTTCCAATATTTTACATGTCTTCGATCTTCAAAACTTCTTTCTAGGATCAGGCCCACCGTCTTCAAATCTTGATCTCCCACTAATTCTAATATTTACATAAAATATCCATGGCACATTGGGATACAAATTTAGGGGGTGGGAACGGACCATAAACCAGGTCAACTTTTAATTATCAAATAATCAAAAAATTACAACACATAAAATATCATAACATACACCTAGCACATTGGTCATGGCTCTCGATCATCCTTTTATCATATAATATAATATATTATATAAATCAGATAATATCACATATTATCAATAAATCGTGTATTTCGTAAATTATCACTAACCGCCATAATTATCAAATTAAATAAACACTTTTATTTAATTTCAAATAATTAAATTTCTTGTAAAACACATTTTACCATAAATAATTAAAATCGTATTTCAATTATTTATTTTGTAAGAAATTGATTTTATCAAAATTATAGTAGGGATAAAATCGTCCATATTTTCACAAAATATCAATTTAACCCAAAATTTTGAAAAATCATAAAATCGCCCTTGGGCCCAAAAAATTCAAGCCCACGATCCAGCGCCGTCCGCGCGGCGCTGCACGCACTCCACGCGCTACGCGCGGCCTAGCGCGCGCGTCTGCCAGTAACAGTTCCAGACAGACCCAAATTTTTTTTAATTTATTTTTTTTTCAAAACTGATTTCCCAAAAATAAATTTTAGGGGCGTTTTTCCCAAAAAATCTTATGCGGTTAGAAATAATAAACTCAACACAATTTAATTAAAACACACGATTGAGAATAACCTGGCTCTGATACTTCTGTTAGGTCATCGTATTCTCGCACCCAAGACGCAGCGAAAGTTTAAAAATTTTATTCTTGGACGTCGTGTGTTTAAAACCATTCATAGGATGTTTTAGAATCATACCTTTCCATTTAGGACGCTGGACTCCAAACTGTTCCCGTTTTTATGCTGAGATAACCCTTCTTGTAAATCCCTACGAACGGCTCTTCAACTTTGATCGTCTAATTGGGTCCACGATCGAAGACTGTTTTCCTCGCTTGGATTGCACCAGAAATCACAAGCAATTTATGCATTGAGATTACGTACTCCGACTTTACAAAATCCGGAGACGATGCAACGACAGCGGCGCAACGGCGATGGAAGAACAAAGTGGCCGAAAAATTTTATCTAAATTTCTCAAGGTGGACCCTGATTTTTTATTTCAAAAATGGGAAGGAATTTTGTGTATTTTTATAAAAAAAAATATCTTCTCAATTACGCCCTCTTATGGTATATTTATAGAGTGAGACTCCTAATCTAATTAGGAGCCCCTCTCCCACAAAGACTCTATATTTTCATTATAATTAAATTCTCAAATTATTAATATATAATGTATTTATTAACTTTTAATAATACAAATTAAATCCTTGGTTAATTTAATTCTAGACTCCTCTAGAATATTTATGAGAATTTGTACATGTTAGTAGTCACTACTACTAACACCACCATTTAATTAGTAAATTCCAAATTCACTAAATAAATTATTCTGAACTCATCGACGATCCTTGAGCGCCGATGTATTAAGGATACAAGTCTTGTTTATATAATGAAAATTGAAAATTTTGAAGATCAAAATTTTCACTTACCATATTGGGCAGCTGCTAGTTTTAGTGAACTCCTTCACAAAACAAGCAATTCCACTCTCCTTCCTTATTTAAAAATAATGCTAACTTTCATTTCTTCCATCATATGGAATCAACTCATAAAATCCTTTATAAACTTCTTGTTTAATCTCCATCAAACTATAGTCGCCAAATTCCAACTCCTTGAAATTTGACTGTCTCAACGGGAACACCGAATCCGATAATTGTGTGACCCTCAATGGTTCAGGGATACAACTAGCCGTGGGTTCACATCTCCATGTGATTAAGAATACATTTATTCTTATTCGGTCTTACCCTAGTTAGCCCCATTCTTTTCATCAACATCTTGATCAAGAATGTCAGAACTCATTTATGATTGCACCCATCGGATCATGGTAAGAGCGTCTAGTAGTATCACCCCATGATCCCTTAAGTATCACTGATAGTGCCTACAACAACCTTTAGTCATGGTTAGCGTACAGTACGGTCCCTTCATCACATATATCCCGATCGAATCTGCAACAATTGGTAGATCGAGAGTTTTATATGAATTCGATAACGATGCGATTTATCTTTGAGTACTAATAGTGGCATGATATGTGAAACTAGGAAAACACATTTCCCTAAATCACATTTCTTGCTCTGGTCAGAGACTCCTTGCACTATTAACTCATCAGATCACATAGGATATTTTCACTCGTAATCGAACGGTGAATCCCTGACTACAATGCATTTGCTCCTACGTATTTCGAAACTACACCCAACCTCGCCACCTGATGACCCTTGATGGAGTCAGTAAACGGATCAAAGTGCATGCTAGTACGTATAGTCCCTACATTGTCCCAGGTCAAAGGACAAATGGTGTACAACAATAACTGCGGACTATTCCACTCGATAAGTGAGAACTACTTGGACAGTCCGAGGGAGGGTTGTTCAGTGCGTCATCGTATGATCATCCATCCGTGTGAATGGACATCTCCATGCCCTTGCCAATGAAACATGGCGTTTACACCACAGATGCTAGTCTCAAGCTCGAGCGACCTTTATTCTTGTTTTAGGCGGCTGATTCGACTAGGAACATGTTTAGAATATACGGTACACTTCCTAATGAGTTTCATGATCTTACGTTGTGACTCAGACCTCATGGTACCTATTGTATATTCAAGGACTTTATCTATGCAGCTTGCATTAGTATACAGATAAATTATAATGCCATAATCGAATGAAATCGAAAATTTTTATTAAAATAAAGATTGTTTTACATCAGAGTCAATAAAAGCCCGATCCACAAATTGGCTTGCTGGACGCCTACTCTAACACAAGAACCCTAGGTTTTTGTTCTCAAAAATCTAAAATGTGATGGAATGAAATGTGTCTGTGTGTGTTAACGTGTATGTGTGTGTGTAGAAGTGTGTGTGCGTGAGTTTAGATTAAATTTTATTGGCAAATTGCTTAATTAATGTTTAACAACTAATTAAAAAACTAACCCTCCTCTAACTTACATAAGAAATCTCTTAAATAAAAAAATGAAATGCACACTTGCTAAACTTTTTTAGAATCCTAAAATCACTAAATAAATAAATTAGGTTTTAAAATGCTCAAAACTAAATAAATCATTTAACACACCTTGTATTAATTCTTTTTGGAGATGAAAACCTAGGGTTCTTAGGTTATTTCAGCAGCCATCCCTTCCTTGCAAACTTATGAAGATTTTCACTCATTTTCGAGCAAGAAAACATGCATCAATCGTCTCTCGGTCATCCCCCGTGATCCACCACGTCGATATTCGTTATCTTCGAGCGTTTAGACTCAAATGCATGTATAATATTTCGTTTTCGCTTCGATCCTGTCATAGTAAACATTTTGATGCTTATTGTATGTAAAAATCTTTGTATGTTATGCAAAATTTTGATAAAAAATGTTTAAAACGATTTTGGATCAAAATTTTAGATCTCAAAACCGAGTCTGCTGTCATTTCGAGTTCTGCGAATTTTCGGTCAATTTTTTGGAAAAACTTTCTTTCCGATACCTTCAATTTAACTGTAAATTCGTAATTTTTGGAGACGAAACGAACGAGTTATGACCATTCTCGTGTGACTGCTCAAACTGTGATGTTATAAAATTTGTTCTTCATATTTCTTGAGTTTATTGGTTGCAAGATTTGTTGGGTGCTGGTTCAGTAGTATTCAAGCTTTGAGTTTAGGTGCTATTGCTTCATTTGGGTATTAATACGTCGGTATGTCCAAGCATAGTGAGGGTTAGATTAGACGTTACGAAGTTCGAATAGAGAACGTTAAACTATGGTTTAAGTGAGGTTAGTGTCTCTCATTGCTTGGGAAATGTTCATACTACATATCAAGATTTTTCGGGGTTCGATGTCATGATTTAGTATGTTGATTAATTATGGTCGAGTCCCGAGTGGTCTAGAAAGTCATAAGATATTTAACTACTTCGGTGGTGAGTTTGATTGGTACGATTAAGTTATGAAATTTTAAGTTGTTAGAATAATGTATTATCATGTATGTGCAGCAGTAGCCCAAACGAGATCCAATGAAGCCCTCAACGGGATGTAAGTATGTTGGACGTACAAAAATAAAATATTTTAATTTTTTGAGGTATGCTAATTGTATTGTGGCGAAATATAAACGGGTTTGGAAGCCAAAGAACGTGTCCGGGGACCTCTCCACCCCTGTAAAGTAGGACCGGGTTTTGATCAGGATTGGAAAGCGGTAAAGTAGGATCAGGGACCAATCCACCCGGTAAAGTATGACCGGAGAACTTATGTATGTGGTAGTGGACATCCCTGCCAGCCCAGTACTATGGTTTAGTCTGATCAGCAGCAATATGTATGGATCACTTGCTTTGAAACGTATCTCTACACAAAAGGATAATGATTATGTATGTTTAAGTATGTATGATGCAAGTACGTTTATTAAAATGTTTATGAAATGATGACACGTCTACGAGTATGTAAGTATGTTTAGGTTTTAAGTATGTATGAGCTACTTTAAAATGCATGTGGATTTATTATGTATTACTCGCTATTCTCAGTTTATACCTGTTGAGTCTTTAGACTCACTAGACTTTGTCGATGCAGGTGAGGACGAGTTTGAGGAGACTAGAGGCAGAGACCAGCGAGATGGCTCGGACTAGGCGGAGGACTAACCCAAGGACCGCATAAGTTTTAAGGATTTTTATGCATATTGAACTCATTTACTCTGATTTTAACGAATTACTTTATGTTGTTTTAAACAAGTACTTGTTACAAGTTTGTTTACATTTCAAATATTTGTTCAAGCATTTTATTTTTATGGCATTTTGAAGGAGAATTATTTATTTAAGAAAATTTTTATTTTTTGCAAATTTTAATTGTGTTCAAAAGTACGGTACGTTACAGTTGGTATCAGAGCCAGGTTCTTGTAAAGGGTTATGCCTACTGCCGGTTGCGAGAAGCTCACGAAGTCACGCCTCAAGTCTGTAAGTTTTAAGTTTTAAAAATTCTAGTAAACCTCAAAGTAATGATTTAAGTATGCACATGTTTAAATTCGATTTATGTGCATATTATAATATGGATATTATGTTCTTGCATGTTGGTTTGCGTGTTGGGAGGAAAATTTGGGAACAATATGTCTCCTAGACGTATGATTGCACGTGGAGCAGGAGATGAGGATAGAGAGGCTCGAGAAGGAGAGAGGGCCACTCCTCCTCGTCCACCGCCAGATATGCAGGCACAGATGCTTGCAGGGATGACTTAGTTATTCGCACAGTTTGCGAGGAACAATGCTGGAGTAGATACGGGGGCGAGGCCCATGCCAGAGGTAGTGTATGAGAGGTTCAGGAGGATGGACCCAAAGGATTTCTCGGGGACTACCGACCCGATGATAGCTGTGGGATGGATTAAGTCCATCGAGGTGATATTCACGTTTATGGAGCTACAGGATGCAGACAGAGTCAGATGCGTCACTTTTCTATTGACTTGAGATGCCAGACTGTTGGAAACTTAATTTCGGTAGTTTGACAAATTGAGCGTAAAATATTTAACAAACTGATCAAGAAGACTGAAAGGAACTGATTTAAAATACGCAAAGTATTTGTTGCCTAACTGAAGATTAGTGCGCAGAAAATAAACGACAACTGAACTAAGCTAACTGAAGATTGTAGACGACTGGATGATTAGTTGTGTGAGAACCCGGGATTTTACGATCCGAAGAAAATCAAGTAAGTAATACGAACTTGGAGTTTAACTCAAACTAAGCTCGAAAATTTTCGTTCCAACTAGATAACTTTGATATTAACTTAAATTTTCATCAAATTTAACACGAGGAAAGAACTTCGAATTTCGGAGATTTACTCAACGGGAGGCCAAGCTACAAGTAATCGCATCCATCAAAGTATTGTCCCGGGAGGAGTAAAACCCCAGCTCAAGGACTCGATCCGGAGATTTACTCAATGGGAGGCCAAGCTACAAGTAATCTCATCCATCAAAGTATTGTTCCGGGAGGAGTAAAACCCCAGCTCAAGGACTCGAACTGTCAGCTCAAAGCAGCTCAACCAAGCTTGTCCTAACAAGACCAAAAAGGGAGCTATAAGTTGAGCCAAGAGTTTGGACAAATTAAATGTGCAGGAAATAACCTTTGCGTTAACCCATGAAGGAGCTGCGGGAGGAGCTAAGGGCTAGGACATCTTTAATATGCAAAGAATGACTCTTGATGCTTGGTATGCTTTGACCACCATTATGAGTGCATTTACTTCTTTCTTGGGAGACAAGGTTTCGGCCATGGCTAGATGAGGGGACAAGTTTTTGTCTATAAATATGTGACACCATGCATTGCAAAACCTCACAAAAACCAAGCAAGAAAATTCGGTTTCCCCTTCCCCACCCTACAAAGCTTTCGGCCGAAATTAAAGAAGAAAGAGGAGCTCGTGCGGTTCAAGTGTTAGAGTTTCTACGTCGAAGCGCTGCTGAAGTGAAGAGAGTGATTGAAAAGAATACGTCAAGGTGCTGCAGAATTTTCGAGAAACAAGGTGTCAAAAATTCACAAATTTCGAACCTATTACCAAAATACAAGTAAGTGGGCTTTTGTTATGTACTTCGTTTGTATATTTAAAACTTTGCATATAAATGATATGACATGCATTATTGTGTGTCTATTCTTTCGAAAATCTCTGTCTGTTATTCTAAAACTATCGATCCATTATTTGTGTTCACTCTGTTTCTTCGAAATTCTTTGATTCCGCTGGATCTGTCTGAAATTCAGATAAGTTCTGTTCGATAAAAATCTGAAATCTTTGATACACTGTTACGATTCAATTTGAAATGGGACGAGAATTGTGATTCTGTCTGGCCCCCCAATGGTGGGCATAAAACCATTTCTGTTTTGCCCCCAATGGTGGGTATAACACCATTTCTGTTTGGCCCCCATCGGTGGGTATAAAACCGAGTTCTGGTCTCACCCCTTAGAGAACTAACATATTGGGGACAATTTGACCATGGAAATGAGATGAGTAACAGTGTTTTGTCTGTTCTGAAATGATCTGAGTTGTTTCTGTTCTGTTTGATAAGTTCTGTATTTCATTCGATTTGTTTCTGTCTTGTCAAATTAAGAATATTAAGTTTTGAAAGTATGTTAAAGAAAAATTTTAAAGAATTAAGTTCTACATGTATCTTTGGAATCGATCGACCCCCCACTTGCTGAGTGTTTCTCAAAACACTAACCCCTTACAAATTTCAGATAAAACTGAGGAGGAGCAAGAAGCTTTCTGGGGTTGGTGAATCGAAAATCAAGATCAAGACTCAAGAGTTTCTATTTTTCTTTTCTTTCTGCTTCAAAATACTCTGATGTAATTTTCATTTCAGTGTCATTGTAAAGACATTATTGATTTTATGAAAAATACTGGTTTGATTTGATACGAGGCTTAATTGTTTGCAAATAATTGTTAAACAATGCCGGATGTTACCGATGCTTCGGACACGGGGCGTGACATTTAAGTGGTATCAGAGCCGCCAGGTTCATAATCCCGCTAGGATTTTTGACAGACAAAATTTGATAAAGTCAAATTTTGGCAAATCCTAGTGTATCCCAATCGGAGTCCAACTTTCATTTGTTTCCTAATTTTCGAACACTTCAAAAATCTGTTCCTTCAATCGTTCCGGAAATCTTTAAGTATCGAAAACTTTTCACGACAACTTTGTTTCTATTATTTGTGCCTTCTATCTTTTATACGATTCTGATATTTTCCTCCACTTATTCTAGGAATGGCAGGCAGACCACTCCGAAACAACCGTAACCCTCGTGGCGCTAACCAAAATGAAAATCCACCACCACCACCGAGAGTGAATCTCAGTCAAGAAGATATGATGGCAATAGCTACCATTGTAGCCGCTACATTGCAAGGAATCATGAATTCCCTTGCCAACGCCATATAGCCACCACCTGAACCACAACCCCGTGGAATTAAATACCATTACGAATCTCTCAGGAAGAATCGAGTCCCGACTTTCGATGGGAACCCAAATCCAGAAGTCAGCCATATCTGGCTTAAGAATGTCGAATCACAACTACACTTACTGGAAGTGCATGAAGAATTGAGAGTGGGGATTGTGACACCATTTTTGGAAAACAGGGCAAGGAAATGGTGGGAGACTGTGTCACCATCTCTAGCTGAAGTGGAAGAGATCACATGGCAGATTTTCAAGAGAGAGTTTTTGAAACAACACTACCCAGCCGAATTTCGTCTGCAGAAGTTGAGCGAGTTCGAAAACTTCAAACAGGCTCCGGGCTTGACAGTGATGGAATACACTTCACAGTTAAATGATCTGGGAACCTATGTCCCAACGATCATGTCTGATGAAACGCTAAAAATGCATCGTTTTAAAAAGGGACTCAACAGTCGTATTCAGTCAGCTTTGGCAGTATTCAAGCCAAACAGTTTTGCGGATTTGATGGGCGCTGCAATGAGCGCAGAAACGGATATCAAACGCCGCGAGGAAGGAAATAAGAACAAACGACCGATGGTCAATCAATCCACTCAGAATGGTCTCAAGTTTAAGAAGCCAAATTATTCAAGAGGGCCTTACGAAGGAAGTTCTTGCAATACTGGCAATAAGGAAGGGAAGTGGTGCGACACCTGTAAACAGTATCATACCGGAGAATGCTATCGGAAGACAGGTGCATGTTTCAAGTGTGGGCAGGTGGGTCATAGAATCAAAGATTGTCCAGATAACAAGAACAAGGGGATGGGACCCAACAAGCAACACGAAAACAAGACTAATGCTCGGGTGTACGCGATAACTCAGGAGGAGGCTGATAACACCATTGAAGTGGTAGCACGTACCATCTTACTCAATGAAATGCCTGCATATACTTTGTTTGATTGTGGTGCCACACATTCATTTGTGTCTAGAAGGTTTGCTAAGAAGCTTAAACTTGAACATGATAATCTTAATGAACCATTAAGAGTGGCAACACCGGCGAGTAAAATAATTGAGACACACAAAGTGTATCGAAACTGTAAAATTTGTATCAGCAAGCAAACTTTTGAAGTAGAATTGATTCAACTCAATATGGCTGAGTTTGACATCATCCTTGGAATGGACTGGTTAGCTAAAAACCATGCCATAGTAGACTGTCAAAAGAAAGAAGTTAGACCTCAAACTCCAACTAAAGAGGAAGTCGTATATCACGGAAAATCCAAAGAAAGAAAATCTCGGCTATCTGCCTCACAAGCCTGGAAGGCCATTAGAGGAGGAGAGGAAATTTATCTGGCAATGATCAATGAGATTAAAGAAGAAGAAATCCCAAAGTTGGAAGATATTCCAATTGTTCAAGAATTTCCAGACGTTTCTCCCGAAGAACTACCGGGTGAGATACCCGATAGGGAAGTAGAATTTGAAATCAACTTGGTCCCTGGTGCTGCACCCATATCAAAGGCACCATACCGAATGGCTCCAGCAGAATTGAAAGAGTTAAAAGGACAGCTTCAGGAATTACTAGACAAGAAACAGATTCGCCCCAGTGCATCCCCGTGGGGAGCCCCAATGTTGTTCGTAAAGAAAAAGGACGGGGGTATGGGGCTATGTATTGACTACCGGGAGTTAAACAAGATCACTATAAAGAATAAGTACCCACTCCTGAGAATAGACGATCTTTTTAATCAGCTAAAGGGAGTCAAAGGTTTCTCAAAACTCGATCTAAGATCTGGTTATCATCAATTGAAAGTCAAAACCGAGGATATACCTAAAACTGCTTTTAGGACAAGATATGGACATTAAGAATTTACGGTAATGCTTTTTTGTTTAACAAATGCTCCGGCAGCATTCATGGACCTGATTAATCGAGTATTCAAACCATACCTCAACAGGTTTGTAGTTGTTTCTATAGATGATATCTTGGTATACTCACCAAGTGAGGAAGAACACCGGGAACATTTGTGTCTCACGTTGCAAACACTGAGAGAAAAAGAACTATATGCCAAATTCATGAAGTGTGAATTTTGGTTAAAAAGTGTGGCATTCCTAGGTCATATAATTTCTGAATCTGGGGTGTCAGTAGACCCTAAGAAAGTAGAGGCAATCAAGGATTGGCCACAACCGAAGACAGTAACTGAAGTAAGGAGTTTTCCTGGTTTAGCTGGCTATTATAAGAAGTTCGTGGAAAAATTTTCGTCAATTGCCATTCCTCTTACTAAACTTACTCAGAAGAACTAAAAGTTCATTTTGAATGAAGCATGTGAGAAGAGTTTTGAAACCCTGAAAACAAAACTCGCAACTACACCAGTATTAATCCTCCCTGAAGATGGCAAGGACTTCACAATATATAGTGACGCTTCAAAAGGAGGATTAGGGTGTGTATTTATGCAAGAGGGTCAGGTAATTGCTTATGCCTCACGGCAATTAAAACCATATGAGCGGAATTACCCCACTCGTGACTTGGAGTTAGCCGCAGTGGTATTTGCGCTTAAAATCTGGAGGCACTACCTTTGTGAAGTAAAATGTGAAGTATTTACTGATCACCAGAGCCTCAAGTACATTTTCACTCAAAAAGAGTTAAATATGAGGCAAAGAAGATGGATGGAACTTCTGAAAGACTATGATTTAGTAATCAACTATCATCCAGGCAGAGCGAATAAGGTGGCAGATGCATTGAGTCGAAGAAACTTTGGAAAAGTAAGCTTATCTTCACTATCAGCACAATCAGGACTCCAGGAAACCGTCAAATTGAAGCAGAGCCAAGAAACCTCCATCTTTAAAATTAAGGAACAGATCCAAGAAGGAAAACTTCCAGAATTTCAAATTGATGAGAATTGTATCCTTTGGATCGAAGGACGGTTGTATGTGCCCGATGTCGATGGAATTCGAGAAGAAGTAATGACTGAGGCACATAAATTGAGATTTCAGTACATCCAGGAAGCACCAAATGTACAGAGACCTGAAGAACAACTACTGGTGGAATGGAATGAAGAAAGACGTAGACGTCTTTGTTTCCAAATGCCTAACCTGTCAAAAATTCAAGGCAGAACATCAAAGACCTGGAGTACTTTTACAGCCATTGGAAATACCAACATGGAAATGGGATAACATCTCCATGGACTTTGTAGTCGGACTACCAAAATCAAGACAAGGTCATGACGGAATCTGGGTAATCGTTGACAGATTGACGAATTCTGCACATTTCTTACCGGTACGGATGACTTACAACCTGGATAAACTCGCTACTTTGTATATGGACAATATAGTAAGACTACATGGTGTTCCGACAAGTATACTGTCTGACAGAGATCCAAGATTTGTATCAAGATTCTGGAAAAGTTTTCAAAAGGCGATGGGAACCAAAGTCACTCTCAGCACAGCCTATCATCCTCATACTGATGGCCAAACCGAGAGGAATTCAAACCCTCGAGGACATGTTGAGAGCGTGTGCTCTGGAGTTTTATGGAAATTGGAGTGAACAGTTACCCCTGATAGAATTCGCCTATAACAACAGCTATCACAGTAGCATCAAGATGGCTCCGTATGAAGCTTTGTATGGTAGAAGGTGTAGGTCGCCTCTATATTGGGATGAAGTCGGAGAAAAAGCGATTACCGGACCAGAACTTGTACAAATAACCGTTGACAAAGTAGCTGTAATCAAAGATAGAATAGAGGCAGCCCAAGATAGACAAAAGAGCTGGGCAGATTTGAAGAGGAGGCCGTTAGAATTGGAAATTAGTGAAAAAGCTTATGTCAAGGTTTCTCCTATGAAAGGAGTAGTTCGGTTCAGTAAATCCGGAAAGTTGAATCCGAGATATGTGGGACCGTTCGAAATACTAGAAAAGGTAGGAACCTTAGCCTACCGATTAGCGTTACCACCAGACATGGCCAGAATACATAACGTTTTCCACGTCTCACAGCTGAGGAAGTATGTCCCAGATCCGAGTCATGTACTCAAAGTTGCACAACTGATGATTGAAGGAAACCTCAACGAAGAACTCAAATACGAAGAAGTCCCTACCAGAATAGTGGACTCAAAAGACCAAGTGTTGAGAAATCAGACAATACCTTATATCAAGGTACAGTGGTCAAATCATACTGAAAGAGAAGCAACTTGGGAACTCGAGGAGAAGATGCGATCACAATACCCTCATCTATTCGAAAGATCA
The DNA here is from genome assembly GCF_012295235.1 of Primulina huaijiensis. NCBI lineage: Eukaryota > Viridiplantae > Streptophyta > Magnoliopsida > Lamiales > Gesneriaceae > Primulina > Primulina huaijiensis. Next base: position 14,827,445 of record NC_133312.1, read on the forward strand.
AGCTAATGCAAGTTTCGAGTACAAAACTTTCAATAAGGAGGGAGGGATGTGAGAACCCGGGATTTTATGATCTGAAGAAAATCAAGTAAGTAATACGAACTTGGAGTTTAACTCAAACTAAGCTCGAAAATTTTCGTTCCAACTAGATAACTTTTATATTAACTTAAATTTTCATCAAATTTAACACGAGGAAGTAACTTCAAAGCTCGGAGATTTACTCAACGGGAGGCCAAGCTACAAGTAATCGCATCCATCAACGTATTGTCCCGGGAGGAGTAAAACCCCAGCTCAAGGACTCGATCTGTCAGCTCAAAGCAGCTCAACCAAGCTTGTCCTAACAAGACAAAAAAGGGAGCTATAAGTTGAGCCAAGAGTTTGGCCAAATTAAATGTGCAGGAAATAACCTTTGCGTTAACCCATGAAGGAGCTGCGGGAGGAGCTAAGGGCTAGGACATCTTTAATATTCAAAGAATGACTCTTGATGCTTGGTATGCTTTGACCACCATTATGAGTGCATTTACTTCTTTCTTGGGAGACAAGGTTTCGGCCATGGCTAGATGAGGGGACAATTTTTGGTCTATAAATATTTGACACCATGCATTGCAAAACCTCACAAAAACCAAGCAAGAAAATTCGGTTTCCCCTTCCCCACCCTACAAAGGTTTCGGCCGAAATTAAAGAAGAAGGAGGAGCTCGTGCGGTTCAAATGTTAGAGTTTCTACGTCGAAGCGCTGCTGAAGTGAAGACAGTGATTGAAAAGAATACGTCAAGGTGCTGCAGAATTTTCGAGAAACAAGGTGTCAAAAATTCACAAATTTCAAACCTATTCCCAAAATACAAGTAAGTGGGCTTTTGTTATGTACTTCGTTTGTATATTTAAAACTTTGCATATAAATGATATGACATGCATGATTGTGTGTCTATTCTTTCGAAAATCTCCGTCTGTTATTCTAAAACTATCGATCAATTATTTGTGTTCACTCTATTTCTTCGAAATTCTTTGATTCCGCTGGATGTGAAATCTTTGATACACTGTTACGATTCAATTTGAAATGGGCAGAGAATTGTGATTCTATCTAGCCCCCAATGATCGGTATAAAACCATTTCTGTTTGGCCCCCAATGGTGGGTATAACACCATTTCTGTTTGGCCCCCACCGGTGGGTATAAAACCGAGTTCTGGCCTCACCCCTTAGAGAACTAACATATTGGGGACAATTTGACCATGGAAATGAGATGAGTAACAGTGTTTTGTCTGTTCTGAAATGATCTGAGTTGTTTTTGTTCTGTTTGATAAGTTCTGTATTTCATTCGATTCGTTTCCGTCTTGTCAAATTAAGAATATTAAGTTTTGAAAGTATGTTAAAGAAAAATTTTAAAGAATTTAGTTCTTTATGTATCTTTGGAATCGATCGACCACCCACTTGCTGAGTGTTTCTCAAAACACTCACCCCTTACAAATTTCAGATAAAACTGAGCAGCAGATAGATGAGGAGGAGCAAGAAGCTTTCTGGGGTTGGTGAATCGAAAATCAAGATCAAGACTCAAGAGTTTCTGTTTTTCTTTTGTTTCCGCTTCAAAATACCTTGATGTAATTTTCAATTCAGTGTCATTGTAAAGACATTATTGATTTTATGAAAAAGACTGGTTTGATTTGATACGAGGCTTAATTGTTTGCAAATAATTGTTAAACAATGCCGGATGTCACCGATGCTTCGGACACGGGGCGTGACAAGTTGGAACTGATCAGTTACACTACAACCAGTAGAGAGCAATCTGATTATCCTATCGGCTTTGTCAAAACTGATAAAATAGTTTTACACGTCATCAGTTGAGGAATGTAGCTATCAACCGACAAATTGTACAAAAGCAGACTGCAAATTGTAGTGAGAACGCCGCATTTCAGCAATGATACAGTGTACTACTGTCAGAAGAATGTCGACGTGGCAAACAACGGATATAAAGATTCAAGTCGCATTCATTGTTACCATTGGAAGTAAAGCGTATAAATAGCCAAGAAGAGCAGCGGAGAACATACATACAGACACATAACTGTTCAATCAACCAAGCTGATATTCTACTGAAATCACTCCACAAGCTTTCTGTTCATATTCAAAAGATTTCAAAACTCCTACTTAGCATATACATTCATAGCATTCAAGGCTATAATTTTAGCTTTCAAGCACAAACACTTACTATTGTATTATTCGATCTTATAGAGATCAGTTGTGCTAAGTAGTTTCTGAAACGTCTGCTATTCGTTTTGCTTAAAAAGTAATAGATTTTTTTTTAAACTTCAAACATTCGGCCGAACTCATCCATATATATAAAATATTTTTGCACCATTTTGAAATAAAACCAACCAACTAGTATTTGAAAAATCAAAAGAAATAGTCAAAATGTCAAATCGTCAAACATTTTACCAACCCTAGAAAGCAATAATCTTGAAAAATATCATCCTCTCAAAAACTACTCAAAAGCGTAAATAAATAGTCTTAAAAATCTTTTAAAATAAATAGTCTTAAAAATCTTTTAACATCAATTTAAACACAAATGCGGAAATAGAAGCGCTGGTCCTCGGGTCATGTGCACCTCCAGTCCAGTCTGATCAGGCATCCAATCCTCCCTCAACAATATTATCATACTCACCTGCACCCATCACACCTAGTGAGTCTAAAGACTCAACACATCATATCCTTGATAACGAGTAATACGTAATACATGTCACATACAACTGATAAACATAAAAATTGTACATTAATTAAATGTTTTGTAATATAAATATATAGTTTTTGTTTTATTAAATATTTAAATATTATATGTTTTATAATAAATTGTATAAAGTATAAGTTGTTGTGTAATTACAAGTTTTTACTATTTTTTACAGGTTCAATAAAACAAGAATAAACATGGCGTTGCAAATGGGATTAAGATGATTCTTGGACCTGTAGAAAGTTGATTATAATATCTACAATTTTGTTGACAAGCATGAGATAAAAATCCTTTCATAATTGGGATCAATTTAAGCAACAAATAAAGTTACCAAAAGAGTGGCAGTTTTACCATGCTCTAATATTTTGACCATATCTCTCAAATTACTTGGTCAAATGGTTTGAAAAAAATATCACAACTAGACAACTCAATTATCCACATGTTTTTTTTATGTGAAGAAGCAAATTCGGAGAAGAAAGATTTTCAAAAGTGATGTGTAATATAATATAATATCTTGGAACACCAATGAAGACTTATGTGTAAAAAAATAATATTTTATTTATGGTTGTCTCCCCAAATTTGGCTATAAATAGGGGTGCATTGTAATGTATTGAGATATCCCTCATTCTATGAACAAACCTTTGAGTTCATAATATTTCTCTCTATATTTTTCCTTTATTTCTTCATTTAAATACAATTAGCATGTTAATTTCATATTCAAAGTTTTACACTTTGAATAATGAATAGCTAACTTCCTAAAGTTGAGATGATAAGGTGAAACTCTTGGCATGATAATAAGGTT
>NC_133312.1:14831308-14831667 GCF_012295235.1 Primulina huaijiensis
AAAAAAAACAAAAACAAAACAAAAAGACATTGTAGTGGACTTGTAATTACCTTAGCTTCCCTGTGGATACGATATCGGACTCACCGAATTATACTACTTGTGGACAACCTGCTCTTGGGAGTGCAACAATCAAAGTGACAACAAGTTTTTGGCGCTGTTGCCGGGGAAGTATAATTTAATTTCAAGTCTATTTAATTTTGTTTATAGTTTATTTTTCTTTATTTGAATTTTTATTGCTTTTGTGTGTTTTTATTCTTTTGCATTTGCATTTGCATGAGCATTTAGTCACGTACACTTAGTGATCGACTCATTCGAAATAACCCTTTATTTTTACAAAACATGGCAGAAGAACCCATCCA
>NC_133312.1:14832794-14884918 GCF_012295235.1 Primulina huaijiensis
GCCTAATCCCAAGGATCATCATTCACAAACTGGAACTTCTGGAACTCAACCGATGGATCAGGTAAAATCTGTTATTACCCTTCGAAGTGGTAAGGTTGTGGAAAAATCCATTCTTGAACCTTGTGAAGATGATGATAAATCAACTCCAAAGGGTAAGGAAGTGGAACCCATAACTTGCGAAGAGGAGGTTCAACAGACAGTGTCACCACCATTCCCTCATGCATTGAAAAATACAAAAAAATCAAATTTGAATTCTGATATATATGATATTTTTAAACAAGTAAAAGTTAATATTCCTTTATTAGATGCAATAAAACAGGTACCATCATATGCCAAATTTTTGAAAGACTTGTGCACTGTGAAAAGAAAATTGAATGTGAAAAAGAAAGCATTTTTAGCCGAACAAGTAAGTGCAATCATTCAAAATAATAATGCTTTGAAATACAAAGACCCTGGTTGTCTTACTATTTCTTGTTTAATTGGAGAACGTAAGATTAAAAAAGCCTTGCTTGACCTTGGAGCTAGTGTGAATTTACTTCCATATTCAGTTTATCAAGAACTCAATTTAGGCGAGTTAAAACCTACTTCGGTAACACTTTTACTTGCTGATAGATCTGTTAAAGTGCCAATGGATATGGTAGAAGACGTGTAGGTCCAAGTTGATAACTTTGTATATCCTGTCGATTTCATAGTTTTAGATACACAACCTATCGAAGCTTGTAATTCAATTCCTATAATTTTAGGTCGTCCATTTTTAGCAACTTCTAGTGCTCTTATAAATTGCAGGAATGGAATAATGAAGTTGTAATTTGGTAACATGACCTTGGAGCTTAATGTGTTTAATCTTTGTAAGAAACCACATGACAAAGGAGATGAAAGTGAAGATGAAAATCTTATTGAAACTCTTGTGAAAGAAAACATTCAAAAAGGGAGTACTCGTGATCAATTAGATATTTGTTCAATTGAAACTATTAAAGAAAATATTGAAATTGATCTCGATGATTTTATAAGGTATCACTCGTTACCAGGATCAGAGAAAGAATTTGATGCAAAATATGAGAACAAAGACGAACCACCCATATTGGAGTTAAAACCCTTGCCAGAAGAATTGAAGTATGCATTTCTTGGAGAAGATGAAACATATCCGGTGGTAATTTCTTCCAAACTAGCAAGTGATGAAGAAGGTAAATTAGTTGATATGCTTAAAAGACATAAAAATGCAATTGGTTGGACACTCAAAGATCTCAAGGGCATTAATCCACTAATTTACACTCACAAAATTCACTTAGAAGAAAATGCAAAAACATCTCAACAACCACAAAGGAGATTAAATCCACACATGAAAGATGTTGTGAAAACTGAAGTTCTCAAACTACTTGATGTTGGGATTATCTACCCTATTTCTGATAGTAAGTGGGTAAGCCCAACACAAGTAGTTCCGAAAAAATCTGGCATCACAGTGATAAAAAATGAAAAAGGTGAATTGTTAACAAGTCGAGTCCCATCTAGTTGGCGGATGTGTATTGATTATAGAAAATTAAATGACGCCACTAGAAAAGATCATTTTCCATTACCATTTTTGGATCAAATTTTAGAAAGAGTAGCAGGTCATCCATACTACTGTTTTCTTGATGGATATTCAGGTTATTATCAAATTCCCATTGCACTCGAAGATCAAGATAAAACTACATTCACATGTCCTTTTGGAACATTTGCATTTAGAAGGATGCCATTTGGATTATGCAATGCCCCAGCAACATTTCAAAGATGTATGCTAAGCATTTTTTGCGACATGGTTGAAAATTGTTTGGAAATTTTCATGGATGATTTAACTGTCTTTGGGAATACATTTGATAATTGTCTTGAAAATTTGGAAAAAGTTTTAAAAAGATGCGAGGAAAAAGGTCTTATTTTAAATTGGGAAAAATGTCATTACATGATTACTTCTGGAATTGTTTTGGGACATGTCGTGTCATCTCATGGAATTGAAGTTGATAAAGCAAAAGTTGATGTCATTGCCAATTTACCCCCTCCAAAAACCATTAAAGAAATTCGCTCATTTTTGGGACATGCTGGATTTTATAGGAGGTTTATAAAGGACTTTAGTTTAATCTCTAAACCCATTTGTAACCTCTTAACAAAAGACAGTGCATTTGAGTGGACTCAAGAATGTCAAAATGCTTTTGATAAAATCATTCGACATTTAACATCAGCTCCTATCATGCAACCTCCTGATTGGTCTTTACCATTTGAAATCATGTGCGATGCGAGTGATTATGCAGTCGGTGCAGTATTGGGTCAAAGAAGAAACGGTAAGCCTTATGTGATATATTATGCAAGTAGAACTTTAAACAATGCTCAAATGAATTACTCCACAACTGAAAAAGAACTACTTGCTGTAATATTTGCATTAGATAAATTTCGTTCTTATTTGATTGGATCAACAACTATCGTGTTTACTGATCATTCTGCTATTAGATATTTGTTGACCAAACAGGATGCAAAGCCACGACTGATACGATGGATTTTGTTGCTCCAAGAATTTGACATTGTGATCAAAGATAAAAAAGGAACCGAGAATGTCGTAGCCGATCATTTATCGAGACTAATAACAAGATCATCTTGTGAAATGACACCAATTAACGATAATTTTCCTGATGAACATCTATTTTCAGTTACTACTACACCTTGGTTTGCTAACATATTAAATTTTCTTGTGACAGGAAAAATGCCACCGCAATGGAGTTCTCAAGATAAAAGAAAATTTTTGAATGAGGTAAAAAACTTTTATTGGGATGATTCGTATCTGTTCAAGTATTGTCCGGATCAAATTTTTCGACGTTGCATACCCGACAATGAGGTAAGTAGTGTCATTAAATTTTGTCATTCAGAAGCATGCGAAGGACATTTTTCTTCAAAGAAAACAGCTGCAAAAATCTTGCAGTGTGGATTTTATTGGTCCACTTTGTTTAAAGACATCCACGAAATCTGCAAGATCTGTGAAATTTGTCAAAAATTGGGTGCGATTTCAAAAAGAAACATGATGCCTTTGAATCCTATTATTGAAATTGAAATACTTGATTGTTGGAGAATAGATTTTATGGGACCTTTTCCACCGTCGTTTGGATACTTGTATATTTTAGTTGCAGTTGATTATGTTTCCAAATGGATAGAGGCAATTCCATGTCAAACAAATGATCATAAAATCGTCATCAAATTTTTTTAAAAAAATATTTTTAGTAGATTTGGAATTCCTCGAGCCATGATAAGTGATTGGGAAACTCACTTTGTTAATAAACTATTTGCTTCATTAATGAAAAAATATGGTATGACTCACAAAGTAACTACTCTTTATCATCCTCAACAAATGGACAAGTTGAATTAGCTAATAGGGAGATAAAGCAAATCTTGGAAAAAACTGTTAACTCAAATAGAAAAGATTGGTCTCTGCGACTTAATGATGCACTTTGGGCATATCGAACAGCTTTTAAAACATCATTGAATATATCTCCCTATAGGTTGGTTTATGGAAAACATTGTCATTTGCCTGTGGAATTTGAACATAAAGCTTTTTGAGCGATCAAAACTTTAAATTCAAGCATGGATGATGCCAACAAATTGCGTAAATTGCAACTTAATGAACTTGATGAACTCAGAAATGACGCGTATGAGAATTCAAGGATTTATAAAGCAAAAATCAAATCATTTCATGATAAAACAATTCTTAGAAAATCTTTTGAGATTGGTAAAAAAGTTTTGCTTTATAATTCTCGACTTCACATATTCCCAGGAAAATTACGATCAAGATGGACATGCCCATAAGTTGTAAAGCATGTGTATACTTATGGAGCTGTGGATATTGAAATCCTAAAAATGGTGATGTTATTAGAGTAAATGGACAAAAGCTTAAACCATTTTTAGAAAATGAAATTTTTCAAGAAGATTTTATTTCCCTTTCCGATCCTTATTTTTTTGTGTTGCATTTAATTTTGTTTGTTTTTATTTCAGGTTTCCTTAATCTTTTTATTTTCCCGGTTAAATAGCGGATAATGGTACTCCGTGAATCTCATAGTCGGTTTAATAAGTTTCCCATAATTGCTGATACAAAAATTAAAAAAAAAATCATTTCTTTTTTTTTCAAAATGGATGAAATTCTCTCAAAAATTTGTAAATATTTTCCCTCTGTTTCTGAAAATGTTCTAAGAAAAATTTATGCAGGAAGGTGTGAAAGATTCAGATTGCTAATGCAAAAAAGAATTCCAGAAGATATTCGTCTTGTAATAGAAGCTAAGGTCCGATTAGGAGGAGAAGTTCCACAATCATTGCTCATTCGGTATTTGACTGAATTAGGAAAAAGCACTTATGCGAAAAAATGAAGGGCCAAAAGTTTAGGGGCTTGTCATAAGTGTGCAAGATGGACTTGTGACAAACGATGCAGATCTTTGGGATGTGTTTCCAATAACAGAGAAGATAAATTTGGTTTCATTAAGAATGGGCTGAGTAAGGAGTCTTTAAATAACATCTTATTGACTCTTGAGACTCATTCTAGTGGACATGTGCATATTAAACTTCTCCGTTTATCGAAACAATTCCAAGATGAGCGTCATAGTCTTGGGAATCTGACTAAAAAAGACCCTGTTTGCCAATTTATAAGAAAATTGGATCGGAAGCATATCCTCGACTCATAGAAGGCGTTGAAGCCGTTTCTGGATGTAAAACCAGAGGAAAATTATTGTGAGCCACAATCACACTACTGTTTACATGCATGTGTGTCATTATTGTTTTTATTGTTTATTCTGTTTACAACTGTGACCCATAGTTTTATCCTGATAACATATTACCCCTATAAAATCTCTCATCTTTCTCACTATTTTCGCAGAAAAAAAAAAAAGAAAGTAAAAAAAAACATGGCTAGAACCTCTGCACAATCATTGAAAAATATTTGTGTATTTTGTGGGTCGAGTCCTGGAAAAAATGAAGTGTTTGTAGAAGCAGCGAATAATCTTGGAAAGATATTGGCTGAGAGAAAAATTTACTTGGTATATGGGGGAGATAATATTGGGTTAATGAGATCTGTTTCAACATCTGCTCATCTTGGAGGTAGTCAGGTTTTGGGTATTATTCGTACACGTTTAGCTGAAGGAAATATTACAGGTGTTACGATTGGTGAGGAATTAAAAGTTTCTTCTATGTATGAAAGAATCACAAAAATGATTGAAAATTCTGATGCTTTTATCGCACTACCAGGTGGTTTTCTTACATTAGAAGAAATTTTTCACACTGTTTCTTGGGCACAACTTAATATCCATAATAAACCTGTGAGCTTGTTGAATATCAATAATTATTATGACAGTTTGTTGACATTTCTTGATAAAGCTGTGGAACAGAATTTCATTTCAGAAAATTCACGACGGATGCTCATCTGTGCTTCGACTGCCGACCAATTAATTGATAATTTGGAAGCTTTTGTTCATAAGCCTGATCCGATGATAACAAAGATCAATTGGTCTCAATCAAGCAATAAGAAAAGGAAGTTGGATCATTGATTCAAAAGTCGTGGATTGGTTTGCGTTTGTTTCAGTTTGTTATCTTCAATAAAATCCAGGTGATATCTCTTTCATTATGTACTCTTTATTAATAGTTATTTTGACATTTAGGACAATGTCATATTCTGATTGGGGGAGAACAAACTTATAACAAAAAAAATATTCAAAAAAAATTAAAAATTAAAAATAAAAAAAAGATATATATATATATTATTTTAAAATAAAATCATGTTTATTGTTTGTATCTTAGTAATTTTTGCAAAAATGTCATACATTACAATTTTGAAAGATTTAAATTAGAATATGCATTAATCTATTTAAAAATGTTTAAATTTTTATTTGAAAAAAAAAGTCAATTTTAATATTCTGATCAATATAAAAATCTGATTTATGAAATCTTTTTGAGTGATTAACCATTGTGATAAAATCAGGTATTAAAGTATATGGCCCAAGATATATCTTATAAGAGTGCCTAAAATTTTAAACTCACACATATTTTGTGAGTTACTAGAGAGGATTGAGAAAACAGCTTTCGAGCCTTTATTGATCATGAGAGAGACTATCTATTGTTTAGATCTTGAGTTCTTATTTTGAAAAAAAAAATGATATTTCCTGAAAAAAAAAGGAGAAAAATACAAAAAGAAAGATATTGAAGATCTATGTAATTGTTAAGTTATATGCCACGACCCATATATCTCTCTTAAAAAAAAGAAAGAGAGAAATTTATTGTACAAATTAAATTAATATGTGGTCAAGAAGCATAAACTTAGTCTTATTCCATGATGTTATGAAAAAAATATATATATATCAGGAAAAAATATATAATAAGAACAACTAGATTTTGAATCAATGGATTTTCTATCTTTTGATTAGTTTGGCTCGTTTGTCTGTCTGCATTCTGTAAACCATTTTTCTGAGCATTTATCTGTATTCCAACTCCATGAGAGAAATTGTTGCCATAAATTGAAACATTTATTAACCTGTGAGGATATGGAGTTGAGACTCTTACTAGGAATTTCTGAAGGCCGTGTACATTTAACTACCTGAAATAAGCTTTGAATTGATCATCTCAAATTATTTAATAAATTATAAATATGATGATCTTGATATAACTGTGACAGTTTTCAAATTTAATTTAAACACTTAGATAGTTTTGATTACATTTCTATTTAAATTAATCAATATGTTTTGTATTGCTATTAACGCTTAAATTGCTAGGGACTAGCAATAAGCTGGTTGGGAGGTGTGATAAACATAAAAATTGTACATTAATTAAATGTTTTATAATATAAATATATAGTTTTTGTTTTATTAAATGTTTAAATATTATATGTTTTATAATAAATTGTATAAAATATAAGTTGTTGTGTAATTACAAGTTTTTACTATTTTTTACAGGTTCGATAAAACAAGAATAAACTTGGCGTTGCAAATGGGATTAAGATGATTCTTGGACCTGTAGAAAGTTGATTATAATATCTACAATATTGTTGACAAGCATGAGATAAAAATCCTCTCACAATTGGGATCAAATTAAGCAACAAATAAAGTTACCAAAGGAGTGGCAGTTTTACCATGCTCTAGTATTTTGACCATATCTCTCAAATTACTTGGTCAAATGGTTTGAAAAAAATACCACAACTAGACAACTCAATTATCCACATGTTTCTTTTTATGTGAAGAAGCAAATTCGGAGAAGAAGATTTTCAAAAGTGATGTGTAATATAATATAATATCTTGGAACACCAATGAAGACTTATGTGTAAAAAAATAATATTTTATTTGTGGTTGTCTCCCCAAATTTGGCTATAAATAGGGGTGCATTGTAATGTATTGAGATATCCCTCATTCTATGAACAAACCTTTGAGTTCATAATATTTCTCTCTATATTTTTCCTTTATTTCTTCATTTAAATACAATTAGCATGTTAATTTCATATTCAAAGTTTTACACTTTGAATAATGAATAGCTAACTTCCTAAAGTTGAGATGATAAGGTGAAACTCTTGGCATGATAATAAGGTTATTAAAAGGTAAGAATCTATGTTTTATATTATTTAATCATTATTTATTGTTTATGTTATATTTATTTCTTTAAGCATTTTTATACCCTACTTATAAGTGGGAGTTTTGATTTATTGTTGCTATATGTTACACTAAATTCTTGGAACCATTTAAATGTTTGTTTGGTATTACCAACCATTTAAAGTGGATGCCTTGATTTACTATATATAAATATATCATAATATTAATTTCTTGGTACCATTTAAATGTTAGTTTGGTTTTACCAACCATTTAAAATGGGAACCTTGATTTAGTGTTTACAAATATATATAGCACAATAAATACTTGATCACATTTATAAGTTTTGGTATATATTATATACTTATAAGATAATAATTTATAACATAATATAAATATGATTATTTAATATATTGGAACCATTTTATTAAGTGGATTTCAATATTGTTCGTTAATGTTAACTTTATTAAAATACCAAGAGTGGATCCTTTAATCTCAACTACTTAAATTAAAATTTGAACAATTAAAATTTACCCATTAAAGATTCAAACAATTAAAATTAAAAAAAAACAAAAACAAAACAAAAAGACATTGGAGTGGACTTGTAATTATCTTAGCTTCCCTGTGGATACGATATCGGACTCACCGAATTATACTACTTGTGGACAACCTGCTCTTGGGAGTGCAACAATCAATGTGACAACAACAACGGTGGAAAATACTTGTACTTAAAATATCATTTTCATCATAAAGCATAAACTTTAAACATAAGCATTTCATAAACGTGTTAATTCATAAACATTTTCGTATCATCATAAGCATATGCATATCATCCTCAACATATACATATTCATATTCATGTTCATATACGTGTTTTGTTGAATTCAGATCGTTGATTGTGACTTTCGTGTTCATATACGTGTTGGGCGATGGATCCATCTACATGTAATCACAGTACTGGGTGGCGGGGACACCGGCGACACTCTCACCGGTCAACTGGGCCTTGGCATTACGTATTAACATATCATCGTGTTCATATACATATCCGTATCCAAATAAATACGATCGTCGGACTCTCACTGGGACCATAACTGTAGAACCCGAAAATCAGATTACGTATAAGCCATGCATAATTGCTACTATTTAAATTAAAAATGAATTTTTATAAATATATGAAGTGTTTAATTCATTTTATAATTATTAAATCATGATTAATTATTTTAAAAGTAGATGTTTAGTTTTATCTTTTCAGGATAAATACGCGAGGCCGGACTGGAGTTTGAAGATTAGAGATAAGATTAATAATAAGAAAGATATTCCTAAATTTAATTTAAGTCAAGGAATAATTTAATTTAAAGAAATAGAATGTGATATGATTTTTTAAATTAATTAGAGATAAGGAATTAAATAAGTTCTTTTGAATCAACATTTAATTAAAGCTTAAAATAAGATACGTAAACAAATGGGGACAAATTAATCTAAGTCTAGTATGTTCAAGAAATTAAATATAGTATTTAAATACTTAAATTTTAAATCATGCAATGCCATGCAAGGTTATATCCTAAATTTAATGTGTAAATTCACTAAAATATATAATGAGGGTGTTAAACTTTAAGCAATTAAAATACAAGAATTAAACAATAAAATACCATGCAAATTAGTAATAATTTTGGGTCCAACATTTAAAATATTCAAATGGTTAGTAACTCCCCATTCAAGGCACTTCTAAATGGACATCAAGGTGAATTCATTCCCTCATTTTAATTCTTTAATTAGTAATAAAATTCAAACACAATAATACACCTTAATTCTTCCTCAATTCAATGTGCTAGTAAATAAAAGAGAACATGCAACAAAACTGAGAAAAAGAATCGGCAGCAAGGAGATTAAGGAAACAATTCAAATCCATTCCACTCCTTCACTTGTAACCTCCCACCTTAATGCATATTATGGCACCTTTAACTCCTCCTAAAACATTACCCTTCATTGTCTAACAAACCTGCACCCTCACCTTTGAAACATATCAGAAAACAGCAGCTGAAAATCGGGTAAGGACAGTAGAAACGAGAAAGAAGAATCCCACTCCGTTCCGCCGCTCGTATTCATCGTATTGATTTGTTTTTGGTCAAAACAAATTTCAGGCATGTATATGTTGTTTCTTGTCTCTTCACTCAAGTCATATAGATAATTTTAAACCATTAGATGTTCATGATTTAAGCAACAACTCGAAATTTGACAGCAAAGTTCCTGAAAAATCTGTACAGCCTTTTCGGCCAATGGCTTGCACTTCACGGTTTAGTGTATTTTGTTGCTTACAGGTAGTTGCTCGATTCCAAGCATTCAAGGCTGCTTCTAGGCATAATTTAGAGTGTGTTAAGGTGTTATTGGTCCATTGGTTTACATCCATAACCTCACAAATACAGAAATGACAGCAACTGTTTCCAAAGAAACAGATTTGAGCCACGGTTTTTTTGTTCTTGGTTGGTTAAGGAGTGTGTTCGAATATTGGCTGTCCTAGGGACTGTAGCCATTGTTAGAAACCTTCCTTATCATGTCTAGGATGTGACCAAATCAGTTTTTCCAGGCTTGGTTCACGGATCCTTCAGATTTTTACATAAACATGACAAGTGCCCATCGGTTTTAAAATTCTGATTTTCTGTATGAGTATGGTTTCAGTTTTTGAGTGTTGCTTGGGTTGTGGTTGGCTTCAAGCCTATAGCCATGGTTCATACATCACTCCATCATGTCTAGATTGAGCCATATTCAATCAAATGGCCACTGGAACGACACAAGATAGTAGCACAATTCAATACATCACACTACACAGAAAGTGGCGTTCTCGGTTTGGTGCTGTGATTGTTCTAGGTGTTTGCTTGGGTTGTGGTTGGCTTTTAGCCCTTAGCCATGTTTCAAGCCACACCTTAGGATGTTGGTAAGAGTCTTTGGTCGGTGATTCAAGCCAATGGTTATTAATTTCAGAGTTTACACCACATACACACAAGTTGCTACTGCTGTATTTTGACAGCAAGTTGAGTTTTGGTTTCTGAGGTTGCTTTGAGTTCTTGGTTTGCTTTTAGCCCATGGCCTTGGACTGGACAATACCTCAATGAGTTAGGAAAGTAATATTTTTGGCCGTTCATGATTTGGTTGAGTTTAGAGGTCGTACGAGAATTTACGGTGCAATGTGCCAAAATGACTCTCGAAATAGTGTTTCATGATTTTGGCCTCCATTCACCAATTTTCGTATTTTTCAGTCCTCATGAATATTTTTCAGTATGTTAGGAGTATTTTTAATCATGGTTAAACGTCGGTTTAATGTTGGTTCGGTTTGGTACGAAGCCATGATTGAAAAATTAAGTCGTTTGTCATAATCGTCTCGTTTTTGGTTCGATTGTCAAGTTTTGGTCAAGATAATATTATTTGCATGTGTCACATATTAGAATTAGGTTGCAGCAAGCCTGGGAGAGATCCAACTAATTCGGTAAAAACAAGGTTATAATTATATTACGTGCATAAAAATATAAAATGTTTATTTTTGAGATATATGCTATATGTCTTGTGGCCTCCTTATGTTTATGGGTTTGGAAGTCGGTAGGCGCAACCGAGGACCTCTCCACCCGGTGACTTACGACCGGTTTACGATTATGTTTGGGTACGGATATCCAGTCCAAGGGCTGTGGTGATCTCTACCGCCCAGTATACTGTGGTTTAGTCTGATCTGGCGCTCACGTTATGTTATGGGCCACTTGCTTATAAACATTATATCTACCAGAAAATTATGATATGATATGACAGAGCTCTAATGAGCAAAGCTTTTACGTATGATTTTCATATATGCACGTAGTTATAATTATTCATGATACGACTTTCACTATACGCTTTACGATACCATATCTTTATGTTGCATGCGATTTTATGATATATTTATTTGTTATTCACGATATATATATGTTGAGTCTTTAGACTCACTAGACTTGATTGTTGTAGGTATTGATGAGGTCGAGACTGTGGACGAAGACCAGTGAGTTATCTTGGGTCAGCAGTAGTAAATCCGAGGACCTCATGTTTATGTTTAGTCACCTTGTTACTTTCAAACTCAGTTTTAATACGTTGGATATATTTTAAGTTATTGTTTGAAAACAATATTTTCTTCCGCTGTTATTTTAAAGTTAAAATTATTTACATGTTTATTTTATAAATGAGGCAAGATAATTATTTATTTAGAAAATTTTTAATAATTCCGCTAAAAGATGAATACGAAATACGGGCCAGTTACTGTTGGTATCAGAGCCAATGATCTTGTAAAGGATTGTACTACTACTGTTCTCGAGAAGCTCATGAAGTCACGTCTTCGGTTTGTAAGTTTTACGTATACGAATTTCCTTCGAAGCATGAAATATTTTAACATGTTTTCATGAAATATGTTATGTCAAGATTACGATTATGCAGTATACAGAAAATAGTAGAATTATGCATGTTGGTTACGTATGGGTTATTTATGGAACAGCATGCCTCCTCGACGCATTATTGATCGCACGGGAGGTGATGAGCATCATCATGAAAACGAGGAAAGAGATTTACCACATCCCCTCCACCAGACATGAATGCCCAGATGCTAGCTGGGATGACTCAGTTCTTCGCATAGTTCGCGGGGAAAAATGCTGTGGTAGCCAGACAGACGGGGCCTGAAGCTGTCTGTGAGCGGTTCATGAAGATGAGGCCGAAGGAATTCTCCGGGACGTCAGATCCTTTGGTTGCAGAGGAATGGATTAAATCCCTTGAGGTTATTTTCGAGTTCATGGGGCTCGAAGATGGCGATAGGGTTCGTTGTGAGACTTATCTATTTGGGAGAGACGCTCGCCTGTGGTGGGAAGGAGCATCTATAGCTTTGGATTTGGCTACTTTGAGCTGGACGCGTTTCACGGAGGTGTTCTACTCTAAATATTTTACTGACGAGGTGCGTTCCAGGTTGACCAGGGAGTTTATGACCCTGAGGCAGGGAGACATGACTGTTACGGAGTTTATCCGTAAGTTTGAGAGGGGTTGTCACTTTGTACCCCTTATTGCAAATAACGCTGGTGCAAAATTGAGGCATTTTATGGATGGTCTGCGGCCGATCTTGCGCCGTGATGTTAGGGTGGCTGGCCCTACTACCTATGATGACGCTATTTCCAGAGCTCTAGCGGCAGAGCAAGATCAGAATGATATTGAGAGCAATCGCAATGGTAAACGACCATTTCAGGCACCAGCCCGCCCTCCTCCGCAGTAGCACCAGAATAAGAGACATTTCCACGGTCCACCCAGGAACAGAGGGCAGCAGTAGCAGCAGCAGGGACGGGCAATCCCGAGGACAGTGGAGTATCCAGTCTGTGCCAAGTGCTCACGCCGTCATGCTGTGTAATGCCCGAATTTTGAAAAAAAATAAAATTGTGGCAGTAGTTGTGATGATTTGTGGCCTTATGTTATGGTATGAATGGTAATGAATGTTATAGAATGGAATAGATAATGGATGGGTAGAATCAAAGGTTGAATTTGAGCTAAATAGGTAATGGAAGTGCAGAAACGGTTTGAAAAATATGGCAGTAGTTGTGGTTTTTAGCATAATGTTTTGTATATTGATCCAATTGATGTGAGGCCACTTTCATTAGAAAGATAAGACATAAGGCTATAACTTTAATGTTTTGAGTTTTGTTAAAATCATTAGGAAAGACGAGCCAAAAGCGCCCCGAAGTGTGTCGTGCGTATCGTCGTTCCTACAATGACACATGTTGGGAGATTGAGCATAACTATTTACTCAGACCTCCAAATGACATGAGGCTAATTGGAGATGCAAGCCAAGACATAGGGCTACAACTTTTCTGTTTACCACTTTTCCAAATTATGAAGGGAAGAGGCGTTTCGGAAGCGCTCTTTGTAGTGGATGTGCGCAGAGTGCACGCCCGGGCGGGAATTAATGTGCGCCCGGGCGGGTCTTGTTCGGAAAAAATGGTGTTTTGGCCGAGAGTTCCGCGCCCGATCGGAAAAAGACATCCGCCCGGGCGGGCCGCAAGTTGAAAAACGTGTTTTGGTGTTGGGAAGGCATAAAAATCGAATGGTATCATAATTTTCCTCATTTTTCTTCTTTCTCTTCCAACGAAACCCTCTTTCCTTCCATTTTCTGCATTTCTTCTTCAATCTATGGGAGAATTGTTCAAGGAAATTATGAAATGAAGTTAGATTTGTGATGCTCTCTTCGAGATCTTCAAGATGGTGTAAGTATGTTATATTTTATTCAAGTTTGGAAATGGGTTGAAGTTTAGAATTGATATTTGAGTTGATATTTGAGATATTGAGATGTTGGAGATGTTGAAATTGTGTTGGTTTGAATTTTAAAATGGAATTGAAGCCAATGACAAAGTAAAGGAGTTAACTCTTTAGCACGCATGTCATGTGTTTGATAAAATGATTCAATAAATGTTTTTATGGCATATTGCGGTTAAGAAATTTACGGATCTTGATTCGAGCAGTATTGAATTAATTATGAATTTTGAACAGAAACTACTCTGTTTTGATAGATGATCAAATTTCTTGAGTTATATTAGAATTCAAAGGTTCAAGACTTCTCACCTACACATTTCGATCTTCTTTTGGTAATATTTGAAAGGTATGTTACGGTCGGTAACATACGAGGTAAAAGTATCATTTTTATTTTAAATTGAAAATTCTATGGCTCGATGAATTATTTGTGATTTGATGATGATTGTGGCCTTGAGATGAGTTTATTATAATATCGAAATGATGATATTGATTTGCATCATTACATTGCATATTGAGCCACTTGTTGATTCAGATTTGATATGGCGGAGGTCGCCTTGATTTATTGATTTGTTGGACGTATGGAGCTATAATTGAGTTGGCATAGTGTATGCGGAGGTCGCTGCTATGGCCTGAACACTCTCTATATGCGCACCATAGTTCTGGGATTGTAGAACACAGCACCCCACCTCGAGCGGATGAGTCGGTGGATGTTGCTGGGGGATTCTCTTTCCCTGGGTACCCTATGACCAGATGATTCACTTGATCTTGAGATTTATTGATAGCCCACAGCTTCTGATCATGCATTGCATTATATTGCATCTTTATGAATTTAATATGAAATATTTGTCACTTTAATTCTCATATGTTATTGATTGTATCATACTGGGTTTATACTCACCGGCATGTCCGGTACCTCTTGTTTTCATGTGCTTGACGGTAGGTGAGGCGAGGCTTGGGATGCCAGAGTCCAGCTCAAGGCGAGGAGATACGAGTTAGAGTGGGATTCTCGGGTCTTAGGAGCTATTTTATGATGTTGGGATTTCTTTATTTTGGCATGTTGAAAATTATATTTCAAACATTTGAGACAATTAAATTATTTTGACGATGTTTATGTGGATTTGTGAACCACAAATTATGTATTTTACTCGATCATTTGGTTTGTTACAATTATATTTATTAGTATTAGATATCGGACCCGGAGCCCCACATTAGGTGGTATCAGAGCATAAAATATTTGGTAACAGGGTAGATCGAGTCAGTTCGAATTGCTTGATCATGTGATATATTTGTTAGCATTTTCATTGTGCTATGATGTGAAATACATGATTTAAATTGAGATATTATATTGTTGAGTTTTATCGAGATTTTTGAGATTGTTGAGTCTAGAGAGCCAGAGATGATTGATACAAGATTGAGATGATTGTGATTTTGTGATTTTATATGTGTTTGATCTATTGTATATCAGACATGGCTACTCGAGGTAGAGGTCGTGGTAGACATAGACAGAACGTACCAGTGGCACAAGATCAGGGCAGTGCTACTCATACTCAAATGGATATAACTCTGACTCCGATGCAGATACTGTTAGCCAGTTTTCAGTCTTTGCACCCATCGATGTTGAAGGGTACCGAGAATGCATTCGAGTGTGAGAACTGGTTGGAGAATATGGCTCAATTATTTGAATCTCTTGAGTATCCAGATGATCGTAAAATCAAGTTAGTTGTTCATCAGTTATTGGATGTTGCTAAGAGTTGGTGGATCATGACCAAGAAAGCTTTAGAGGGTCGAGATACGATTGTTTCCTGGGATATTTTTAAATCAGAATTTTATCAGCGTTTCTTTCCTACCTCTTACAGGATAGATAGGGGAGCCGAGTTTGCAAATTTAAAGCAGGGAAATCTGAATATTGAGGACTATGTTGCTAAGTTCTCGAATTTACTGAGATTTGCTCCTCATGTAGCATCCGATGAAGAAGCTAAGGCCGATCACTTCATAAATGGTCTTAACCCTGATATCTTTACCTTGGTTAATACCGGAAGGCCTGACTCTTTTGCTGAGGCTCTTGATCGAGCCACGGGAGCTGAAACCGGAATCATCAGGCAGAGAGGTCTTCAGTATTCACAACGATCCCAACAGCCACAGTTCCGACAGCAGTTTAGACAGGGTAATAGTGCCGGTAACAGTGGCAACATAAGAGAGCAGTTCAAGGCTAGAGGCAAGCAATTTAAGAGGCATGGCAGTAATTTTTCGAGTTTTAGTGGATCGAGACAGTCTGGTTCAGTTCAGAGCACTGGTTATACAAGTCCGACTTGTGGTCAGTGTGGTGGTAGACATTATACCGATCAGTGTAGAGGAATCTCAGGAGTTTGCCACTTGGGTAACCAGGTGAGACACTATGCTCGAGTGTGTCCTAACCGTGGCAGTGATATATCTCAGAGTGGGGGATAATCGAGACAGACACCTCACCAGAATCGTCAGAACCCTACAGTTCACTCCTATCAGCAGTCAAACCGATCAGATCAGAACAAACAGAGTGGTAGCCAAAGGGTAGGACAGCTACCTAGACAACAGGGTCGAGTTTTTGCACTCACGGAGGATGAGGCACATAATGCTCCAGATAATGTCATTGCAGGTAATTATTTTCTCTCAGGTTATCCTGCTTATATTTTGATGGATACGGGTGCATCACATACTTTCATAGCTGAGCACTTTGTCTCATTGCATTCACTGCATTCTATGCCATTATCATCTACATTATCTATTTCTACTCCACTGGGCAAAGTGATGAGGTCAGCAGAAATGATAAATGGTTGTGAATTTCATTATGAGGATAATGTCTTTGAGCTTGATTGTATTGTGTTGGAGATGTCTGATTTTGACTGCATACTTGGTATTGACATGTTGACAAGATATATGGCTACTGTAGACTGTTTTCAGAAGATTGTTAAGTTTAGGCCTGATATGACAGATCATTGGACGTTCTATGGTAAGGGTTCTCGAGCTAAGATTCCTTTGATATCTGTTTTGTCCATGACTCGTTTGTTGCAGAAAGGAGCACAATGTTTCTTGGTTTATGCGATTGATATTTCAAGGTCAGTACCTAAATTGGTAGATATTCCAATTGTTAGTGAATTTTCAGATGTATTTCCAGATGAAATTCCAGGATTTCCTCCAGTCCGAGAGGTTGAGTTCAACATTGAGTTGATGCTAGGTACACAACCTATTTCTAGAGTTCCTTATAGGATGGCACCAATTGAATTGAAGGAACTAAAGGAACAACTTGAGAATCTATTGGCTAAAGGATATATCAGACCAAGTGTTTCACCTTGGGGTGCTCCGGTTTTATTCGTGAAGAAGAAAGATGGGTCTATGAGGCTTTGTGTCGATTATAGACAGTTGAATAAAGCCACAGTAAAGAATAAGTATCCTTTGCCAAGGATTGATGATCTTTTTGACTAGTTGCAGGGTTCTTCTGTATATTCTAAGATTGATTTAAGATCTGGATATCATCAGTCACGAGTTAGAAAGGCAGATGTGCCTAAGACTGCTTTTCGTACCAGGTATGTACATTTTGAATTTTTGGTTATGCCTTTTGGGTTGACCAATGCACCTGCGGTATTTATGGATTTGATTGACCGTGTGTTTCAAAAGTATATAGATCAAGTTGTTGTGATCTTCATTGATGATATTCTTATTTATTCAAAATCTGAAATGGAGCATGCCGAACACTTGAGAGATGTGTTGCAAATTTTGAGAACTGAAAAGTTGTATGCTAAATTGTCCAAATGCGAGTTTTGGTTGGATAGAGTGGTTTTCCTTGGACATGTGATTTCAAGTGCAGGTATATCAGTTGATCCGAGTAAAGTTGAGGCAGTCATTAATTGGTCTAGACTGACATCAGTTCCTAAGGTGCGTATTTATATGGGTTTGGCAGAATATTATCGCAGATTTACTGAAGGATTCTCACAGATTGCGAGGCCAATTACCCAGTTGACACAAAAGAATGCACCATTTATTTGGTCGCAAGCATGTGAGGCTAGTTTTGTTGAACTTAAGCAGAGATTGACTAGTGCTCCAGTTATGACTATTCCATCAGGTGTAGGAGGATTTTCAGTGCACACTGATGCTTCACATCAAGGACTGGGTTGTGTATTAATGCAGCATGGCCGTGTTGTTGCCTATGCTTCACGACAGTTGAAGCCACATGAGTCTAGATACCCAGTGCATGACTTGGAACTAGCAGCAGTGGTTTTTGCCTTAAAGATTTGGCGTCACTACTTGTATGGTGAGAAATTTGAGATATTCACTGATCATAAGAGTTTGAAATACCTCTTTTCACAAGCGGAGTTGAACATGAGACAGAGACGTTGGTTAGACTTGTTGAAAGACTATGATTGTGAAATAAAATATTATCCAGGAAAGTCTAATGCAGCAGCCGATGCTTTGAGCAGAAAAGTATGTAATATGTCTTTGATCACTAGCAGTGTATCTCATTTAGTAGAAGAATGTTGTCTTTCTGGTTTGGATTTTGTGGTAAATACTCAACCTATAAGAGTATTTATGATTCAGGCAGAGCCCGAGTTGTTTGTAAAAATTAAGGAGGCCCAAAGGTTGGATCAAAGCATTCAGAAATCAGTTGAACTCGTCAGATCAGGACATCAATCAGAATTTCAGGCCAATAATGAGGGTATTTTGTTTGTGAATGATCGTATTGTAGTTCCTAATATTTCAGAGTTGAGGATGCAAATTTGGTGTGATGCTCATTGCAGTAAATTCAGTGTACACCCTGGAAGTAAAAAAAGGTACAATGACTTGAAGAAACAATTTTGGTGGAAAAGAATGAAATCTGACATATCAGAATTTGTATCTCGTTGTTTGAATTGTCAACAAATGAAAGCAGAAAGGAAGCGACCAGGAGGTCTTCTTCATAGCCTTAAGGTTCCAGAATGGAAGTGGGACCATATCACCATGGACTTTGTCACGAAATTGCCGAGGTCGTCGAGGGGTTGCGATGCAATTTGGGTTATCGTTGATAGATTAACCAAGTCTTCGTGTTTCATTCCTTATCAGATGACATATAGGCATGATCAGATAGCCAGATTGTACATCAGAGAAGTTTTGAGATTGCATGGTGTGCCTAAGTCAATTGTATCAGATCGTGATCCCAGATTTTCTTCTCATTTTTGGCAGAGTTTACAAGAGGCCCTTGGTACTCGTTTGCATTTGAGTACAGCATATCATCCTCAGACAGACGGACAGTCAGAACGTACTATTCAGACATTAGAGGATATGCTAAGAGCTGTAGTGATGGATTTCGGTATTGGTTGGCAGGATTCGTTACCACTTGTCAAGTTTTCTTATAACAACAGTTATCAAGTGAGCATTGGAATGTCACCATTTGAAGCATTATATGGCAGAAAGTTTCGATCTCCTCTGTATTGGGACGATTTCTCTGAAGCACCAATTGTAGGACCTGATATGATAAGAGATATGACAGAGAAGGTGAAATTGATTCAGGGTCGTATGAGAGCTGCTCAGGATAGACAGGCTAAGTATGCGAACATCAGGAGACGGCCGTTGATTTTTGAGAAAGGTGACAGAGTTTTTCTGAAAATATCTCCTTTCCGTGGTACAGTTAGATTTGGAAAGAAGGGCAAATTATCACCGAGATTCGTAGGTCCGTATGAGATTTTGGAACGTGTTGGTGATTTGGCATATAGATTAGCTCTTCCTCCTGCATTATCAGGTGTTCATGATGTTTTTCATGTGTCTATGTTGAGGAAATATAATCCAGATCCTTCTCATGTACTTCCACCCGATGAGGTTGAGCTAGATCAGAATTTGAGCTACATTGAGAGACCGATTCAAATTCTAGACAGAAAAGATAAGCAACTCAGAAATAAATTGATACTGTTGATTAAAGTATAGTGGAACAGATATGGTGTCGAGGAGGCAACTTGGGAATTAGAAGATAAAATGAGACAAAAATATCCAGAGTTATTCAATTGAAGTACGCTTCTATTCTCGGTTTTATTTTCAGTATTGATTATTACATCTTAGACTTGAAAGAGATGATTGATTTCGAAAACGAAATCTATTTTTAGAGGGGAGGAATTGTAATGCCCGAATTTTGAAAAAAAATAAAATTGTGGCAGTAGATGTGATGGTTTATGGCCTTACGTTATGGTATGAATGGTAATGAATGTTATAGAATGGAATAGATAATGGATTGGTAGAATCAAAGGTTGAATTTGAGCTAAATAGGTAATGGAAATGCAGAAACGACATGAAAAATGTGGCAGTAGTTGTGGTTTTTAGAATAATGTTTTGTATATTGATCCAATTGATGTGAGTCTACTTTCATTAGAAAGATAAGACATAAGGCTATAACTTTCATGTTTTGAGTTTTGTTCAAATCATTAGGGAAGACGAGCCAAAAGCGACCCGAAGTGTGTCGTACGTATCGTCGTTCCTACAATGACACATGTTGGGAGATTGAGCATAACTTTTTATTCAGACCTCTAAATGACATGAAGCTAATTGGAGATGCAAGCCAAGACATAGGGCTACAACTTTTCCGTTTACTACTTTTCCAAATTATGAAGGGAAGAGGCGTTTCGGAAGCGATCTTTGTAGTGGATGTGCGAAGAGTGCGCGCCCGGGCGGGAATTAATGTGCGCCCGGGCGGGTCTTGTTCGGAAAAAATGGTGTTTTGGCCGAGAGTTCCGCGCCAGAGCGGAAAAAGACATCCGCCCGGGCGGGCCGCAAGTTGAAAAACGTGTTTTGGTGTTGGGAAGGCATAAAAATCGAATGGTATCATAATTTTCCTCATTTTTCTTCTTTCTCTTCCAACGAAACCCTCCTTCCTTCCATTTTCTACATTTCTTCTTCAATCTATGGGAGAATTGTTCAAGGAAATTATGAAATGAAGTTAGATTTGTGATGCTCTCTTCAAGATCTTCAAGATGGTGTAAGTATGTTATATTTTATTCAAGTTTGGAAATGGGTTGAAGTATACAATTGATATTTGAGTTGATATTTGAGATATTGAGATGTTGGAGATGTTGAAATTGTGTTGGTTTGAATTTTAAAATGGAATTGAAGCCAATGACAAAGTAAAGGAGTTAACTCTTTAGCACGCATGTCATGTGTTTGATAAAATGATTCAATAAATGTTTTTATGGCATATTGCGGTTAAGAAATTTACGGATCTTGATTCGAAGCAGTATTGAATTAATTATGAATTTTGAACAGAAACTACTCTGTTTTGATAGATGATCAAAGTTCTTGAGTTATAGTAGAATTCAAAGGTTCAAGATTTCTCTCCTACACATTTCGATCTTCTTTTGGTAATATTTGAAAGGTATGTTACGGTCGGTAACATACGAGGTAAAAGTATCATTTTTATTTTAAATTGAAAATTCTATGGCTCGATGAATTATTTGTGATTTGATGATGATTGTGGCCTTGAGATGAGTTTATTATAATATCGAAATGATGATATTGATTTGCATCATTACATTGCATATTGAGCCACTTGTTGATTCAGATTTGATATGGCGGAGGTCGCCTTGATTTATTGATTTGTTGGACGTATGGGGCTATAGTTGAGTTGGCATAGTGTATGCGGAGGTCGTTGCTATGGCCTGAACACTCTCTATATGCGCACCATAGTTCTGGGATTGTAGAACACAGCACCCCACCTCGAGCGGATGAGTCGGTGGATGTTGTTGGGGGATTCTCTTTCCTTGGGTACCCTATGACCAGATGATTCACTTGATCTTGAGATTTATTGATAGCCTACAGCTTCTGATCATGCATTGCATTATATTGCATCTTTTTGAATTTAATATGAAATATTTGTCACTTTAATTCTCATATGTTATTGATTGTATCATACTGGGTTTATACTCACCGGCATGTCCGGTACCTCTTGTTTTCATGTGCTTGACGGTAGGTGAGGCAAGGCTTGGGATGCCAAAGTCCAACTCAAGGCGAGGAGATACGAGTTAGAGTGGGATTCTCGGGTCTTAGGAGCTATTTTATGATGTTGGGATTTCTTTATTTTGGCATGTTGAGAATTATATTTCAAATATTTGAGACAATTAAATTATTTTGACGATGTTTATGTGGATTTGTGAACCACAAATTATGTATCTTACTCGATCATTTGGTTTGTTACAATTATAATTATTAGTATTAGATATCGGACCGGGGCCCCACATGCTGGGACTTGTATGTATGGTTCGGGAAAGTGTTACAAATGTGGTAGTACTGACCACATATTGAAGAATTGCCCTCAGAAGAATCTGCCTACCCAAGGCAGAGTTTTTGCTCTCCATGCTGCGGAGACTAACCCGGAGTCGATGCTCATGACAGGTATCCTAAAGCTTAAAGTTTGTATTTGAAATGTAATGATTTAAGAGTTGAAGTTAAGATTTTTAACTTAGAATTGGTTATAGGATTGCATGTTCTAATCAGGGTTATTTTCGAGAATTTAGGTCAGAAAAACTTTGACCTTTGCATGTCTAAAAGCTTAGTTCTGGTAAAACTATTGGGTTTAGCATGATATTCTAATCTTTCAGGGAGAATCTTTATAGCCGGTTCAACTACGAAAGCCTTGATAGATTCAGGGGCTACTCATTCGTTTATTTCAGAAACCTTTGCAAATTCTCTCAAGATCAAGACAATTGAGCTAGACATAGCGTATTCAGTAACATTGCCTTCTGGAGAGGAGCTGACAGCTACTAATGTGATCCGAGATATAGACCTTGAACTTCATGGTAATCTTGTCTATGCGGATCTTATCGTTCTCCCGATGCCAGAATTTGATATCATTCTGAGGATGGACTGGCTATTGAGGAATAGAGTTTTGATTGATTTCCAGCGGAGATCTGTCCTAGTCCGACCGCTTGGGATGGAACAATTCTTATTCGAACCAGACAGGTATTTTAATTTACCGCGTATAATCCCTTATGTCCAGGCTAGGAAACTCATACATCGAGGGTGCCGAGCATTTTTAGCTACTCTTGTATCTGTTACCGAGACACCCAAACAGTCAGCATCCGATGTTCCAATTGTCCGGGATTTTCTAGACGTTTTTCCTGATGATGTCTCTGGTTTACCACCTGTGCGAGAGGTGGAATTTTCTATTGAGCTTATGCTCGGTACTGCTCCGATCTCCAAAGCACCGTACCGATTGGCACCGACAAAGATGGCAGAACTCAAGAAACATATTCAGAAACTTCTGGACAAGGAATTTATTAGCCCGAGTTTTCCGCCATGGGGCGCGCCAGTCTTATTTGTGAAGAAGAAGGATGGTTCGATGAGGCTCTGTATTGATTACCGGGAGTTGAACAAAGTTACAGTGAAGAACAAATACCCACTTCCGAGGATTGAAGATTTGTTTGATCAGTTGCAGGGAGCTTCAGTCTTCTCCAAGATAGATCTGCGTTCCGGGTATCATCAGTTGCGGGTGAAAGACGCCGATGTTCTCAAGACTGCTTTTAGGACTCGTTATGGCCACTTTGAGTTTCTGGTGATGCCGTTTGGTTTGACGAATGCGCCAGCGATCTTCATGGATCTCATGAATCGCGTATTTCAGCCGTATCTTGATCAGTTTGTGATAGTATTCATAGACGATATTCTCATCTACTCAAAGAATCAAGAGGATCACAACAGACATCTAACCACAGTACTGCAGACCTTGCAAAAGCACAAGTTATTCGCGAAGTTCAGTAAGTGCAAGTTCTGGTTAGAGAAGGTGGCTTTCTTAGGCCACGTCGTTTCAAGCATCGGTATTGAGGTAGACCCGGCAAAAGTTGCAGCAGTCAGATATTGGGTTGTGCCGCAAAATGCATCAGAGATCAGTAGTTTCCTTGGGTTAGCAGGATACTATCGGAAGTTTATTCAGGGATTCTCATCCATCGCAGTTCCACTCACATCATTGACGAAGAAGAATGTTAAGTATGTGTGGAGCGAGGAATGTCAGAAGGGCTTCGATACATTGAAGCAAGCTCTTATTTCAGCGCCAGTATTGGCCATGCCTTTGGGACCCGGAGATTTTGTTTTGTATACCGATGCTTCGAAACTTGGTTTAGGAGCAGTGTTGATGCAACATGAGAAGGTGATATCGTATGCTTCTCGTCAGTTGAAGAACAATGAGAAGAATTATCCTACCCATGATCTAGAGTTGGCAGCCGTAGTATTTGCATTGAAGATTTGGACGCATTATTTGTACGGGGAGAAGTGCCAGATCTTCACCGACCATAAAAGTCTCAAATACTTCTTTACACAGAAAGAGTTGAATATGCGGCAGAGGCGTTGGTTGGAGCTGGTGAAGGATTATGACTGTGACATTAGCTATCATCCTGGCAAAGCTAATGTATTTGCGGATGCGTTAAGCAGGAAAGTCGCAGTGATGGCTCATTTGGTGGTTTCGAGACCTCTTCAGTTTGAGATGTAGAGGTTTGAGCTAGAGACATATCCTTGAGGTAGAGTTCCTCGTCTATCTACTTTGACGATTCAGTCTTCTCTTCTAGACTGTATTCGCAGTGGACAGCTAGCAGACGAGCAGTTGGCAAAGTGGAGGAAGAGAGATGAGGCTAAGGGCAGTATCTTGTACACAGTAAGAGACGGTATTGTGAGATATCGAGACAGAATGTGGGTTCCTAGCAGCGATTCTATTCGAGAAGATATTTTAGATGAGGCCCATATGTCGACGTACTCTATTCATCCAGGGAGTACGAAGATGTACAAAGATCTGCAGTTATTGTTTTGGTGGCCCGGAATGCAGAAGGATATCAGACGTTTTGTATCCGAGTGTCTGACTTGCCAGCTAATGAAGACGGAGCATCAGAGACCAGCAGGTTTGCTCAAGCCTCTTCTTATTCCCGAGTGGAAGTTGGAGAATGTCACCATGGACTTTGTTGTCGGTTTGCCGAAGTCAGTCAGAGGGTCGAATGCTATATGGGTGATTGTAGATCGTCTTACGAAATCAGCTCATTTCTTGCCTATTAAGACGACTTTCTCCATGATCCAGTATGCAGAGTTGTATATCCGGGAGATCGTTAGACTTCATGGCATTCCCGTTTCGATATTATCTGACCAAGATCCTAAGTTCACTTCCTCATTTTGGAAGAGTTTGCATTCAGCGATGGGTACGAAGTT
Source organism: Primulina huaijiensis (assembly GCF_012295235.1). NCBI lineage: Eukaryota > Viridiplantae > Streptophyta > Magnoliopsida > Lamiales > Gesneriaceae > Primulina > Primulina huaijiensis. The sequence continues at coordinate 14,857,829 of NC_133312.1, forward strand.
GTTGTTTAGCACAACTTTCCACCCTCAGACAGATGGTCAGTCAGAGAGATTTATCCAGATTTTGGAGGATCTTCTCCGTTCATGTGTCCTAGATTTCTCCGGGAGCTGGGAATCAAAGCTACCGTTGGTGGAGTTTACCTATAATAACAGTTTTCAGTCGTCTATAGGCATGGCTCCATATGAAGCACTGTATGGTCGTAAGTGTAGATCGCCTATTCATTGGGATGAAGTAGGGGAGAGATCAGAATTGGGTCCGGAGATTGTGAAGCAGACTGCTGATATAGTAGTCAAAATTTGTGATAGAATGAGGACTGCTCAGAGTAGATATAAGAGTTATGCGGATCAGAGGAGCAGATATCTAGAGTTTGCTGTTGGTGACCATGTTTTCGCGAATATAGCACCGATGAAAGGTGTCATGGGGTTCGGGAAGAAAGGAAAGCTCAGTCCTAGATTCATCGGACCATTTGAAATCCTCGACAGAGTTGGGACGTTAGCTTATCGTGTTGCTCTTCCGCCGAATCTGGCCGGAGTACACAACGTATTTCACGTCTCCATGTTGAGGAAATATATGGCAAATCCATCGCATGTCTTGAATTTTGAATCGTTGCAGCTCACTCCGAACTTGTCTTATGAGGAAAGACCAGTGCAAATCTTAGACAGGCAGGAGAAAAAGCTTCGGAACAAAATGGTCAAGCTAGTGAAAGTCAAATGGCTCAATCATTCGGAGGAGGAAGCTACGTGGGAATCTGAGCCAGAGATGAAGAATCGATATCCCGAGTTATTCTGTAAGATTTAATTTCGTGGACGAAATTTCTTTTAAGGGGGGGAGAGTTGTAGAACCCAAAAATCAGATTACGTATAAGCCATGCATAATTGCTACTATTTAAATTAAAAATGAATTTTTATAAATATATGAAGTGTTTAATTCATTTTATAATTATTAAATCATGGTTAATTATTTTAAAATTAGATGTTTAGTTTTACCTTTTCAGGATAAATACGCGAGGCCGGACCGGAGTTTGGATATTAGAGATAAGATTAATAATAAGAAAGATATTCCTAAATTTAATTTAAGTCAAGGAATAATTTAATTTAAAGAAATAGAATGTGATATGATTTATTAAATTAATTAGAGATAAGGAATTAAATAAGTTCTTTTGACTCAACATTTAATTAAAGCTTAAAATAAGATACGTAAACAAATGGGGACAAATTAATCTAAGTCTAGTATGTTCAAGAAATTAAATATAGTATTTAAATACTTAAATTTTAAACCATGCAATGCCATGCAAGGTTATATCCTAAATTTAATGTGTAAATTCACTAAAATATATAATGAGGGTGTTAAACTTTAAGCAATTAAAATACAAGAATTAAACAATAAAATACCATGCAAATTAGTAATAATTTTGGGTCCAACATTTAAAATATTCAAATGGTTAGTAACTCCCCATTCAAGGCACTTCTAAATGGACATCAAGGTGAATTCATTCCCTCATTTTAATTCTTTAATTAGTAATAAAATTCAAACACAATAATACACCTTAATTCTTCCTCAATTCAATGTGCTAGCAAATAAAAGAGAACATGCAACAAAAGTGAGAAAAAGAATCCGCAGCAAGGAGATTAAGGAAACAATTCAAATCCATTCCACTCCTTCACTTGTAACCTCCCACCTTAATGCATATTATGGCACCTTTAACTCCTCCTAAAACATTCCCCTTCATTTTCTAACAAACCTGCACCCTCACCTTCGAAACATATCAGAAAACAGCAGCTGAAAATCGGGTAAGGACAGTAGAAACGAGAAAGAAAATCCCACTCCGTTCCGCCGCTCGTATTCGTCGTATTGATTTGTTTTTGGTCAAAACAAATTTCAGGCATGTATATGTTGTTTCTTGTCTCTTCAATCAAGTCATATAGATAATTTTAAACCATTAGATGTTCATGATTTAAGCAACAACTCGAAATTTGACAGTAAAGTTCCTGAAAAATCTGTACAGCCTTTTCGGCCAATGGCTTGCACTTCACGGTTTAGTGTATTTTGTTGCTTACAGGTAGTTTCTCGGTTCCAAGCATTCAAGGCTGCTTGTAGGCATAATTTAGAGCGTGTTAGGGTGTTATTGGTCCATTGGTTTACATCCATAACCTCACAAATACAGAAATGCCAGCAACTGTTTCCAAAGAAACAGATTTGAGCCACGGTTTTTTTGTTCTTGGTTGGTTAAGGAGTGTGTTCGAATCTTGGCTGTCCTAGGGACAAGTGCCCATCGGTTTTAAAATTCTGATTTTCTGTATGAGTATGGTTTCGGTTTTTGAGTGTTGCTTGGGTTGTGGTTGGCTTCAAGCCCATAGCCATGGTTCATACATCACTCCATCATGTCTAGATTGAGCCGTGGTCAATCAAATGGCCACTGGAACGACACAAGATAGTAGCACAATTCAATACATCACACTACACAGAAAGTGGCGTTCTCGATTTGGTGCTGTGATTGTCCTAGGTGTTTGCTTGGGTTGTGATTGGCTTTTAGCCCTTAGCCATGTTTCAAGCCACACCTCAGGATGTTGGTAAGAGTCTTTGGTCGGTGGTTCAAGCCAATGGTAATTAATTTCAGAGTTTACACCACATACACACAAGTTGCTACTGCTGTATTTTGACAGCAAGTTGAGTTTTGGTTTCTGAGGTTGGTTTGAGTTCTTGGTTGGCTTTTAGCCCATGGCCTTGGACTGGACAATACCTCAATGAGTTAGGAAAGTAATATTTTTGGCCGTTCATGATTTGGTTGAGTTTAGAGGTCGTACGAGAATTTACGGTGCAATGTGCCAAAATGACTCTCGAAATAGTGTTTCATGATTTTGGCCTCCATTCACCAATTTTCGTATTTTTCAGTCCTCATGAATATTTTTCAGTATGTTAGGAGTATTTTTAATCATGGTTAAACGTCGGTTTAATGTTGGTTCGGTTTGGTACGAAGCCATGATTGAAAAATTAAGTTGTTGGTCATAATCGTCTCGTTTTTGGTTCGATTGTCAAGTTTTGGTCAAGATAATATTATTTGCATGTGTCACACATTAGAATTAGGCTGCAGCAAGCCTGGGAGCGATCCAACTCATTCGGTAAAAACAAGGTTATAATTATATTACGTGCATAAAAATATAAAATGTTTATTTTTGAGATATATACTATATGTCTTGTGGCCACCATATGTTTATGGGTTTGGAAGTCGGTAGGCGCAACCGAGGACCTCTCCACCCAGTTACTTACGACCGGTTTACGATTATGTATGGGTACGGACATCCAGTTCAAGGGCTGTGGTGATCTCTACCGCCCAGTATACTGTGGTTTAGTCTGATCAGGCGCTCACGTTACGTTATGGACCACTTGCTTAGAAACATTATCTCTACCAGAAAATTATGATATGATATGACAGAGTTCTAATGAGAAAATCTTTTACGTATGATTTTCATATATGCACGTAGTTATAATTATTCATGATACGACTTTGACTATACGCTTTACGATACCATATCTTTACGTTGCATTCGATTTTATGATATATTTATTTGTTATTCAGAATATATACATGTTGAGTCTTTAGACTCACTAGACTTGATTGTTGTAGGTATTGATGAGGTCGAGACTGCGGATGGAGACCAGTGAGTTATCTTGAGGCAGCAGTAGTAAATCCGAGGACCTCATGTTTATGTTTAGTCACCTTGTTACTTTCAAACTCAGTTTTAATACGTTGGATATATTTTAAGTTGTTGTTTGAAAACAATATTTGCTTCCGCTGTTATTTTAAAGTTAAAATTATTTACATGTTTATTTTATAAATGAGGCAAGATAATTATTTATTTAGAAAATTTTTAATAATTCCGCTAAAATATGAATACGAAATACGGGCCTTTACAATAACCCTCACGATATCTCCAACATATCATCATATTAGTCACAATCCTTTCACATCCTTCAACATGTTATCATCACATAATAAAAATCATGCATATATGTATCGTTTTTATTTTTGAAACCAAGCATGCAACATATCTTTTAAATGTCCAATAATTAAACCATAGTAATCCATGAACATTTAAAAATCATAACTTAACATGTAAAAATTCATAAACATTTGAAATCATAATAATAGCATATAAAACAGCATTCAGAGCACTGCCATGACGTTTACTAATTTTTAGGTGTAAAAAGAGCGTTTTACCCCTGGACGTATAATTTTACGTTAACTTTTTTTTTTAATTTCTTTGACTCTAACATGTCCGAAATAATTATTTAAGCCTAAATTAAAATTCTCATAATTTTATTTAGTTTAAATACTAGACTTTTTAATTAATTCGTAATTAGTCATTTTGAAGGCGTTTTAATCCCGAAAAATTCCAAACTTTAATATAAAATTCATAAATTCACAATTTAGACTTTTTATATTATTTTAGCCCTTTTGAACATGACTCGACCCCCCGTGAGCCGTGTTTTGATTATTTTTTTCAAATTAAAACTCTAACTGTACCTAAGTTTTTCATCCCCGAGCCATGTCTCGATTTTCTCGAGTCACCCTCGAGCCAAATAATCCAAACCCTGACCAACCCCCTAATGCACCCTACTGGACCCTTGGAACCCTTAGGAACCACCCCAAACCAAGCAACCGAAGCCCCCAACCCCAACCTTATGCTGGCCAAGAACTCCCATAGTGTTAGGACTCTTCTTTTTGGTGCTTAGGACCATGTACCGTGACCCAGCCCTTGAACCAGACCCATTTGCACTCACCTAGGACCCTAAGGACTCACTCAAGTCCAGCCCTCGAACCTAGGCTGAGCCCTTTCCCATGCACAATCTGCGCAACCTGTGCGCGCTGCACAAAGGGCTCTCAGGTAGGAGTCATTGTTGGCAAGAACTCCTCCCAACCCACTTACTCAAGTCCTAGCATGGATAGGACTCCACCCTGGACTCACCCACGGCCCTGGCTAGCCCCTGGTCCCAGCCGAACTAGTCCCAGCCCTACACTCCCAAAAACCGTGAGCCAAAAAGACACAACAGTCCAAGCATGGTTCCAGATTTCATGTTTCATGATTTACAACATTTTTAGGGTGTTTCTAGGACTCTATATTTCATGAAAACCATTCTTGATCATGTGCTAATCATGGAAGCCCCTTATACAATATAAAAACATGATTTTGGGAATAAAAACACAAGTTTAGGCCACCTATGCATGTAGTTACGAAAATTCCACCTTGTGTGCCATGTTTTCCTCTAAAAATATGCATAAACAAATACTATGGTACGATAGGTGTTAAAAGAAAGAAATATGCATGCCTTTGCGTATTTTACGCATGAATAATCGTTGACGAATCGAAGAACGACGGCGAGAAGACGTTGGTTGAATTTTCCCTTTGAAATTCTCGACTTTTCCTTTCAAATTGGGGTATGTGTGTGCCGTGTACTTGAGGGAAATTTTGGAGAATAAATTCTGAAAAGTGGCATACACCATGAGGGTTTGGGGGTAGGTTTTGACTATTTTATAGTTAATTAATCATTAATTAATCCCAGGCTCATTAACCATGTTAACTAGTCCCATTTAGCCCACTAGTGTTTAATTAAAATATTAAAAATAATTTTACTTAATTAAGTTTGTGAATTTATTAGCCGGATTGCCAATAGTTTGCATTTTTGTTGAAAAACCATCGATAAAATTTACGTCCCGGCCTATAAAATCACTTCAAAATCTCTTATTTTCAAAAATATGAAAAAGCGTCGTTCATATTTTAAATAATTAAAAACAACTATTTAATAAAAATATTTTACGTTTTTCAGCCCTCGGTCTCCCTTCCTCGATCGCAACTCGAATAATCCTTAAAAATTACATTTTAATGCAACAATGTAGAAAATTATATTTTAATCATGTCAATATGCACAATATAATTAATTTATGCAATTAAAACAATTAATTAAAATACAAAGAAATTTAATAATTGCATGCATGTGTTTCGCGTGGACCTTCAAATTTTCGGGGCGTTACAGTTTCAGTTCAGTCGAGTACTGTAAACTGTATCGAAACTAAGAGTTTCAGTTTGGCATTGTTAAATCCAAAATTGAAGTGGGTCTGTACAAGTCTTTGTATTGATCAAAGTCTTTTATTGAATATCCTATCTTCTAGATAGAAAGGATGACGTAGGAGTGATTGAAATCTCCGAACATCCATAAATCTTGTGTCTCTTAATTTCAGTTTTATTCTATCTGTTAGTCAGTTTATTTCCGCACTTTCATTAGTTAACTGATCGACATTGACAAACAAGATTCCCGAGCTCAATTTATCACTAAACTGACTCATTATTCGAAAAAAGTGTAAAATTGTCAAGTGTTTATTCAACCCCCCCTTTCTAAACACTTCTTCAGCACCCAACCGATCCAATCAAGTGGTATCAGAGCAGTTGAATCTTGTTCCTGAATATTCTTATCTACAAACTGATTACCATGTCTTCTTTCAACAAAATCCCAATGTTTTCCAGAGAATAATTCGACGATTGGAAGATTAGAAAGCAGGCTCATCTAGTTGCAAAAGACGATGACATGTGGTACATTATCACTGAAGGACCCATGAGAATACTGAATGCAAACACTGCTATTGCTATAACTAATGGTGCACCACACCGTATTGAAAAGCCCAGAGATTAATAGACAGCTAAAGACCAAAGAAAAGTCAATCTGGAAAATGTGGCTAAAGACATCTTGTACAAAACGCTAGATAAAATTACTTTCAACAAAATAAAGATGTGCAAGACTGCAAAAGAAATCTGGGAGAAGTTAATACAGCTCTGCGAAGGCAATGAGAAAATCAAAGAGAATAAATTCTCAGTTGTTGTTCAAAAGTTTGCTAACATCAAGATGAAGACTGGACAATCTATGCACGGATATGATGAAAGAATCAGCTGAAAGAGAATCGAATAATGTGCCCAAGTGCGCAACGGAAGTTTCAAAATTTGTTTTTTCATCAAGAAAACCGAGCACCTCATTTCTATAATGTGTAGCAAATACAAAAACACCAAAATGTCATACATAGGGTGTTAAGAAAAATAAACCTATCAATCTCTTGAGATTGATGTTTGGCTCCAACCAAGTTGTAAACAACTTGGCTCTTCAAAGGCAAGAGAAATCTACAAGCTCTCCTTGTTCTTGAGTCCTTCCTTCAAAATCAAGCCCACCACCAAACTTAAAAGATCCACCTTACACTTGCACTAGAAAATGTAGGGCATTTTTCTTTGAGAAGAGAATTGTTTCTCCAACCATTGAAGAACAAGATGAGAGAAAAATTTTGAGAGAATGATCTTCTAAAAATTCGGCCAAGGTGAGTGTTGTGTGTGGGAGAATGAGTTGTCTTGGTTGTGTAAAAAGCTAAAATCCCTTTTTAGCATCCCAAGCCTTGGAGATTGAAAAAGTTGTCTCCAACCCTTCACCTCCCCATGCACATTAATTTTATTTGGGCATGTAACAATTACAAAGCCCATGGACTTTTATTTAAATGTCTCAAACACATTTGAGACCATTTAACATTTACTTGATTTTACTCAAGCCCACTAGTTTAATAATTATTTCTAATTGGGCTCTACAAGGCCCAATGTAATTTAATTAATCCAACACTTGAATTAATTTAATTATTTGGACTCTACTAGGTCCACTAGTGTTTAATTAATTCAACACTTTGAATTAATTTAATTTAGTCCATAATAATGTTTATGAAAATCACAATTTTCAAATATATTACTTGTTTGGCCAACTTTTAATTTAGGAACACTTCCTCAAATTAAAAGTTACATTCTCTCATAGAAGTCATACTTCTATTTTTTCTTACGCCTATAAACTTCTTTATAAGCAGTTCAACACATTGAACTATTTTACTTCTCAACGGGATCTAGAAAGCTAGTACTTGTGTGGCCCTCAATGGTTCATTGATACAACTAGCTGTGGGTTCACATCTCCATGTGATTCGGACTAAACATGTCCTTATATGAGCATACCCCAATTGCTCCATTCTTATTTATCAACTCCTTGATAATAAGAACGTCAGAACTCAAGTCTGATAGTACCCAACCAATCATGTTAAACGCCTAGCAGCATCGCTTACATGATTCCCTAGGTATCAAATGATAGTGCCTGCAAGAACCATTCAATTATGGTTAGCGTACAGTACGGTCCCTTCAACTCATATATCCCGACCGATTCGACAACCATTGGTTTATCGAGAGTTGTCAATGAATCGATACTATGTGTCATGTCGTAGTTGCATCGATGGTGTAATCTATGAAACCCCTTTCATAATTACCACCATACTCTGATCAGAGATTTCAAACTACATATACATGAAAAACACATAGGATATCCATACCCGTAGGTAAGCGGTGAATCCCCGACTACAATGCATCGACTCCTATATGTTTCGACAGAACACCCAACCTTGCCACCTGATGACCCCATGAGAGTCGGTAAACAAGTCAAAGTGTAATTCTAGCACATAGAGTCTCAATGTTGTCCCGGGTCATAAGGACTAATGGTGTACAACCATAAACTAGGACTTTTCCACTCGATAAGTGAGAACCACTTGGAAAGTCCTTTAATGGAGGGTTGTTCAGTGCACTCTACCAGGAGCACCTATCTGCATGCTCGGACATCACAATGTCCCCTACCAATGAAACATGGTACTCACATCGCAGATACTAGTCTCAAGCTCGAGCGGCCTATATCCTTCTTAGCGGCGGCTGAATCGACTAGGAACCGTTTAGAATATACAGTATTCCAAATATGAGTTTCATGATACTCATCATATGAGCATCCCATATTCTTTCTACTATTTGTATATTCAAGGGCTTTATCTATGCAACTAGCATGGGTATACAGATAAAGATGTGCCAAAACAATAATTTCAAATATTATTAAAATAAAGACTGTTTATACATAGAGTTTCATTGTGAACACTCGGCCAACACTTGGCTCGACGTGCACCTACTCTAACAATCTCCCACTTGCACTAGAGCCAACTACCCATATACTTCAAACCCATTGATTCGCGATGCTTCTCGAATAATGGTCCCGGTAAAGGCTTAGTTAGTGGATCAGCAACATTATCTGCGGAGCCGACTTTGTCGATCGACACTTCTCCTCTTTCCACAATCTCTCGGAGGATGTGGTACTTTCTCAATACATGTTTGGACTTCTGATGAGACCTTGGCTCCTTCGCCTGAGCTATGGCTCCCGTGTTGTCACACATCACCGGGATAGGAGCAACTCCATTAGGAATGACGCCCAACTCTTGGACGAAATTCCTAATCCAAACAGCCTCCTTTGCTGCAGCTGATGCAGCAATATATTCGGCCTCAGTGGTGGAATCCGCAGTACTGTCTTGCTTGGAACTCTTCCAAGAGACAGCACCACCATTGAGCATGAATATGAACCCAGAGGTTGACTTCGAGTCATCGATATCGCTTTGGAAGCTAGAGTCGGTATAGCCTTCCAATTTCAGTTCTCCACCCCCATAGACCAAGAACAACTTATTGGTCCTTCTCAAATACTTGAGGATGTCTTTCACAGCTTTCCAGTGTGGAAGACCAGGGTTCGATTGATATCTACTCACTACACTTAGTGCGAAAGCCACGTCAGGACGTGTAGATATCATCCCATACATGATGCTACCAATCGCAGATGCATAAGGAATGCTTGTCATCGCCGCTATCTCTGCATCAGTCTTGGGAGACATAGACTTGGATAGGGACACGCCATGACACATTGGTAGATGTCCTCTCTTGGACTCATCCATCGAGAACCGCTTCACGATGGTATCAATGTATGTGGACTGGGTGAGACCAAGCAATCTTCTTGATCTATCTCTATAGATTTGTATTCCTAATACAAAAGATGCTTCACCCAAGTCCTGTATCGAGAATTTACTTGCTAACCATATTTTAGTTGATTGCAACATTTCTACATCATTCCCAATGAGTAGAATGTCATCAACATAAAGCACCAGGAATGTCACAGCACTCCCACTGACCTTCTTATACACACAGGGTTCCTCAGGATTCTTAGTAAAGCCAAACTCTTTGATTGTACTATCGAATCTAAGGTTCCAACTCCTAGATGCCTGCTTTATACCATAAATTGATCTCTGAAGTTTGCATACCATATGCTCACTTCCGATAGATGTAAACCTTTCAGGTTGAGACATGTAAATCTATTCCTTATTAACCCCATTAAGAAAGGCTGTCTTGACATCCATCTGCCATATCTCATAGTCATACCATGCAGCTATGGCTAGCAATATCCTTATCGACTTGAACATTGCAACTGGAGAAAAGGTTTCCTCAGTCAACTCCTTGTCTTTGAGTATATCCTTTTGCCACCAATCGCGCTTTGAAGGTCAATACCTTCCCATCCGCCCCAAGTTTCCTATTGTAAATCTATTTACACCCTATGTGAACAATTCCCTCGGGTGGATCCACGAGATTTCACACTTGGTTCGAATGCATGGAATTCATCTCAGATTCCATTGCTTCAAGCCACTTGGATGAATCGGCATCAGATAACGCTTCCTTGAAGGTCCTTGGATCACATTCATAGATAGGCTCATCATGGCCCTCTTCAAGAAGCAGACCATACCTCATAGGTGGTCTCGAGACTCTCTCGGATCTTCTAGGAGCTTGTATCTCCTCTCTTGGCTCTTCGGGTGTGGGTTCTATAATTGTGGGTGTCTCTCGAACCTCTTCGAGTTCTATCATCTTCCCTTTTCTATCCAATAGAAATTCTTTTTCCAAAAAGGTTGCATTCCTAGAAACAAACACCTTTGTTTCTTGGGGATGATAGAAATAGTATCCAACTAAATTCCTTGGATATCCCACAAAGTAGCATAAAATGGATCGACTATCCAATTTATCTCCCACTACCTGCTTCACATAAGCAGGGCACCCCCATATTCTAAGATAAGAATATCTGGGAGGCTTACCCATCCATATCTCATATGGAGTCTGCCTTTAAATGGACATTTAGTGGAATATCTTTCAATTTTAAGTTATAGAGATCGTTTTCAAGTTCTCCAGTACCAATCAAACATTCATTCTTGTAAATATTGCAAACACCTTTGCCAAATAAACAAGAATATCCATCTTTATCAACATAGAAATGGAAACAATGTTTTCCTACCAAATCAGGTACAAACAAAATATCTCTTAAAAATTTAACTTAAAATTATTGTTCAACAATAAGTAAACATCTCCCAAGCCTTGGCAGCAACTCTTGCCCCATTGCCCATCCTCAAGAAGGTCTCACCTTCCCTGAGCCTTCTACTTCTTCCCATCACCTGTAAATCATTACAGAGATGTGAGCCACAGTCGGTATCCAATACCCAAGAAGTAGAGTTAATTGAAATGTTTACTTCAATATAGAACATACCATTTCCAGAACCCTTCTGGGCAAGATATTCCCAGCAGTTACGCTTCCAATGTCCAGGCTTCTTGCAGTGATGACATACATCAGCAGTCTTGTCAGCCTTAACTGGTGTGGCTGCCACAACGGGATTCGGAGATTGCCTCATCAAGGGCACGTTCTTCTTGGGACGTTGGAAAGAACGCTTCTTTCCCTTCCCATGTGGATCAATCTTCGTACCAGATGAAGAACCCACATAAAGAACCGGCTTCTCTTTCTTGATGGTGGATTCAAAGGTCACAAGCATGTTCACCAACTCCTCAAGGGTCGGCTCCATCTTGTTCATATTGAAATTCACCACAAAAGGATCAAACGAGCTAGGCAATGATAAGAGCAACACGTCGGTGGTCAACTCCGAAGGCAACATCAAATCCATGCCAACGAGCTTGTCTACGAGCCCAATCATCTTTAGGCCATGCTCATGGACCGAAGCCCCATCTCGCATGCGTAAGGTGATCAGCTCCTTGACTGTAGCATGCCTAAGAGGCCGTGTTTGCTCACCAAAGAGCTCCTTGAGATGCAAATGAATGTCAGCAGCACTCTTTGCATCCTCAAAACGCCTCTGCAGCTCATCAGATGCCTGCATATAACACTTGGCTTTGAAGTCATGGTCACACCATTCCTTATAAGTCTGCAATTCCTCAGGAGTGCAGCTAGTCGGAGCCTCAACAGGGGGACTCAATAAGTGTATATGCTATCCTTTTCGAATTCAAGACGATTTTCAGGTTTCTTAGCCAAATGAGGTAATTAGGTCCAGTTAATATGTGTTTGTCGGGTATTCCAAATAGCGGATTGCGAATCGAAGACATTGTCAAATTGTACTGAAAAGTAAGAACAGATAAATGTTGATGACTATTTTAAAATATCTGGTAAGATATAAAGTATGGACTTTTACTTTATAAATTTTCGCTCCCACTGTTTTGACATCTTTCACTACCCTCTAGTGAAAACGGGAAACTCCTTTCCTCAGTAGGTACGCAAGGTCTAATTAGCGAATTATGATCCCGAATAATATCAGCCAATCACAATTCCTAAAAGGTAGTTTCCAATTGCATCTCCATGCAACCCTCTACGTAAAATTTTGTCTCACGTTTGATTAGGACCGAATAATATGACGTTGTTCATCTTTACGTGTCAAGCCTTACCCATCGATGTCGAACCTTAATGGACGGTCGCCATGAGTTCCCTCAATAATATGAGCCGAAATCATAGGAGTTCCACGTAGTTCACATCACCATGTCAATGGATGTCACAGCTTTCCGGCACCCAAGGCCCCCCCAATAATTTGAGCCGAGCCCCGAGCACGGGTAGCGTTCATCATACATCCATTGTCGATGGAAGACATGGAAATTATAAACAAATTTATAATTCCCCTTTTCGGGCTTGATATTAATTTTTAATCTTATTCAAAGTGAGGGTTTTTTAATTTTGAAAGGTCTCATCATTAATTTTATTTAAAAGCTCGCCATGTTGGATCGTATGTTTGCCGGATTCATGCAACTTTGTTATTATCATAATAATAACGCACATACTCATTATTTATAACATATCATGCATATATTATAAATAGTAAACAAAACAAGGATGATCAATCGCCCCAAAACTAATGGCCCGTGTGAGCTAAACACGGGCCTAGGTCCAATCCTAGGGAAATGCATGGGATGCAAATGCAACTATTACATTAGCTTCCAATATTTACATGTCTTCGATCTTCATAATCATCAAGGCCACCATCTTCCAATCTTGATCTTCCACTATACTAATATTTACAAATAAATATCCATGGCAAATAGGGATACATCTCATGGGGTGGGAACGGGCCATAAACCAAGCCCACTTTATAAATTGATAATTATTACAATCATTCAACACAAAATATCCTAGCATACACCTAGCAAATTGGGCTTGGGCTTTTGATCATCCTTCATGCATAATATCACATATCATACACCATCAATTAATTATCACAATAATTAATTGATCCAATATTATATATCTTGATCCAATCACTGACCGCCACGATTATAAACTAAATTAACAAAGTATACAAACACCTTTGTCTACTTTCTAATTAATTTATTTATAACCGAATTTCTTGTAAATCACAATTTACTATAAATAATTAAAGTCTAACTTCAATTATTTATTTCATGAGAAAATATTTGCAACTTTTGTAAATTTAAACTTAAGGGCCCAAAAAATCATTTTTCACCAAAAAATTTTGGCCCATTTAAATTTCACAAATATGTTAGCCATCCAATGGCCCAACAACTTCAAGGCCCATGACACTTTGATAATCCAAAACACTTTTGAAAACCCTAGTCATCATCGCCATCGCTGGAGCTCCGTCGCCGGATTCCGGCCAACATGCCAAAATTTTTTTTTTTAATTTTCGAAGGGGGCTGTTCGGGCAGCAACTTGCTGCCCAAAGTCGTCCCCAATCCGGCCATGAATTCGTTGCAACAAATTATCTCATGCGGTTAGAAATCGACCTCAATATAATATTATGTATTTTGTTACACAAAATAGTATCCTTAGCTCTGATACCACTTGAAATGGGATCGAATAAGGTGCCCAAGTGCGCAACGGAAGTTTCAAAATTTGTTTTTTCATCAACAAAACCGAGCACCTCATTTCTATAATGTGTAGCAAATACAAAAACATCAAAATGTCATACATAGGTTGTTAAGAAAGATATACCTATCAATCTCTTGAGATTGATGTTTGGCTCCAACCAAGTTGTAAACAACTTGGCTTTTCAAAGGCAAGACAAATCTACAAGCTCTCCTTGTTCTTGAGTCCTTCCTTCAAAATTAAGCCCACCACCAAACTTAAAAGATCCACCTTACACTTGCACTAGAAAATGTAGGGCATTTTTCTTTGAGAAGAGAATTGTTTCTCCAACCATTGAAGAACAAGATGAGAGAAAAATTTTGAGAGAAGGATCTTCTAAAAATTCGGCCAAGGTGAGTGTTGTGTGTGGGAGAATGAGTTGTCTTGTTTGTTTAAAAAGCTAAAACCCCTTTTTAGCATCCCAAGCCTTGGAGATTGAAAAAGTAGTCTCCGACTCTTCACCTCCCCATGCACATCATTTTTATTTGGGCATGTAACAATTACAAAGCACATTGACTTTTATTTAAATGTCTCAAACACATTTGAGACCATTTAATATTTACTTGATTTTACTCAAGCCCACTAGTTTAATAATTATTTCTAATTGGGCTCTACAAGACCCAATGTAATTTAATTAATCCAACATTTGAATTAATTTAATTATTTGGACTCTACTAGGTCCACTAGTGTTTAATTAATTCAACACTTTGAATTAATTTAATTTAGTCCATAATAATGTTTATGAAAATCACAATTTTCAAATACATTACTTGTTTGAACAACTTTTAATTTTGGAACACTTCCTCAAATTAAAAGTTACATTCTCTCAAATTAAAAGTTACATTCTCACAATTTTGGAACACTTCTATTTTTTCTTACGCCTATAAACTCCTTTATAAGCCGTTCAACACATTGAACTATTTTACTTCTCAACGGGATCTAGAAAGCTAGTACTTGTGTGGCCCTCAATGGTTCATTGATACAACTAGCCGTGGGTTCACATTTCCATGTGATTCGGACTAAACATGTCCTTATTTGAGCATACCCCAATTGCTCCATTCTTACTTATCAACTCCTTGATAACAAGAACGTAAGAACTCAAGTCTGATAGTACCCAACCAATCATGTTAAACGCCTAGCAGCATCGCTTACATGATTCCCTAGGTATCAAATGATAGTGCCTGCAAGAACCATTCAATTATGGTTAGCGTACAGTACGGTCCCTTCATCTCATATATCCCGACCGATTCGACAACCATTGGTATATCGAGAGTTGTCAATGAATCGATGCTATGTGATAAACATAAAAATTATACATTAATTAAATGTTTTATAATATAATTATATAGTTTTTGTGTAGAGGCCTAAAAATCCGCACTTGAAAATTTGCGGAAAATTTAAAATTTTTCTTTTAAAATAAGTAACATTGCCTCATTCATAATTGAACTGATAAATAAAGTTTGATGTTCAAAGTAGCAGCGGAAGAAATTAACATTTTTGCAAAATAACAGAAAAAGTTTATCCAACGATATAAAAATTGTTTGAGCAATAAAAATAATAATCAATGCTGAACTGAGGTCCTCGGGTCCTACTATTGCCAACTCGAGCTGGCTCACTGGTCCCCGCCCTCGATCCCGACATCATCATCAGCACCTACAACAATCAAGTCTAGTGAGTCTAAAGACTCAACATGCATATATCGTAAATAACAAGTAAATAAATAGTAAAGTTTTGCATGGGATAAATATTTCATGTCATGAGGCATAATGTGAAAATAACTTGTCGTGAGCAATTATAATACGAGCATAACTGAACTGAAAATCATAGTGAAAATGTTTGCTTCTTGGAGCCCTGTCATGAAATAACTGTAAAAATTTTCTGGTGAGATTGTGGTCTACGCAAGTGGTCCCTGAACTGAACTGAACTGAGCTGACCGGTAACTGGCGACCGGATGAAACGGAACTGACCGATAACTGGCGACCGGGTTTAATAATTGTTGTCTGATCAGACTAATACCACAGTATACTGGGTGAAACAACTGAACTGACCCGTAACTGACGATCGGACCGGTAACTGGCGACCGGGTTTAATAATGATAGTAGAGTGACCACAAGCAATATCGCATAAATCTCAAAATTTGTATTTGTGCACGTAATATAATTAATTAACATAATTAAATATCCTGTCATAATTTTACTGAATGGATTGGATCGTTCCCAGGCTCGCTGCAACCTAAATATGCCATAAAGAATATGCAATAGTTTTAAAATGCGTAACTATGCAATTAAACCCGAAAGTGCGACAATTACGTCCAACGACTCCGTATTTAATCATGACCCCGAACCAACTCGAACCAACCATGAACTAACATGTAGTCATGATTAAAATACGCCCAAAATGATGAAATAATGCTCCAAAAATGGTGAGGGTCGAAATCTAGGTGAAATGGAGGCCAAAACATGAAACGCTTTTTCGAGAGTCAATTTGGCACATCGCACCGTAAATTCTCGTACGACCTCAAAAATGATCCGAATCACAAACGGCCAAAACCATGACCTTCCTAACTTGATGAGGCACTATCCAGTCCAAGGCCATAGGCTAAAAGCCAACCGAGAACTCAAACGAGACATTGAACCGTCACCGCAAGTTGCTGTCCAAAAATACAGCAGCTGTGCTTTGGTTTCTTGCGTCGATTGCGAGGCTAATGGCCATTGGGGCTTGAACCACCAACCAAAACCTCTTACCAACATCCCAAGGAATGATTTGAACCATGGCTAAGGACCCTAGGCCAGCCACAATTCGAAATATTCCAGCAAACACCAGAAAACTCCAACCGAGAACACTCATACATGCGTGTGTAATGTTGTGTTTCGTTTGCTGTCTCGTGTCGTTCTAGTGGCCATTTGATGGACCATGGCATGATCTAGACATCTAGGGGCATGGTATGACCCGTGGCTAAGGGCCATAGGCCAACAAAGATCCACACCATTCCACCATTTCGAAACAACACATGCTGTCAAAAAGGAGAGGGCCGAAGGTGCAGGGGCTGTTCTTGGGTATTTTGTAAACACCGTTTCACCATGGACCAAGCCACCAAAAGGGCGACTTAGTCACGTCTTAGACATGCTAGGGGAGTGATCTAACCATGTCTATAGGCTTTGTAGCAGCCATGATCAGATTTATATCCCTAATGACAGCAAGCAGAATTTTCGAAACACAAATGGGCAGAAATGGGGAGTTGCTGTCATTCCTTGCTTTCGGCTAGCATGGGACTCAAACCAATGGACAAATGTGATCCTAACATGTCCTAGTACATGCCTAGGAGCAGCCTTGGGATCCTGGAATCGATTCAATACCTGAAACCAACAAAGCAAGGCAACCCGTGAAAAGCATCATGAAAACCGAAAATCTGCATGCTTATTTTCTGAAAATTCTTTGATGTATTTAAGTTTTTGCTTATCAAAACATGATCATGCAATATTAAATAATGATAACATGACTTGATTGAAGAGTCAAGGAAGAATATATGCATGCCTGGTTTCGTTTGAAAGAAAAACGAAAGAATGATTCGATTCGGCGCGGAGGAGGTGGAGCACTTTCTTTTCTTGCTTCTTCACTCGATTTTTCTCTCCTTACTCTCACTGAATTCTCACGGTTTTTAACACTGAAATGGCTCTTAGATTTCGGTGATAGGGAGGGGGTAATATTGGTTAGGGGAGTGAGGGAGATGTGTGCAAAATATAGGGAAAATGCAAGACCAAGTCCACCATTTTGAATTTTGAATTTTTGATTGCTATCAAATAATTTGTTGGTGTGTTATTGGAGGTGAGGTGGCAAATTCTACCATGCTCAACAAGGCTAGGATAAGGTTGATTATTAATTAAATGGTGCTCCAAAAATAAAAGGATTATCCTACTAATTAAATACAAAGAAAGGGTCAAAGGTGGTGAATTGTCAAGGAAATTGATTACTCATCTAAGGTGGCCGAAAATTAAACAATTAAATGGATGGGAAAATGTTGTCTAGTTGATAAATTTTAAACCTTTAATGCCTTACCTATTCTTTAAATAATTTAGTGAATTAACCCCTCAAGTATGGAACTTAAATGAATTTATTTTCTACTCACCTCAAGTTGTATAAATAATTCCTTAAACCTTCATTTAACTTAAATTAACTTACTTGCTAGCTAAAATAAATTCTGGGAATGTTTTCTGAATCTTAAATTTTATCTCTAAACTCCAACTCTAGTCTGGCCTCACTGAAATAACTGAAATGCTAAAAATTAAACTGCTACGGAAAATAATTAAATTTAAATACTCATGCAATAAATATCATTTTAATTTTAATACTAGAATTATGCATGACTTATACGTAGTCTAAGTTACGGGTTATACATTTTGTTTTATTAAATGTTTAAATATTATATGTTTTATAATAAATTGTATAAAATATAAGTTGTTGTGTAATTACAAGTTTTTACTATTTTTTACAGGTTCGATAAAACAAGAATAAACTTGGCGTTGCAAATGGGATTAAGATGATTCTTGGACCTGCAGAAAGTTGATTATAATATCTACAATATTGTTGACAAGCGTGAGATAAAAATCCTCTCACAATTGGGATCAAATTAAGCAACAAATAAAGTTACCAAAGGAGTGGCAGTTTTACCATGCTCTAGTATTTTGACCATATCTCTCAAATTACTTGGTCAAATGGTTTGAAAAAAATACCACAACTAGACAACTCAATTATCCACATGTTTCTTTTTATGTGAAGAAGCAAATTCGGAGAAGAAGATTTTCAAAAGTGATGTGTAATATAATATAATTTCTTGGAACACCAATGAAGACTTATGTGTAAAAAAATAATATTTTATTTGTGGTTGTCTCCCCAAATTTGGCTATAAATAGGGGTGCATTGTAATGAATTGAGATATCCCTCATTCTATGAACAAATCTTTGAGTTCATAATATTTCTCTCTTTATTTTTCCTTTATTTCATCATTTAAAAATAATTAGCATGTTAATTTCATATTCAAAGTTTTATACTTTGAATAATGAGTAGCTAACTTCCCAAGGTTGAGATGAAAAGGTGAAGCTCTTGGTATGATAATAAGGTTATTAAAAGGTAATAATCTATGTTTTATATTATTTAATCATTATTTATTGTTTATGTTATATTTATTTCTTTAAGCATTTTTATACCCTACTTATAAGTGGGAGTTTTGATTTATTGTTGCTATATGTTACACTAAATTCTTGGTACCATTTAAATGTTTGTTTGGTTTTACCAACCATTTAAAGTGGATGCCTTGATTTATTATATATCAATATATCATATTATTAATTTCTTGGTACCATTTAAATGTTAGTTTTGTTTTACCAACCATTTAAAGTGGGAACCTTGATTTAGTGTTTACAAATATATATAGCACAATAAATACTTGACAACATTTATAAGTTTTGATATATATTTTATACTTATAAGAAAATAGTATATAACATAATATAAATATGATTATTTAATATATTGGAACCATTTTATTAAGTGGATTTCAATAATGTTCATTAATGTTAACTTTATTAAAATATCAAGAGTGGATCCTCTAATCTCAACTACTTAAATTAAAATTTGAACAATTAAAAATTACCAATTAAAGATTCAAACAATTAAAAGAAAAACAAAAACAAAAACAAAAACAAAAAGACATTGTAGTGGACTTGTAATTACCGTAGCTTCCCTGTGGATACGATATCGGACTCACCGAATTATACTACTTGCGGACAACCTGCTATTGGGAGTGCAACAATCAAAGTCACAACAAGTTTTTGGCGCCGTTGCCGGGGAAGTATAATTTAATTTCAAGTCTATTTAATTTTCTTTCTTTGAATTTTTTATTGTTTTTGTGTGTTTTTCTTCTTTTTCTTTTGCATTTGCATGAGCATTATTTGGTCACGTACACTTAGTGGTCGACTCATTCGAAATAACCCTTTATTTTTACAAAACATGGCGGAAGAACCCATCCAGGAAAATGAAGATGAAATTCAATCTCAACATGATCATGATAGACGAAGAACACTTAGAGATCACATGAATCCTACACGTACTAGTGCACCTTCATGTCTAGTTTTTCCCCCTGATGCATCTCATTTCAATTTTAAGCCTGGTATTATCCAACTTTTACCCAACTTTCATGGCTTAGATTCTGAAAATCCATACATGCATTTACGAGAATTTGAAGAAGTGTGCAACACATATAATGATCTAAATTGTAGCATGAACACCATTCGACTTAAGCTTTTTCCTTTTTCTTTAAAAGATAAAGCTAAAACTTGGCTACAAAATCTTAGATCGGGATCCATTCGAACTTGGGATGAATTGCAACAACAATTTTTGAAAAAGTTTTTTCCATCTCATAGAACAAATTCTTTCAAAAGGCAAATCATCACTTTCACTCAAAAACAAGGAGAAACTTTTTATCAGTGTTGGGATAGATATAAAGAATTGCTTAATCTTTGTCCACATCATGGTTTTGAAATTTGGAGAGTTGTTTCTCAATTTTATGAAGGCTTAACACCTAAAGATAGGCAAATGGTTGAATTTATGTGTAATGGAACATTTGAAGATAAAGATCCAAATGAGGCAATTGAGTATCTCGATTCATTAGCTGAAAATGCTCAAAATTGGGACACTATAGGTACAATCGAACCATCAAACAAGATTCAATCTCCTACATCTGGTGGAGGTATGTACACTCTCAAAGATGAACATGATCTTCAAGCTAGATTTACCTCTTTGGCAAGAAAAGTTGAGGCACTTGAATTGAAAAAGAATGGTCAATTAAAATCTGTTCAAGAAATTGCATGTCACATCTGTGATACAAGTGATCATTCTACAAAAGATTGTCCCACTTTGCCTTCTTTTAAAGAATGTCTCCATGAACAAGCCAATGTTTTAAACAATCTCAAAAGGCCAAATTTTGAACCATTTTCTCAAAGTTACAATCCAGGTTGGCGAAATCATCCAAATTTTAGTTGGAGGAATGATAATGCTGCACAATTTTCACAACCACATTTCCAAAATCAACAAAATTTTCAAAATTATGCACCTTATGTTCCTCCACCTAAAAGGAATTTGGAAGATATATTGAATTCTTTCATTGCAAAGCAAGAGTCTATCAATACTCAAACTGCTCAAACCATGACAGATTTGAAAGATACTCTTGCTAAATTTGCATCTGCACTTAATGTTCATGAAAAAGGTAAATTTCCTTCACAACCTCTGCCTAATCCCAAGGATCATCATTCACAAACTGGAACTTCTGGAACTCAACCGATGGATCAGGTAAAATCTGTTATTACCCTTCGAAGTGGTAAGGTTGTGGAAAAATCCATTCTTGAACCTTGTGAAGATGATGATAAATCAACTCCAAAGGGTAAGGAAGTGGAACCCATAACTTGCGAAGAGGAGGTTCAACAGACAGTGTCACCACCATTCCCTCATGCATTGAAAAATACAAAAAAATCAAATTTGAATTCTGATATATATGATATTTTTAAACAAGTAAAAGTTAATATTCCTTTATTAGATGCAATAAAACAGGTACCATCATATGCCAAATTTTTGAAAGACTTGTGCACTGTGAAAAGAAAATTGAATGTGAAAAAGAAAGCATTTTTAGCCGAACAAGTAAGTGCAATCATTCAAAATAATAATGCTTTGAAATACAAAGACCCTGGTTGTCCTACTATTTCTTGTATTATTGGAGAACGAAAGATTAAAAAAGCCTTGCTTGACCTTGGAGCTAGTGTGAATTTACTTCCATATTCAGTTTATCAAGAACTCAATCTAGGCGAGTTAAAACCTACTTCGGTAACACTTTTACTTGCTGATAGATCTGTTAAAGTGCCAAGAGGTATGGTAGAAGACGTGTTGGTCCAAGTTGATAACTTTGTATATCCTGTCGATTTCATAGTTTTAGATACACAACCTATCGAAGCTTGTAATGCAATTCCTGTAATTTTAGGTCGTCCATTTTTAGCAACTTCTAATGCTCTTATAAATTGCAGGAATGGAATAATGAAGTTGTCATTTGGTAACATGACCTTGGAGCTTAATGTGTTTAATCTTTGTAAGCAACCACATGACAAAGGAGATGAAAGTGAAGATGAAAATCTTATTGAAACTCTTGTGGAAGAAAACATTCAAGAAGGGAGTACTCGTGATCAATTAGATATTTGTTCAATTGAAACTGTTAAAGAAAATATTGAAATTGATCTTGATGATTTTATCAGGTATCACTCGTTACCAGGATCAGAGAAAGAATTTGATGCAAAATATGAGAACAAAGACGAACCACCCATATTGGAGTTAAAACCCTTGCCAGAAGAATTGAAGTATGCATTTCTTGGAGAAGATGAAACATATCCGGTGGTAATTTCTTCCAAACTAGCAAGTGATGAAGAAGGTAAATTAGTTGATATGCTTAAAAGACATAAAAATGCAATTGGTTGGACACTAAAAGATCTCAAGGGCATTAATCCACTAATTTGCACTCACAAAATTCACTTAGAAGAAAATGCAAAAACATCTCAACAACCACAAAGGAGATTAAATCCACACATGAAAGATGTTGTGAAAACTGAAGTTCTCAAACTACTTGATGTTGGGATTATCTACCCTATTTCTGATAGTAAGTGGGTAAGCCCAACACAAGTAGTTCCGAAAAAATCTGGCATCACAGTGATAAAAAATGAAAAAGGTGAATTGTTAACAAGTCGAGTCCCATCTAGTTGGCGGATGTGTATTGATTATAGAAAATTAAATGATGCCACTAGAAAAGATCATTTTCCATTACCATTTTTGGATCAAATTTTAGAAAGAGTAGCAGGTCATCCATACTACTGTTTTCTTGATGGATATTCAGGTTATTATCAAATTCCCATTGCACTCGAAGATCAAGATAAAACTACATTCACATGTCCTTTTGGAACATTTGCATTTAGAAGGATGCCATTTGGATTATGCAATGCCCCAGCAACATTTCAAAGATGTATGCTAAGCATTTTTTGCGACATGGTTGAAAATTGTTTGGAAATTTTCATGGATGATTTAACTGTCTTTGGGAATACATTTGATAATTGTCTTGAAAATTTGGAAAAAGTTTTAAAAAGATGCGAGGAAAAAGGTCTTATTTTAAATTGGGAAAAATGTCATTACATGATTACTTCTGGAATTGTTTTGGGACATGTCGTGTCATCTCATGGAATTGAAGTTGATAAAGCAAAAGTTGATGTCATTGCCAATTTACCCCCTCCAAAAACCATTAAAGAAATTCGCTCATTTTTGGGACATGCTGGATTTTATAGGAGGTTTATAAAGGACTTTAGTTTAATCTCTAAACCCATTTGTAACCTCTTAACAAAAGACAGTGCATTTGAGTGGACTCAAGAATGTCAAAATGCTTTTGATAAAATCATTCGACATTTAACATCAGCTCCTATCATGCAACCTCCTGATTGGTCTTTACCATTTGAAATCATGTGCGATGCGAGTGATTATGCAGTCGGTGCAGTATTGGGTCAAAGAAGAAACGGTAAGCCTTATGTGATATATTATGCAAGTAGAACTTTAAACAATGCTCAAATGAATTACTCCACAACTGAAAAAGAACTACTTGCTGTAATATTTGCATTAGATAAATTTCGTTCTTATTTGATTGGATCAACAACTATCGTGTTTACTGATCATTCTGCTATTAGATATTTGTTGACCAAACAGGATGCAAAGCCACGACTGATACGATGGATTTTGTTGCTCCAAGAATTTGACATTGTGATCAAAGATAAAAAAGGAACCGAGAATGTCGTAGCCGATCATTTATCGAGACTAGTAACAGGATCATCTTGTGAAATGACACCAATTAACGATAATTTTCCTGATGAACATCTATTTTCAGTTACTACTACACCTTGGTTTGCTAACATAGTAAATTTTCTTGTGACAGGAAAAATGCCACCGCAATGGAGTTCTCAAGATAAAAGAAAATTTTTGAATGAGGTAAAAAACTTTTATTGGGATGATCCGTATCTGTTCAAGTATTGTCCGGATCAAATTTTTCGACGTTGCATACCCGACAATGAGGTAAGTAGTGTCATTAAATTTTGTCATTCAGAAGCATGCGGAGGACATTTTTCTTCAAAGAAAACAGCTGCAAAAATCTTGCAGTGTGGATTTTATTGGCCCACTTTGTTTAAAGACACCCACGAAATCTGCAAGATCTGTGAAAATTGTCAAAAATTGGGTGCGATTTCAAAAAGAAACATGATGCCTTTGAATCCTATTATTGAAATTGAAATCTTTGATTGTTGGGGAATAGATTTTATGGGACCTTTTCCACCGTCGTTTGGATACTTGTATATTTTAGTTGCAGTTGATTATGTTTCCAAATGGATAGAGGCAATTCCATGTCGAACAAATGATCATAAAATCGTCATCAAATTTTTAAAAGAAAATATTTTTAGTAGATTTGGAATTCCTCGAGCCATGATAAGTGATGGGGGAACTCACTTTGTTAATAAACCATTTGCTTCATTAATGAAAAAATATGGTATTACTCACAAAGTAACTACTCCTTATCATCCTCAAACAAATGGACAAGTTGAATTAGCTAATAGGGAGATAAAGCAAATTTTGGAAAAAACTGTTAACTCAAATAGAAAAGATTGGTCTCTGCGACTTAATGATGCACTTTGGGCATATCGAACAGCTTTTAAAACATCATTGAATATGTCTCCCTATAGGTTGGTTTACGGAAAACATTGTCATTTGCCTGTGGAATTGGAACATAAAGCTTATTGGGCGATCAAAACTTTAAATTCAAGCATGGATGATGCCAACAAATTGCGTAAATTGCAACTTAATGAACTTGATGAACTCAGAAATGACGCGTATGAGAATTCAAGGATTTATAAAGCAAAAATCAAATCATTTCATGATAAAACAATTCTTAGAAAATCTTTTGAGATTGGTAAAAAAGTTTTGCTTTATAATTCTCGACTTCACATATTCCCAGGAAAATTACGATCAAGATGGACAGGCCCATATGTTGTAAAGCATGTGTATACTTATGGAGCTGTGGATATTGAAAATCCTAAAAATGGTGATGTTTTTAAAGTAAATGGACAAAGGCTTAAACCATTTTTAGAAAATGAAATTTTTCAAGAAGAGTTTATTTCCCTTTCCGATCCTTGATTTTTTTTGTGTTGCATTTAATTTTGTTTGTTTTTATTTCAGGTTTCCTTAATCTTTTTATTTTCCCGGTTAAATGGCGGATAACGGTACTCCGTGACTCTCATAGTCGGTTTAATCAGTTTCCCATAATTGCTGATAAAAAAAAAAAAAAAATCATTTCTTTTCTTTTCAAAATGGATGAAATTCTCTCAAAAATTTGTAAATATTTTCCCTCTGTTTCTGAAAATGTTCTAAGAAAAATTTATGCAGGAAGGTGTGAAAGATTGAGATTGCTAATGCAAAAAGGAATTCCAGAAGATATTCGTCTTGTAATAGAAGCTAAGGTCCGATTAAGAGGAGAAGTTCCACAATCATTGCTCATTCGGTATTTGCCTGGATTAGGAAAAAGCACTTATGCGAAAAAACGAAGGGCCAAAAGTTTAGGGGTTTGTCATAAGTGTGCAAGATGGACTTGTGACAAACGATGCAGATCTTTGGGATGTGTTTCCAATAACAGAGAAGATAAAATTGGTTTCATTAAGAATGGGCTGAGTAAGGAGTCTTTAGATAACATCTTATTGACTCTTGAGACGCATTCTAGTGGACATGTGCATATTGAACTTCTCCGTTTATGAAAACAATTCCAAGATGAGCGTCATAGTCTTGGGAATCCGACTAAAAAAGACCCTGTTTGCCAATTTATAAGAAAATTGGATGGGAAGCATATCCTCGACTCATAGAAGGCGTTGAAGCCATTTCTGGACGTAAAACCAGAGGAAAATAAAAAAAAGAAGAAAGTAAAAAAACATGGCTGGAACCTCTGCACAATCATTGAAAAATATTTGTGTATTTTGTGGGTCGAGTCCTAGAAAAAATGAAATGTTTGTAGAAGCAGCGAATAATCTTGGAAATATATTGGCTGAGAGAAAAATTTACTTGGTATATGGGGGAGGTAATATTTAGTTAATGGGATCTGTTTCAATATCTGCTCATCTTGGAGGTCGTCAGGTTTTGGGTATTATTCCTACAGCTTTAGCTGAATGAAATATTACAGGTGTTACGATTGGTGAGGAATTAAAAGTTTCTTCTATGTATAAAAGAATCACAAAAATGATTGAAAATTCTGATACTTTTATCGCACTACCAGGTGGTTTTGATACATTAGAAGAAATTTTTCACACTGTTTCTTGGGCACAACTTAATATCCATAATAAACCCGTGGGCTTGTTGAATATCAATAATTATTATGACAGTTTGTTGGCATTTTTGATAAAGCTGTGGAACCGAATTTCATTTCAGAAAATTCACGACGGATGCTCATCTGTGCTTCGACTGTCGACCAATTAATTGATGATTTGGAAGCTTTTGTGCATAAGCCTGATCCGATGATAACAAAGATCAATTGGTCGCAATCAAGTAATAAGAGAAGGAAGTTTGATCATTGATTCAAAAGTCGTGGATTGGTTTGCGTTTGTTTCAGTTTGTTATCTTCAATAAAATTCCAGGTGATATCTCTTTCATTATGTACTCTTTATTAATAGTTATTTTGACATTAGGGACAATGTCATATTCTGATTGGGGGGAGAACAAACTTATAAAAAAAAATATTTTAAAAAATATATATATATATATATAATATTTTAAATAAAATCATGTTTATTGTTTGTATCTTAGTAATTTTTGCAAAAATGTCATACATTACATGTTTGAAAAATTTAAATTAGAACATGCATTAATCTATTTAAGAATGTTTAAATTTTTATTTG
>NC_133312.1:14886322-14887151 GCF_012295235.1 Primulina huaijiensis
ATTTATCTGTATTCCAACTCGATGAGAGAAATCTTTGCCATAAATTGAAACATTTATTAACCTGTGAGGATATGGAGTTGAGACTCTTACTAGGAATTTCTGAAGGCCGTGTACATTTAACTACCTGAAATAAGCTTTGAATTGATCATATCAAATTATTTCATAAATTATAATTATGATGATCTTGATATAACTTTGACAGTTTTCAAATTTAATTTAAACATTTAGATTGTTTTGATTACATTTCTATTTAATTAATCAATATGTTTTGTATTGCTATTAACGCTTAAATTGCAGGGACTAGCAATAAGCTGGTTGGGAGGTGTGATAAACATAAAAATTGTACATTAATTAAATGTTTTATAATATAATTATATAGTTTTTGTTTTATTAAATGTTTAAATATTATATGTTTTATAATAAATTGTATAAAATATAAGTTGTTGTGTAATTACAAGTTTTTACTATTTTTTACAGGTTCGATAAAACAAGAATAAACTTTACGTTGCAAATGGGATTAAGATGATTCTTAGTCCTGTAGAAAATTGATTATAATATCTACAATATTGTTGACAAGCATGAGATAAAAATCGTCTCACAATTGGGATCAAATTAAGCAACAAATAAAGTTACCAAAGGAGTGGTAGTTTTACCATGCTCTAGTATTTTGACCATATCTCTCAAATTACTTGGTCAAATGGTTTGAAAAAAATACCACAACTAGACAACTCAATTATCCACATGTTTCTTTTTATGTGAAGAAGCAAATTCGGAGAAGAAGATTTTCAAAAGTGATGTGTAATATAATATAATATCTTGGAACACCAAT
>NC_133312.1:14887644-14902660 GCF_012295235.1 Primulina huaijiensis
GTTTTACCAACCATTTAAAGTGGGAACCTTGATTTAGTGTTTACAAATATATATAGCACAATAAATACTTGACCACATTTATAAGTTTTGGTATATATTATATACTTATAAGATAATAATTTATAACTTAATATAAGTATGATTATTTAATATATTGGAACCATTTTATTAAGTGGATTCCAATATTGTTCGTTAATGTTAACTTTATTAAATATCAAGAGTGGATCCTTTAATCTCAACTACTTAAATTAAAATTGGAACAATTAAAATTTACCCATTAAAGATTCAAACAATTAAAATTAAAAAGAAACAAAAACAAAAACAAAACAAAAAGACATTGTAGTGGACTTGTAATTACCTTAGCTTCCCTGTGGATACGATATCGGACTCACCGAATTATACTACTTGTGGACAACCTGCTCTTGGGAGTGCAACAATCAAAGTGACAACACTATGTGTCATGTCGTAGTTGCCATCATACTCTGATCAGAGATTTCATACTACATACTCATAGGATATCCATACCCGAAGATAAGTGGTGAATCCTCGACTACAATGCATCGACTCCTATATGTTTCGCCAAAACACCCAAACTTGCCACCTGACGACCCTATGAGAGTCGGTAAACAAGTCAAAGTGTAATGCTAGCACATAGAGTCTCAATGTTGTCCCGGGTCATAAGGACTAATGGTGTACATCCATAAACTAGGACGTTTCCACTCGATAAGTGAGAACCATTTGGAAAGTCCTTTATGGAGGGTTGTTCAGTGCACTCTACCAGGAGCACCTATTTGCATGCTCGGACATCACAATGTCCCATACCAATGAAACACGGTACTCACATCGCAGATACTAGTCTCGAACTCGAGCGACCTATATCCTTCTTAGCGGCGGCTGAATCGACTAAGAACTGTTTAGAATATACAGTATTCCAAATGTGAGTTTCATGATCCTCATCATATGAGCATCTCATATTCTTTCTATTATTTGTATATTCAAGGGCTTTATCTATGCAACTAGCATGGGTATACAGATAAAGATGTGCCAAAATAATAATTTCAAATATTATTATAATAAAGATTGCTTATACATAGAGTTTCATTGTGAACACTCGGCCAACACTTGGCTCGACGGACACCTACTCTAACATCAGCAGCATATTAAACGAATTGAATGCACTTGGAAAGGTGTATTCAAACAAAGAAATCGCGCTGAAGGTAGTCAGAGGTCTTATCAAGGAATGGGATGCTAAGACAATGGTAATGAGAGAATCAAAAGATCAAAATAATGTCGAACTACATGATCTATTTGCTAATCTGAAGGCCTATGAGTTTGAGTGGCAAACAAGAGAAGGAGAACCTTCTACACCAGCAGCTACAACAGCTCTTAGTGCTGTCAAACTGGAACCAACTGGTTCAGTTGAGAAAACTGCTGACCAGTTAAGTAATGACGCAATGTCATTATTTGTCAAAAAATTTGGAAGATTCATGAGAAGAAATCAAGGCTCCTTTCAAAGACAATTTCAGAGAAATAACACAAAAGAAGAACCAAATATTTACTACAACTGTGGCAAAACTGGACACTTTATTGCTGACTGTCCTAAGCCAAAGAAGGACAGTTGATGCTCAGCTGAAAAGGGAAAGAAATCATTTGAGCACAAGAGAAGAGCTAAGGATGATAAGAAATCATTCAGAAAGAAACATGAAGTGCTTCTAGCTGAGGCAAGTCCAAATGGGCAGAAACTGACAGCGATGAATCATAATCTAAGAGCTTGAGTAGCTCCAGCGATGATGAGGAAGTCAAGAGTCTGATGGCTGATGACACAGAACTAGAATCAACTAGTGAACATGTATTTGATTTTATTTCAACAGACTTTACATGTGATGAACTTATTTCTATATTGCTTGACATGGTCAACGAGTATCACAAGCTTGCTCTCTCATTTGAGAAAGCCAAAGCAAAGTTAACTGATCCCAATGACAATAAAACTGAAACTGATGAATCAGTTGAACTGATGAGTCTTAAAAGGGAGTTTGCTGAGGTGAATGCTGAAAGAAGCAAGAATCAATCTATGATTCAGCAGTTAATGCTTGAGAATCAAAGCAAACTGAGCTTATCCAAGCGTGGAATAAATCATCAGTTGCACTAGCTGAAATGCAAGATATGCAAAAATCAGTTACTGATAAAACTGGTTTAGGCTTTAGCAACCAAGATGAAACTTCTAACAGTGATACTCAGCCAAAACTGAACTTAGGCAAATGGAAATACATTCACTTTGTCAAATAGTTGTGGTAAAAGAACAACCTGAGCCGAGTAGACCAGTTGAGCAGCCTATTGAAAAAAAGAACAAGGCTAAAAGTTATGGAATTGGTTATAGCCCTAAAATTTCAAATGTTTCACGAAGCTGGTCACCTTAAAGGTTAAGCTATAACTCTCCAAATGGCTATTCAAATTATCGTAACTGCAAGCCAGTTCTGTTGGAAACTTAATTTCGGATGTTTGACAAACCGATTATTTATTGGAACTAACTGATCAAATATTCGATCTATACAACTTGCCTAACTGAAGAGTATCGCGCATATTATCTAAGGCAACTGAACCCAGCTGAATTGAACTTTCGAAGAAAACCAACTGATCAGTTGGAAACTGATCAGTTGAACTTAATTGAATTCTCGAAGACAGCTGACTGATCAGTTGGAAACCGATCAGTTGATATATTCAGCCGTATGCTTCCTTCAACTGAACATTTCTCGGGAAAGAACGATCAACCGACAAAGAGACATAGAAGATTGCAACGTCGCACTTAAATCAATACAGCTTAGAACAACGCATTTCGGCGAAAGCAGTTAAGACGCCGCATCACAATAAATGAAGGAAACAATATCCAAGGAATAATCAAGTAAAAAATCAACGGATACAAAGATTCAAATTCATCTCAAGTTACCGTTGGAAAGGAAGCATATAAATAAGTGAAAAAAGCAGCTGAGAAGAACAACAATCAACGCATTATTGAAGCTTGCTGTTACGCTGCTAAAATCACAATTCACAGCTCACATATATCAGATATATCAGTAGCATCTAAAGCTACACTTTGAGCGTGTTAGCACTTTGTAATTCAATCAAGAATATATCAGTTGTGCTAATATCAGTCACGAACTGATAAAAGCTGTTGTATGCTATGAGTTTCAGTTTTGGCATTGTTAAGTCCAAACTGAAGTGGGTCAGTACAAGTCTTGTATTCGATCAAAGTCTTTTAGTGGAAATCCTATCCTTGAGATAGAAGGGGTGACGTAGGAGTGATTCAAATCTCCCAACATCCAGAAATAATCCTTGCGTACTATATTTCAGTTTTGTATTCTATCTTTCAGTCAGTTATTTTCCGCAACTACTCTTAGTTTAACTGATTGTCATTGACCAACAAGATTCCGAGAATCAGTTTGTCACCAAACTGAATTCAAAATTCGAAAAGATTCATTTTAATTGTGAGTGTTTATTCAACCCCCCTTCTAAACACTCTTGATACGTTAATCGATCCTATCAAGTTCAGATAAGATATCGGCTGAACAACCAGTTGAACAAGGCTAGAGCACATATTGCTTCATCTGCACACAACACACCTAGCACACACAAGCTGGGAAAAACCATTTGGAACACAGTAACTGGAAAGTCAGTTGAACAAGGCTAAAGCACATATTACTATCAAAGATGTGTTACTAGTTGAGAATTTGATGTATAACTTGATAAGCATCAGTTAGTTATGCGACAATAATTTCTCAGTTCAGTTCAACATACAAACTTGCTCAGTTAGAAATTCAACTGATGAGATCATCTTAACTGGCAATCGTTGTGGAAATACTTACAAAGTCAATTGGACTGATCAACCTAATGCACCAGTTTGTTTTATAGCTTCAAAATCTTCTAAAAACTAGTTGTAGCATAAAAAGTTGAACCACCTAAATTTTAAGTCTATTGCTTATCTGAGTAACCATGATCTTGTAACTTGTTTGCCCAAAATAGATTTTTCAAAAGATAAAATTTGCTCAGCATGTCAGTTTGGTAAACAAGTAATATTTTCATTTAAAAACAAGAGTAGTAAATCATCATCCAGATGCTTAGAACTCTTACATATGGATCTTTTTGGTCCTATACCGGCCATGAGTTTAGGGGGAATGAAATACACCTTGGTGATCATTGATGATTTTTCAAGATTTAATTGTGTTATCTTTCTTAAATCAAAAGACCAAACTGCTGCACAACTGATTAAGCTTTTCAAAAGATTATTAAATGAAAAATCAGTTGGTATTGACAAAATAAGGTTTGATTGAGGGACTGAATTCATCAATCAAAATATTTCACAATTTTTAGAAAATACTGGGATGAAGAATGAGCTCTCAGCAACTAGGACACATCAGCAAAATGATGTAGCTGAGAGAAGAAATCAAACCCTTAACGAAGCTGCTAGAATAATGCTTGATGATTCTGGTATTTCTCAAAGGTTTTGGGCAGAAGCAGTAAACACTGCATGTTACACTCAGAACAGATCAATGATTAATAAAAATCATTTGAAGCCAACTGAAGAGCCGATTATAGTATCAGCTGATCTACCAACTGGAGAACCGATTACAGTTTCAGCTGAACAACCAACTAAAGAGCCTTCAAGCTCAACTGCTGTTCAGAATCTCACTCTTCTTCTAGAACTTCAACAGGAAACAATACCAGAAGATGTGTCTGCAATGGTTACTGTAGAGATTGAATCAACTGATAGAGCCTTGGTAATCTTTAATCAAGAAGACAAGGAGCAGGAACCAAAATCCTCTGGAGCTATGTCTCCTGAAATACCATCGGCTACTGAATCTACGATCGAAGACATTCTGTCCAACATTCTCAATCTGCTTACATCAATTTCTGACATCAAATCAACCCAACTGCTGCACACCTTGAAGATTGATTCTATTAAGAAGAATACTTCGAATAATTTATAACAGGTCACAAAGGATGTTACTTCACTATTCTTCCCAATAGATCAGTTAAAGAAGGACCGAGTGACGATTCAAGCTCATTTCCACGCTCAAGAAATGTTCTCAAAATGCATGGATTTCTTGTAAGTCGTAGTCACAAAGCGAATGGATTTGATGCAAGAACATATAGTAAATGCCATATCAAATGTCACTTTGGAAGTTCGTACATCATCCAGTAGGGTTGATAAGTTTGACAAAAAGGGAGAAGAAGAAGAAAAAGAAGATCAGAAGAAGCAATCCAAGAAGAGACCTAGTCAACTGAATAATCAAGAACAAGTTGATAAAAGAGCAAAGAAATAGAAGATCAAGATCAGTTAGAAGACAGTCTCTATATTCTTATTCAGTTGAATAGTTCGGCAGATTTTGATGAATTTTAGTCAGTTAGAAGATTTTTTTTATTCTTTAATTCTTTGTATGAATCTGTTTATTGAAAGAGTTGTCAATAAAAGATTATTTTATCTACAAAGATTTAAGTTTGATCAGTTCGTACTATCTGAGTTTTGTCAAACACCTAAAAGAGAGAAATTGTTGAAAGCTTAATTTCGGTAGTTTGACAAATTGAGCGTAAAATATTGAACAAACTGATCAAAAAGACTGAAAAGAATTGATCTAAAATACGCAAACTATTGATTGCCTAACTGAAGATTAGTGCGCAGAAAATCAACGGCAAGTGAACTAAGCTAACTGAATATTGTAGACGACTTGATGATCAGTTGGAACTGATCAGTTACACTACAATCAGTTGAGAGCAATCAGCTTATCCTATCGGCTTTGTCAAAATTGATAAAACAGTTTCACATCATCAGTTGAGGAATGTAGCTATCAACCGACAAATTGTACAAAAGCAGACTGTAACATGTAGTGGGAACACCGCATTTCAGCAATGATATAGTGTACTACTGTCAGAAGAATGTCGATGTGGCAAACTACGGATATATAGATTCAGTTGCATTCATTGTTACCGTTGGAAACAAAGCCTATAAATAGCCAAGAAGAGCAGCAGAGAACATACATACAGACAGATAATTGTTCAATCAACCAATCTGTTGTTCTGCTGAAATCTCTCCACAAGCTTTATGTTCATATTCAAAAGATTTCAAAGCTCACACTTAGCATATACATTCATAGCATTCAAGGCTATAATTTGAGCTTTCAAGCACAAACACTTACTGTCGTATTATTCGATCTTATAGAGATCAGGTGTGCTAAGTAGTTTCAGTTCAGCCGAGTACTGTAAACTATATCGAAACTAATAGTTTTAGTTTGGCATTGTTAAGTCCAAAACTGAAGTGGGTCTGTACAAGTCCTTGTATTGATCAAAGTTTTCTAGTGAATATTCTATCTTCTTGATAGAAGGGGTGGCGTAGGAGTGATTGAAATCTCCTAACATCCATAAATCTTGTGTCTCTTAATTTCAGTTTTATTCTATTTGTCAGTCAGTTTATTTCCGCACTTTCATTAATTAACTGATCGACATTGACAAACAATATTCCCGATCTCAGTTTATCACTAAACTGACTCATTATTCGAAAAAAGTGTAAAATTGTCAAGTGTTTATTCAACCTTCTCTTCTAAACACTTCTTCACCACCCAACCGATCCTATCACAGACTGTGGTGGGAGAGCACGTTTGTGTCAGTAAATTTATAGACCTTGTCTTGAGATGGTTTTAAGGAGGTCTTCTATTCCAAGTACTTCACTGAGGAAGTACGTTCCCGCCTGACCAGGGAGTTTATTACGTTGCGACAAAGGGACAACAGTGTAGCCGAGTTCGTAAGGAAGTTTGCGAGAGGGTGTCACTTTGTGACCCTGATTGCGAATGATGCCCGGGAGAAGCCGAGGCATTTTATTGAAAATATATGGCCGATGTTGCGTCGTGATGTTAGAGTTGCTGGTCCTACCACCTATGCTATTGCCGTGCCGAGAGCCCTAGCGACATAGCAAGACCAGAAAGATATTGAGAATGACAGTCAATGTGAGAGGCCCTATCAGGCACCCCAGCAGCAGCAGCAGTTCAAGAGTCCTTTCCAGGGACAGCAGGAAAAGATGCCATTTTAGGGACTGCCAAAAGGCAAAGGTCCTATTCTGCAAAAAAAGGCTCCTCAGAAGCCTAAGTACTTAGTGTGCCCGAGGTGCAACCGTCAACACAAGGGCCAGTGTTTATGGGGTTCTTGAAAATGCTTCAAGTGTGGAGACAGTGATCATATGTTGAAGGACTGCCTGCAGTGAAGGCAGCCAACCCAGGGGAAAGTGCTCGCCATGCATGCTGAGGAGGCGAACCCAGACACGACTTTACTGACTGGTAATATATTGAATTCAGCACTTTATTATTCTTGCCATGCATGCTTCGAAATTTTTTCTTGGGTATAATAGTATGTTGTTTTCGTATTTTGGAGACTTGGGATAGAAATTTGGAACTATGAAAGATGTTAAGATTAGTATTTTAGGGTATAAGTTTATGTGTTTTGCTAACGTCCCTCAGGAAATATCTTCATAAAGATAGTAGCCACGAAGACCTTGTTAGATTCCGGAGCCACTCAATCTTTTAGCTCAGAGACATTCGTTAATCATTTGGGTGTCAAGTCTATTGGACTTTACGTGAGGTACTTTGTGACAGTCCCATCAAGGGAGGAGCTATAAGCTACTAGCGTGGTCAGAGATATCGATCTTGAACTACAGGGCCACTTAGTTTACGCCGATCTGATTGTGTTGCCAATGCCAGAGTTTGATATCATCTTGGGGATGGACTGGCTTATGAAGAACATAATTCTAATTGACTTTCAGTGAAGATCAATGTTGGTAAGACTGTTGAGCATGGAGCAATTTCTTTTTGGGCCGAACATGTGGAGAAGTTTCTCTCGTATGATCTCTTGCATGCAAGCACGAAGACTTATGCATAAGGGGTGTCAGGCATTCCTGGTCCATATTAGCCTTGTGCCAGGCACTGTGCCAATCTCTAAGGCATTGTACCATTTGGCCCCAACAGAGTTGTTAGAGCTCAAACAGCAAATTCAGGAGCTCCTAGACAAAGAATTCATCCGCCCTAGTTTCTCACCATGGGGTGCACCCGTGCTCTTCGTGAAGAAGAAAGATTGAAGCATGAGGTTGTGTATCGGTTGCCGAGATCTGAACAAGGTAACGATCATGAACAAATACCCATTACCAAGGATCGAGGACTAATTCAATCAGTTGCATGGAGTTACAATGTTCTCTAAGATATATCTACGTTCTGGGTATCATCAACTGAAGGTAAAGGGTGCAGACGTACACACGACAGTCTTCAGAACTAGATATGGGTATTACGAGTTCTTAGTGATGCCATTTGGACTGACGAATGCTCAGGCAATTTTTATGGACCTAATGAATCGAGGATTTCAGCCCTACATAGGTCAGTTCGTCATAGTGTTCATTGAAGATATTCTTATATACTCGAAGAGCCATGAGGAACACAGTCAGCATTTGGGTACAATTTTGCAAGTCTTGCAAAAACACAAGCTGTTTGAAAAATTTAGTAAGTGTGAATTCTGGTTGGAGAAGGTATCATTTTTGGGGCATATCATATCTAGCAGTGGCATTGAGGTGGATCCAGCTGAAGTGGTAGCAGTGGGAGAATGGGTTGAGCCGAAGAATACATCTGAGATCGTTAGTTTCCTAGGCTCGGCAGGCTACTACAGGAAATTGATTCAAGGGTTTTCCTCGATTGCAGTGCCACTCACCTCATTGACTAAGAAAAATGCTAAATTTTTATGGAGCAAAAACTGTCAGAAGAGCTTCGATACATTGAAGCAAGCTCTTATCACAGTGCCATTTTTAGCCATGCCATCAAGGCAAGGCAATTTTGTGTTATATACCGATGCGTCTAAGCTTGGTTTAGGCGCAATATTGATGCAGCATGGTCGGGTTATAGCTTTTGCCTCCAGACAGCTGAAATTGCATGAGAAGAACTGCCTGACTCATGACCTCGAGTTAGCTGCCGTTGTCTTTGCGTTGAAGATATGGAGAAATTATCTGTACGGAAAAAATGAAGATATTCACTGATCACAAGAGTCTCATGTACTTCTTCACGCAGACAGAGCTGAACATGAGACAAAGACAGTGGTTGGAGTTAATAAAAGGCTACGATTGTGAAATTAGCAACCATCCAGGGAAAGATAATGTTGTGACAGATTCTTTGAACAGGAAAGTAGCAGTTGTAGCACAGCTGTCAGCGCAGAGATCTCTCTAGTCAGAGATTCATAGGTTTCGCCTAGAAGTTTACCCTAAGGGAAGAGCTCCCAAGTTGTTTAATCTTACAGTTCAGTCTTCTTTAATAGATCAAATCCGTGAAAGTCAGCCTTCAGATGAAAAGTTATGGAGACTGAAGGATGAAGCCAAGGGCAGTGTACTATACGCAGTGTCCGATGGTATTGTGAGGTACAGAGAAAGGATGTGGGTGCCTAGTGTTGATTCGATCAGAGAAGATATTTTTTTAGAGGCACATACATCTCCGTATTCCATCCATCCAGGGGGTAACAAGATGTACAAAGACTTACAGATGCTGTACTTGTGGCAAAGGATGAAGCGGGACATCCGTCAGTTTGTTTCTGAATTTCTCACTTGTCAGCAAGTGAAATTAGAGCATCAGAGGCCAGCAGGATGCTTAAGCCACTCCATAATCCCGAGTGGAAATGGGAGAATATCGTCATGGATTTCGTTGTATGATTGCCGAGGTCAGTCAGGGAATCTAATGCCATTTGGGTTATAGTAGATAGACTTATTAAATCGGCACACTTTTTACCGGTGAAGACGACTTTCTCCATGACTCAGTATGCAAAGCTCTATATCCGAGAAATAGTCCGATAGCATAGAATCCCAGTTTCTATTGTGTCTGACAAGGACCCGAGATTCACATCGTCCTTTTGGAAGAGTTTACATGCAGCCATGGGAACGAAGTTGCTATTCAGTACGGCATTCTACCCTCAGACAGATGGCCTGTCTGATCGGGTGATTCAGATTTTGGAAGATTCGTTGAGAGCATGTGTAATCGATTTCCATGGGAATTAAAAATCGAAGCTACCTCTAGTGGAGTTCACATACAACAACAGTTTCCAATCATCTATAGGTATGGCTCTCTACGAAGCACTGTATGGAAGAAAGTGCAGATCGCGGATACACTGGGATTAAGTCGGTGAGAGATCAGAAGTTGGCCCAGAGATTGTTCAGCAGACCGCAGATGTGGTGGTCAAGATCCGAGACAGGATGAAGACCGCCCAGAGTCGTCAAAAGAGTTATGCTGACAAGAGAAGAAGGGATCTCAAATTTGTCGTGGGAGATCACGTATTCGTGAAGATAGCACCCATGAAAGGTGTTATGAGGTTTGGAAAGAGAGGCAAGCTGAGTCCAAGATTCATTGGGCCGTTCTAAATTCTTGACAGAGTTGAGACACTTGCTTATCGCGTAGCTCTACCGCCGAATCTGGCCGGAGTACACAATTTGTTCCACGTTTCGATGCTGAAGAATTATATGGAAAATCCTTCGCATGTTTTGAGTTATGAGCCGTTGCAGCTTGCTCCGGATCAGTCATATGAGGAAAGACCTGTCCGAATTTTAGACAAACAAGAGCGGAGAAACCGGAACAAAGTGACCAAGTTGGTCAACCTCCAGTGGCTGAATCAATCAGTGGAGGAGGCCACTTGGGAAACCGAAGCACATATAAGAAGGCGCTACCTGGAGTTGTTTGGTAAGATTTAATTTCTAGGACGAAATTTATTTAAGTGGGGGAGGAATTGTAGAGCTCTAAATCAGTACACGTAAACCCAAGCCTTTATTAAATTGTTGAATTATTTATTTAAATTTGAAATTGATTTTTAACAATGCATGATTTATGATTTTCACATTATTTTAATTTATTACATGTTTATTTGATGCACATTAAAATGTTTTTCTTGAGTTTTATGTTTCAGGCGAATATTCGATGCGAGATCGGGAAAAGAGACTGGTGACGATTTAGGCGATTTATGAAAATGTGTTATTTTATTTCATGCCAAGAAAATTAGTATTTTAAATGATTTATGAAATTTTTAGTATTTCGAAGTCTAATTTAATTTATTAGGTGATTTTGAGATTTTAATCTTTTCAAAAATACAAATTTGAATAGTTGGGATTTTAAATCTTGAAAATTTGGTAATTAATTATTTTACTAAATCTTGGAGTGGAATTTAATAATTAGATTAGTATTATTGTTATCCTTAATTTTTTAACTAAGCTTGTCTTTAGCCCTTAATTAATTAATTAAGCAATAATTTGTCACCTAATATTTTACAATACATGCACACACACCGCACACACACCTCCCATTGGTTACACCATCAGCACATTTCACACACATTTCACACACCTTGCATTCACTCTTTTTGGAGGAGAAAACCTATGTTCTTAGGTTTTTTCAGCAGCCATCTCTTCCTTGCAAACTTCTGAAGATTTTTACTCATTTTTGAGCCAGAAAACGTGCAGCAATCGTCTCCTGGTCCACTCTTGTGATCCACTGCATTGGTATTTGTTATCTTTGAGCGTTTAGACGCAAAGACATGTATAATCTTTCGTTTTCACTTCGATCTTGTCATAGTAAACATTTTTATGCATATTGTATGTAAAAATCTGTGTATGTTATGCAAAAGTTTGAGCAAAAATGTTAAAAATGATTTTGGAACAAAATTTTAGATCTCAAAATCGAGTCTGCTGTCATTTCAAGTTCTCTGAATTTTCGGTCGATTTTCCGGAAAAACTTTCAACATATAAAACGTATTTCTTTTTGATACCTTCGATTTGACAGTGAATTCGTAATTTTTGGACAAGAAACAAAGGAGTTATGATCACTCTCATGTGCCTGCTTAAACTCTAATGTTATAAAATATGTTCTTCATGTTTCTTGAGTTTATTGGTTGCAGGCTTTGTTGGGAATCGCCGGGTGATCATTGCTGCGTTTAGGTATGTCGCGAGTTTGAGCAGTTACATTAAATTGATCATAACTCATTTGTTTCTTGTCCAAAAATTACGAATTTACTTTCAAATCGAAGGTATCAAAAAGTACTATGTTTTATATGTTGAAAGTTTTTCCAGAACATCAACCGAGAATTCGCAGAACTCGAAATGAAAGCAGACTCGGTTTTGATATCTAAAATTTTGATCCAAAATCGTTTTAAATATTTTTGCTCAAACTTTTGCATAGGATAAACAGATTTTTACATACAATAAGCATGAAAATGTTTACTATGACAAGATCGAAGCGAAAATGAAAGATTATACATGTCTTTGCGTCTAAACGATAGAAGATAACGAATATTTATGCGGTGGATCACGGGGGAGGACTGGGAGACGATTGCTGCATGTTTTCTTGCTCGAAAATGAGTGAAAATCTTCAGGAGTTTGCAAGGAAGGGATGGCTGCTGAAATAACCTAAGAACCCTAGGTTTTCTCCACCAAAAAGAGTGAATGCAAGGTGTATGAAATGTGTGTGTGCTGATGGTGTAACCGATGGGGTGTTTGTGTGTTGTGTGTGTGCATGAGTCGTAAAATATTAGGTGACAAATTATAGCTTAATTAATTAATTAAGGGCAGAAGACAAGCTTAGTTAAATAATAAAGGATAAAAATGATGCTAATATAATTATTAAATCCTACTCCAAGATTTAATAAAATAATTAATTACCAAATTTTCAAGATTTAAAATCCCAACTATTCAAATTTGTATTTTTGAAAAGCTTAAAATCTCAAAATCACCTAATTATTTAAATTAGACTTTGAAATGCTAAAATTTTCATAAATCATTTAAAATATCAATTTTCTTGGCATGAAATAAAATACCACATTTTCATAAATCGGCTAAATCGTCACCGGTCTCTTTTCCCGATCCCGCATCAAATATTCGCCTGAAACATAAAAATCAAGAAAAACATTTTAACGTACATCAAATAAACATGTAATAAGTTAAAATAATGCGAAAATCATAAATCATGAATGGTTAAAAATCATTTTAAAATTTAAATAAATAATTCAACAATTTAATAAAGACATGGGTTTACGTGTACTGATTTTGGGCTTTTACAATTCCTCCCCAAATTAAATAAATTTTGTTCTCGAAATTAAATCTTACCAAACAACTCCGAGTATTGCCTTCTCATATCTACTTCGGTTTCCCAAGTGGCCTCCTCTACTGATATATTCAGCCACTGGACTTTGACCAACTTGGTCACTTTGTTCCGAATTCTTCGCTCTTGTCTGTCTAGAATTCGGACAGGTATTTCCTCATATGACAGATCCGGAGCAATCTGTAACGGCTCATAACTCAAAACATGCGAAGGATTTTCCATATACTTCCACAACATCGAAACGTGGAACAAATTGTGTACTCCGGTCTGATTCGGTTGTAGAGCTACACGATAAGCAAGTGTCCCAACTCTGTCAAGAATTTCGAATGGCCCAATGAATCTTGGACTCAGGTTGCCTCTCTTCCAAAACCTCATAGCACCCTTCATGGGTGCTATCTTCACGAATATGTGATCTCCCACAGCAAATTCGATATCCATTCTTCTCTTGTCATCATAACTCTTTTGACGACTCTGGGCGGTCTTCATCCTGTCTCGGATCTTGACCACCACATCTGCGGTCTGCTGAACAATATCTGGGCCAAGTTCTGATCTCTCACCAACTTCATCCCAGTGAATCGGCTATCTACACTTCCTTCCATAACCTGCTTCATAGAGAGCCATACATATAGATGATTGGAAACTGTTGTTGGAGGTGAACTCCACTAGAGGTATCTTCAATTCCCAATTATTATGGAAATCGATCACACATGCTCGCAACAAATCTTCCAGAATCTGAATCACCCGCTCAGACTGGCTATCTGTCTGAGGGTGGAATGCCTTACTGAATAGCAACTTCGTCCCCATGGCTGCATGTAAACTCTTCCAAAAGAACAATGTGAATCTCGGGTCCTTGTCAGACCCAATAAAAATTTGTATTCCGTGCAATCAGACTATTTTCTGGATATATAGAGCTCTGCATACTGAGTCATGGAGAAAGTCGTCTTCACCAGTAAGAAGTGTGCCGATTTAGTAAGTCGATCCACTATAATACAAATGGCATTAGATCCCCTGACTGACCTCGGTAATTGATAAACATAAAAATTGTACATTAATTAAATGTTTTATAATATAAATATATAGTTTTTATTTTATTAAATGTTTAAATATTATATGTTTTTCTAATAAATTGTATAAAATATAAGTTGTTGTGTAATTACAAGTTTTTACTATTTTTTACAGGTTCGATAAAACAAGAATAAACTTGGCGTTGCAAATGGGATTAAGATGATTCTTGGACCTGTAGAAAGTTGATTATAATATCTACAATATTGTTGACAAGCATGAGATAAAAATCCTCTCACAATTGGGATCTAATTAAGCAACAAATAAAGTTACCAAAGGAGTGGCAGTTTTACCATGCTCTAGTATTTTGACCATATCTCTCAAAATACTTAGTCAAATGGTTTGAAAAAAATACCACAACTAGACAACTCAATTATCCACATGTTTTTTTTTATGTGAAGAAGCAAATTCGGAGAAGAAAGATTTTCAAAAGTGATGTGTAATATAATATAATATCTTGGAACACCAATGAAGACTCATGTGTAAAAAAATAATATTTTATTTGTGGTTGTCTCCCCAAATTTGGCTATAAATAGGGGTGCATTGTAATGTATTGAGATATCCCTCATTCTATGAACAAACCTTTGAGTTCATAATATTTCTCTCTATATTTTTCTTTTATTTCTTCATTTAAATACAATTAGCATGTTAATTTCATATTCAAAGTTTTACACTTTGAATAATGAATAGCTAACTTCCTAAAGTTGAGATGATAAGGTGAAACTCTTGGCATGATAATAAGGTTATTAAAAGGTAAGAATCTATGTTTTATATTATTTAATCATTATTTATTGTTTATGTTATATTTATTT
>NC_133312.1:14902900-15025147 GCF_012295235.1 Primulina huaijiensis
TTAGATTCTGAAAATCCATACATGCATTTACGAGAGTTTGAAGAAGTGTGCAACACATATAATGATCTAAATTGTAGCATGAACACCATTCGACTTAAGCTTTTTCCTTTTTCTTTAAAAGATAAAGCTAAAACTTGGCTACAAAATCTTAGATCGGGATCCATTCGAACTTGGGATGAATTGCAACAACAATTTTTGGAAAAATTTTTTCCATCTCATAGAACAAATTCTTTCAAAAGGCAAATCATCACTTTCACTCAAAAACAAGGAGAAACTTTTTATCAGTGTTGGGATAGATATAAAGAATTGCTTAATCTTTGTCCACATCATGGTTTTGAAATTTGGAGAGTTGTTTCTCAATTTTATGAAGGCTTAACACCTAAAGATAGACAAATGGTTGAATTTATGTGTAATGGAACATTTGAAGATAAATATCCAAATGAGGCAATTGAGTATCTCGATTCA
Organism: Primulina huaijiensis; assembly: GCF_012295235.1. Classification (NCBI taxonomy): domain Eukaryota; kingdom Viridiplantae; phylum Streptophyta; class Magnoliopsida; order Lamiales; family Gesneriaceae; genus Primulina; species Primulina huaijiensis. The sequence goes on from NC_133312.1 coordinate 14,903,366, forward strand.
TTAGCTGAAAATGCTCAAAATTGAGACACTATAGGTACAATCGAACCATCAAACAAGATTCAATCTCCTACATCTGGTGGAGGTATGCACACTCTCAAAGATGAACATGATCTTCAAGCTAGATTTACCTCTTTGGCAAGAAAAGTTGAGGCACTTGAATTGAAAAAAAATGGTCAATTAAAATCTGTTCAAGAAATTGCATGTCACATCTGTGATACAAGAGATCATTCTACAAAAGATTGTCCCACTTTGCCTTCTTTTAAAGAATGTCTCCATGAACAAGCCAATGTTTTAAACAATCTCAAAAGGCCAAATTTTGAACCATTTTCTCAAAGTTACAATCCAGATTGGCGAAATCATCCAAATTTTAGTTGGGAGAATGATAATGCTGCACAATTTTCACAACCACATTTCCAAAATCAACAAAATTTTCAAAATTATGCACCTTATGTTCCTCCACCTAAAAGGAATCTGAAAGATATATTGAATTCTTTCATTGCAAAGCAAGAGTCTATCAATACTCAAATTGCTCAACCATGACAGATTTGAAAGATACTATTGCTAAATTTGCATCTGCACTTAATGTTCATGAAAAAGGTAAATTTCCTTCACAACCTCTACCTAATCCCAAGGATCATCATTCACAAACTAGAACTTCTGGAACTCAATCGATGGATCAGGTAAAATCTGTTATTACCCTTCGAAGTGGTAAGGTTGTGGAAAAATCCATTCTTGAACCTTGTGAAGATGATGATAAATCAACTCCAAAGGGTAAGGAAGTGGAACCCATAACTTGCGAAGAGGAGGATCAACAGACAGTGTCACCACCATTCCCTCATGCATTGAAAAATACAAAAAAATCAAATTTGAATTCTGATATATATGATATTTTTAAACAAGTAAAAGTTAATATTCCTTTATTAGATGCAATAAAGCAGGTACCATCATATGCCAAATTTTTGAAAGACTTGTGCACTGTGAAAAGAAAATTGAATGTGAAAAAGAAAGCATTTTTAGCCGAACAAGTAAGTGCAATCATTCAAAATAATAATGCTTTGAAATACAAAGACCCTGGTTGTCCTACTATTTCTTGTATTATTGGAGAACGAAAGATTAAAAAAGCCTTGCTTGACCTTGGAGCTAGTGTGAATTTACTTCCATATTCAGTTTATCAAGAACTCAATCTAGGCGAGTTAAAACCTACTTCGGTAACAGTTTTACTTGCTGATAGATCTGTTAAAGTGCCAAGAGGTATGGTAGAAGACGTGTTGGTCCAAGTTGATAACTTTGTATATCCTGTCGATTTCATAGTTTTATATACACAACCTATCGAAGCTTGTAATGCAATTCCTGTAATTTTAGGTCGTCCATTTTTAGCAACTTCTAATGCTCTTATAAATTGCAGGAATAGAATAATGAAGTTGTCATTTGGTAACATGACCTTGGAGCTTAATGTGTTTAATCTTTGTAAGCAACCACATGACAAAGGAGATGAAAGTGAAGATGAAAATCTTATCGAAACTCTTGTGGAAGAAAACATTCAAGAAGGGAGTACTCGTGATCAATTAGATATTTGTTCAATTGAAACTGTTAAAGAAAATATTAAAATTGATCTTGATGATTTTATCAGGTATCACTCGTTACCAGGATCAGAAAAATAATTTGAGGCGAAATATGAGAACAAAGACGAACCGAACCACCCATATTGGAGTTAAAACCCTTGCCAGAAGAATTGAAGTATGCATTTCTTGGGGAAGATGAAACATATCCGGTGGTAATTTCTTCCAAACAAGCAAGTGATGAAGAAGGTAAATTAGTTGATATGCTTAAAAGACATAAAAATGCAATTGGTTGGACACTAAAAGATCTCAAGGGCATTAATCCACTAATTTGCACTCACAAAATTCACTTAGAAGAAATGCAAAAACATCTCAACAACTACAAAGGATATTAAATCCACACATGAAAGATGTTGTGAAAACTGAAGTTCTCAAACTACTTGATGTTGGGATTATCTACCCTGTTTCTGATAGTAAGTGGGTAAGCCCAACACAAGTAGTTCCGAAAAAATCTGGCATCACAGTGATAAAAAATGAAAAAGGTGAATTGTTAACAAGTCGAGTCCCATCTAGTTGGCGGATGTGTATTGATTATAGAAAATTAAATGACGCCACTAGAAAAGATCATTTTCCATTACCATTTTTGGATCAAATTTTAGAAAGAGTAGCAGGTCATCCATACTACTGTTTTCTTGATGGATATTCAGGTTATTATCAAATTCCCATTGCACTCGAAGATCAAGATAAAACTACATTCACATGTCCTTTTGGAACATTTGCATTTAGAAGGATGCCATTTGGATTATGCAATGCCCCAGCAACATTTCAAAGATGTATGCTAAGCATTTTTTGCGACATGGTTGAAAATTGTTTGGAAATTTTCATGGATGATTTAACTGTCTTTGGGAATACATTTGATAATTGTCTTGAAAATTTGGAAAAAGTTTTAAAAAGATGCGAGGAAAAAGGTCTTATTTTAAATTGGGAAAAATGTCATTACATGATTACTTCTGGAATTGTTTTGGGACATGTCGTGTCATCTCATGGAATTGAAGTTGATAAAGCAAAAGTTGATGTCATTGCCAATTTACCCCCTCCAAAAACCATTAAAGAAATTCGCTCATTTTTGGGACATGCTGGATTTTATAGGAGGTTTATAAAGGACTTTAGTTTAATCTCTAAACCCATTTGTAACCTCTTAACAAAAGACAGTGCATTTGAGTGGACTCAAGAATGTCAAAATGTTTTTGATAAAATCATTCGACATTTAACATCAGCTCCTATCATGCAACCTCCTGATTGGTCTTTACCATTTGAAATCATATGCGATGCGAGTGATTATGAAGTCGGTGCAGTATTGGGTCAAAGAAGAAACGGTAAGCCTTATGTGATATATTATGTATATAAAACTTTAAACAATGCTCAAATGAATTACTGCACAACTGAAAAAGAACTACTTGCTGTAATATTTGCATTAGATAAATTTCGTTCTTATTTGATTGGATCAACAACTATTGTGTTTACTGATCATTCTGCTATTAGATATTTGTTGACCAAACAGGATGCAAAGCAACGACTGATACGATGGATTTTGTTGCTCCAAGAATTTGACATTGTGATCAAAGATAAAGAAGGAACCGAGAATGTCGTAGCCGATCATTTATCGAGACTAGTAACAGGATCATCTTGTGAAATGACACCAATTAACGATAATTTTCCTGATGAACATTTATTTTCAGTTACTACTACACCTTGGTTTGCTAACATAGTAAATTTTCTTGTGACAGGAAAAATGCCACCGCAATGGAGTTCTCAAGATAAAAGAAAATATTTGAATGCGGTAAAATATTTTATTGGGATGATCCGTATCTGTTCAAGTATTGTCCGGATCAAATTTTTCGACGTTGCATACCCGACAATGAGGTAAGTAGTGTCATTAAATTTTGACATTCAGAAGCATGCGGAGGACATTTTTCTTCAAATAAAACAGCTGCAAAAATCTTGCAGTGTGGATTTTATTGGCCCACTTTGTTTAAAGACACCCACGAAATCTGCAAGATCTGTGAAAATTGTGAAAAATTGGGTGCGATTTCAAAAAAAAACATGATGCCTTTGAATCCTATTATTGAAATTGAAATCTTTGATTGTTGGGGAATAGATTTTATGGGACCTTTTCCACCGTCGTTTGGATACTTGTATATTTTAGTTGCAGTTGATTATGTTTCCAAATGGATAGAGGCAATTCCATGTCGAACAAATGATCATAAAATCGTCATCAAATTTTTAAAAGAAAATATTTTTAGTAGATTTGGAATTCCTCGAGCCATGATAAGTGATGGGGGAACTCACTTTGTTAATAAACCATTTGCTTCATTAATGAAAAAATATGGTATTACTCACAAAGTAACTACTCCTTATCATCCTCAAACAAATGGACAAGTTGAATTAGCTAATAGGGAGATAAAGCAAATTTTGGAAAAAACTGTTAACTCAAATAGAAAAGATTGGTCTCTGCGACTTAATGATGCACTTTGGGCATATCGAACAGCTTTTAAAACATCATTGAATATGTCTCCCTATAGGTTGGTTTATGGAAAACATTGTCATTTGCCTGTGGAATTGGAACATAAAGCTTATTGGGCGATCAAAACTTTAAATTCAAGCATGGATGATGCCAACAAATTGCGTAAATTGCAACTTAATGAACTTGATGAACTCAGAAATGACGCGTATGAGAATTCAAGGATTTATAAAGCAAAAATCAAATCATTTCATGATAAAACAATTCTTAGAAAATCTTTTGAGATTGGTAAAAAAGTTTTGCTTTATAATTCTCGACTTCACATATTCCCAGGAAAATTACGATCAAGATGGACAGGCCCATATGTTGTAAAGCATGTGTATACTTATGGAGCTGTGGATATTGAAAATCCTAAAAATGGTGATGTTTTTAAAGTAAATGGACAAAGGCTTAAACCATTTTTAGAAAATGAAATTTTTCAAGAAGAGTTTATTTCCCTTTCCGATCCTTGATTTTTTTTGTGTTGCATTTAATTTTGTTTGTTTTTATTTCAGGTTTCCTTAATCTTTTTATTTTCCCGGTTAAATGGCGGATAACGGTACTCCGTGACTCTCATAGTCGGTTTAATCAGTTTCCCATAATTGCTGATACAAAAATAAAAAAAAATCATTTCTTTTCTTTTCAAAATGGATGAAATTCTCTCAAAAATTTGTAAATATTTTCCCTCTGTTTCTGAAAATGTTCTAAGAAAAATTTATGCAGGAAGGTGTGAAAGATTGAGATTGCTAATGCAAAAAGGAATTCCAGAAGATATTCGTCTTGTAATAGAAGCTAAGGTCCGATTAGGAGGAGAAGTTCCACAATCATTGCTCATTCGGTATTTGCCTGGATTAGGAAAAAGCACTTATGCGAAAAAACGAAGGGCCAAAAGTTTAGGGGTTTGTCATAAGTGTGCAAGATGGACTTGTGACAAACGATGCAGATCTTTGGGATGTGTTTCCAATAACAGAGAAGATAAAATTGGTTTCATTAAGAATGGGCTGAGTAAGGAGTCTTTAGATAACATCTTATTGTCTCTTGAGACGCATTCTAGTGGACATGTGCATATTGAACTTCTCCGTTTATGGAAACAATTCCAAGATGAGCGCCATAGTCTTGGGAATCCGACTAAAAAAGACCCTGTTTGCCAATTTATAAGAAAATTGGATGGGAAGCATATCCTCGACTCATAGAAGGCGTTGAAGCCGTTTCTGGACGTAAAACCAGAGGAAAATTACCAAAAAGAAAGTAAAAACATGGCTGGATCCTCTGCACAAACATTGAAAAATATTTGTGTATTTTGTGGGTCAGGTCCTGGAAAAAATGAAGTGTTTGTAGAAGCAGCAAATAATCTTGGAAAGATATTGGCTGAGAGAAAAATTCACTTGGTATATGGGGGAGGTAATATTGGGTTAATGAGATCTGTTTCAACATCTGCTCATCTTGGAGGTAGTCGGGTTTTGGATATTATTCCTACAGCTTTAGCTGAAGGAAATATTACAGGTGTTACGATTGGTGAGGAATTAAAAGTTTCTTCTATGTATGAAAGAATCACAAAAATGATTGAAAATTCTGATGCTTTTATCGCACTACCAGGTGGTTTTGGTACATTAGAAGAAATTTTTCACACTGTTTCTTGGGCACAACTTAATATCCATAATAAACCTGTGGGCTTGTTGAATATCAATAATTATTATGACAGTTTGTTGACATTTCTTGATAAAGTTGTGGAACAGAATTTCATTTCAGAAAATTCACGACGGATGCTCATCTGTGCTTCGACTGCCGACCAATTAATTGATGATTTGTAAGCTTTTGTTCATAAGCCTGATCCGATGATAACAAAGATCAATTGGTCGCAATCAAGCAATAAGAAAAGGAAGTTGGATCATTGATTTAAAAGTCGTTGATTGGTTTGCGTTTGTTTCAGTTTTTTATCTTCAATAAAATTCCAGGTGATATCTCTTTCATTATGTACTCTTTATTAATAGTTATTTTGACATTAGGGACAATGTCATATTCTGATTGGGGGGAGAACAAACTTATAAAAAACAATATTAAAAAAAAAATTAAATAAAAAATATATATATTTAAAAAATATATTATTTTAAAATAAAACCATGTTTATTGTTTGTATCTTAGTAATTTTTACAAAAATATCATACATTACATGTTTGAAAGGTTTAAATTAGAACATGTATTAATCTATTTAAGGATGTTTAAATTTTTATTTGAAAAAATGTCAATTTTAATATTCTGATCAATAAAAAACTATGATTTATGAAATCTTTTTTTTAGCGATTAACCATTGTGATAAAATCAGGTATTAAAGTATATGGCCCAAGATATACCTTATAAGAGTGCATAAAATTTTAAACTCACACATATTTTGTGAGTGAGTGGAAAGGACTAAGAAAACAGCTTTCGAGCATTTATTGATCATGAGAGAGGTTATCTATTGTTTAGATCTTGAGTTATTATTTAAAAAAAAAAATGATATTTCCTGAAAAAAAAAAAAAGAGAGAAATTTATTGTAAAAATTAAATAAATATGTGGACAAGAAGCATAAACTTAATCTGATTCCATGATGTAATGAAAAAAAAAACGATCAGGAAAAAATATATAATAAGAACAACTAGATTTTGAATCAATAGATTTTCTATCTTTTGATTAGTTTGGCTCGTTTGTCTGTCTGCATTCTGTAAACCATTTTTCTGAGCATTTATCTGTATTCCAACTCCATGAGAGAAATTGTTGCCATAAATTGAAACATTTATTAACCTCTGAGGATATGGAGTTGAGACTCTTATTAGGAATTTCTAAAGACCGTGTACATTTAACTACCTGAAATAAGCTTTGAATTGATCATCTCAAATTATTTCATAAATTATAATTATAATGATCTTGATATAACTTTGACAGTTTTCAAATTTAATTTAAACACTTAGATAGTTTTGATTACATTTCTATTTAAATTAATCAATATGTTTTGTATTGCTATTAACGCTTAAATTGCTGGGGACTAGCAATAAGCTGGTTGAGAGGTGTGATAAACATAAAAATTGTACATTGATTAAATGTTTTATAATATAAATATATAGTTTTGTTTTATTAAATGTTTAAATATTATATGTTTTCTAATAAATTGTATAAAATATAACTTGTTGTGTAATTACAAGTTTTTACTATTTTTTACAGGTTCGATAAAACAAGAATAAACTTGGAAATTGCAAATGGGATTAAGATGATTCTTGGACCTGTAGAAAGTTGATTATAATATCTACAATATTGTTGACAAGCATCAGATAAAAATCCTTTCACAATTGGGATCAAATTAAGCAACAAATAAAGTTATCAAAGGAGTGGCAGTTTTACCATGCTCTAGTATTTTGGCCATATCTCTCATAAATGTTAGTTTGGTTTTACCAACCATTTAACTTGGATTTCTTGATTTATTATATATGAATATATCATAGTATTAATTTATTGGTACCATTTAAATGTTTGTTTGGTTTTACCAACCATTTAAAGTGGGAACCTTGATTTAGTGTTTTCAAATATATATAGCACAATAAATACTTGACCACATTTATAAGTTTTGGTATATATTATATACTTATAAGATAATAATTTATAACATAATATAAATATGATTATTTAACATATTGGAACCATTTTATTAAGTGGATTCCAATATTGTTCGTTAATGTTAACTTTATTAAAATACCAAGAGTGGATGCTTTAATCTCAACTACTTAAATTAAAATTGGAACAATTAAAATTTATCCATTAAAGATTCAAACAATTAAAATTAAAAAGAAACAAAAACGAAAACAAAACAAAAAGACATTGTAGTGGACTTGTAATTACCTTAGCTTCCCTGTGGATACGATATCGGACTCACCGAATTATACTACTTGTGGACAACCTGCTCTTGGGAGTGCAACAATCAAAATGACAACAGTAATCCTACAACGAAATACATAGTGATATTCTCCCATTTCCACTCGGGAATAGGGAGTGGCTTAAGCTTCTCTGCTGGCCTCTGATGCTCTACTTTCACTTCCTGACAAGTGAGACATTCAGATACAAACCGATGGATGTCCCGCTACATCCCTGGCCACCAGTACAACATCTATAAGTCTATGTACATCTTGGTACCCCCTGGATGGATGGAATACGGAGATGTATGTTCCTCTATCAAAATATCATCTCTGATCGAATCAACACTAGGCACCCACATCCTTCCTCTGTACCTCACAATACCATCGGACACTATGTACAGTACAATGCCCTTGGCTTCATCCTTCAGTATCCATTTTTGTAACTGTTCATCTGAAGGCTGACTTTCACGAATTCGGTCTAGCAAAGAAGACTGAACTATCAGATTAGACAACTTGGGAGCTCTGCCCTTAGGGTAAACTTTTAAGCCAAACCTTTAAATTTCTGCGCTAACAGCTGTGCTACGACTGCTATTTTCCTGCTCAAAGTATATGCCAAAACATTTGCTTTTCCTGGATGGTAGCTAATTTGACAATCATAGTCTTTTACTAACTCCAACCACCGTCTCTGTCTCATGTTCAGCTCTTTCTGTTTGAAGAAGTACTTGAGACTCTTGTGATCAGTGAATATCTGTCATTTCTCGCCGTATAGATAATGTCTCCATATCTTCTACGAAAAGACAACGACAGCTAACTCGAGGTCATTAGTCGGGTAGTTCTTCTCATGCACTTTCAGCTGTATGGAGGCATAGGCTATAACCCGACCATGCTGCATCAATACAGCGTCTAAACTAAGCTTAGACGCATATGTGTATAAAACAAAATTGGCTTGCCCTGATGGCATGGTTAAAACTGGCGATGTGATAAGAGCTTGCTTCGAAGTATCGAAGCTCTTCTGAATTCTTCGCTCCATACAAATTTAGCATTTTTCTTAGTCAATGAGGTGAGTGGCACAGCAATCGAGGAAAACCCCTGAATAAATTTTCTGTAGTAGCCTGCCAAGCCTAGGAAACTACGGATCTCTGACGAATTCTTCGGCTCAACCCATTCTCTCACTGCTGCCACTTTAGCTGGATCCACCTCAATGCCACTGCTAGATATGATATGTCCCAAAAATGCTACCTTCTCCAACCAGAATTCACACTTGCTGAATTTTGCAAACATCTTGTGTTTCTGCAAGACTTGCAAAATTGTACCCAAATGCTGACTGTGTTCCTCATGGCTCTTCGAGTATATAAGAATATCTTCAATGAACATTATGACGAACTGACCTATGTAGGGCTGAAATCCTCGATTCCTTAGGTCCATAAAAATTGTTGGGGCATTCGTCAGTCCAAATGGCAACTCTAAGAACTCTTAATGCCCATATCCGGTTCTGAAGTCTGTCTTGTGAACGTCTGCACACTTTACCTTCAGTTGATGATACCCAGAACGTAGATCTATATTAGAGAACATTGTAGCTCCCTGCAACTGATCGAATAAGTCCTCGATCCTTGGTAATGGGTATTTGTTCTTGATCTAACACCTTGTTCAGTTCTCGTTAATTGATACACAACCTCATGATTCCATCTTTCTTCTTCACAAAGAGCACGGGTGCACCCAATGGTGAGAAACTAGGGCGGATGAATTCTTTATCTAGGAGCTCCTGAATTTGCTGTTTGAGCTCTAACATCTTTGTTGGGGCAAAACGATACGGTGTCTTAGAGATTGGCACAGTGCCTGGCACAAGGTCAATGGCGAACTCCACCTCTCTCTCTGGTGGAAGGCATGTGATGTCGTCTGGGAAAACCGTCAAGAAAATCTCTGACAACTGGTAAATCAGATATCGACGGAGTGGGTGCATCAGGGGCTGAAATAATACTGGCCAGGAATGCCTGACACCCCTTATGCATAAGCATTCGTGCCTGCATGCACGAGATCATGCGAGGTAAAATTCTCCACCTGTTCGGCTCAAAAAGAAATTGCTCCATGCTCAACGGACTTACCAACACTGATCTTCGCTGAAAGTCAATTAGAACTATGTTCTTCATAAGCAAGTCCATCCCCAAGATGTTATCAAACTATGGCATTGGCAACACAATCAGATCGGCGTAAACTAAGTGGCCCTATAGTTCAAGATCGATATATCTGACCACGCTAGTAGCTGATAGCTCCTCCCTTGATGGGACTGTCACGGATTAGCTCATGTCGAGTCCAATGGACTTGACACCCAAATGATTAGCGAACGTCTCTGAGATAAAAGAGTGAGTGGCTCCGGAATCTAACAAGGCCTTCGTGGCTACTCTCTTTATAAAGATATTGCCTGAGGGACATTAGAACAACACATAAACTTATACCCCAAAATACTAATCTTAACATCTTGCATAGTTGGAAATTTCTATCCAAAGTCTCCAAAATACGAAAACAACATACTATTATACCCAAGAAAAAATTTCGAAGCATGCGTGGCAAAAATAATACAGTTCTGAATTCAATAGATTACCAGTTAGTAAAGTCATGTTTGGGTTCACGACCTCAGCATGCATGGGGAACATCTCCCCTGGGGTCGGCTGCCTCCACTGTGGGCAGTCCTTCAGCATATGATCACTAGCTCAACACTTGAATCATTTGCCAGAACCCCATAAACACTGGCCCATGTGTTGACGGTTGCAACTCGGGCACACTGGGTACTCAGGCTTCTGAGGAGCCTTCTTTTGCAGAATAGGACCTTTGCCTTTCGGCGGTCCCTGAAATGACCTTTTAGCCTGCTGTCCTTGGAAAGGCCTCTTGAACTGCTACTGGGGTGCCTGATAGGGCCTCTTACCCGGACTGTCATTCTCAATATCTTTTTGGTCTTGCTCTGTCGCCAGGGCTCTCGACACGGCAATAGCATAGGTGGTAGGACTAGAAACTCTAACATCACGGCGCAAGATCGGCCGTAAACCGTCAATAAAATGCCTCAGTTTCTCCGAGGTATCATTCCCAATCAGGGGCACGAAGTGACACCCCCTCTCAAACTTCCTTACGAACTCTGCTACGCTGTTGTCCCCTTGTCGCAATGTCATAAACTCCCTGGTCATGTGGGAGCGTACTTCTTCGGTGAAATACTTGGAATAGAAGACCTCCTTAGAACCATCCCAAGATAGGGTCTGTAAATTCACTGACACAGACGCGCTTTCCCTCCAAGTCTGGCGTCTCCTGTCAATAGAAAAGTGGCGCATCTGACTCTGTCTGCATCCTGCAGCTCCATAAACGTGAATATCACCTCGATGGACTTAATCAATCCCTCAGCTATCATCGGGTCGTTAGTCCCCGAGAACTCCTTTGAGTCCATCCTCCTGATCCTCTCATACACTGCCTGAAATGCCTACTATTCATTTTGCTTAAAAAGTACTAGAAATTTTTTTTTTCTTTTCAAACCCTAACCATTGCATCGGATGAACTTTTTAACAAACACATAAAATATTTTTGCATCACTTTTAAAAAAAACAACCAACAAGTATTTAAAAATCAAAGGAAATATTCAAAACATGAAATCGTCAAACGTTTTACAAAACCAAAAAAGAAACAATTTGAAAAGTATAGCTCAATACTAAAATCTCTCAAAAAACACTTCAAAAACATAAATAAATAGTCGTAAAATTTTTTAACATAAATCATAGACTTAAAATCATGAGTGCCGAAAAATAGAAGCGCAGGTCCTTGGGTTATGTGCACTTTCAGTCCAGTCATGTCAACCATCAAGATCTCCATTAACATTATTATCATAATCACATGCATGAATCACACCTGGTGAGTCTAAAGACTCAACACACCATAATCTTGATAACAACATAATACGTATACATATCAAATACAACAGTGAAAAATACTTGTACTTAAAATAACATTTTCATAATAATGCATAAACTTTAAACATAAAAATTTTCATATCATCATATTCATATTCATCATAAACATATTCATATTCGTGTTCGTTGAATTCAGATCGTGATTGTGACTCGTATTCGTATTCTTATTGGGCGATGGATCCATCTATATATAACCACATTACTGAGCGGCGAGGACATCAGCGATACTCTCACCCGTCAACTTAGCCTTGGCCAACATATTAACATATTAACATATTCGTATCCACAGAAATACGATCGTCAGGCTCCCACTGGGACCTTAACCCTCACCATATCTCCAACATATCATCGAAATACGATCGTTGGGCTCCCACTGGGACTTTAACCCTCAGGATATCTCCAACATATCATCGTATTAGTCACAATTCCTTCACGTCCTTCAACATTTCTTATTTTCACCACTTAATAAAACATGCATATAATAATATCGTTTTTCTTTTAAGCCAAGCATTCAACATATCTTTTAAATGTCCATATTAAATCATAAAAATCAATAAATATTTAAAAATCACATTTTAACATATAAAAGTTCATAAACATCCATAATCATTTAAAATAACCATATTTGCAAATAAAACAGCATTCTGAGAACTACTATAACGCTTACTAATTTTCAAGCATAAATTACCATTTTACCCCTAGACGTAAAATTTCACGTTTTTGACTTTTTCTTAATTTCATTGATTTTACCATGTCCCAAATATTTATTTAATCTTAAATTAAATTTTCCATAATTTTATTTAGCTTAAATACTAGGCTTTTTAATTATTCTTTTTTAAGGCGTTTTAATCCTGAATAATTTCAAACTTTAATATAAAATTCATAAATTCAAAACTTAGACTTTTAATTATTATTTGTCCCTCGTGAACCATGACTCGACCCCCGTGAGCCATGTTTCGATTTATTTTCTCCAATAAAACCCTAACCGAGCCAAGCTTTGGAACCCATGAGCCATCTTTAGTTTTTTCTCGAGCCAAGCTCGGACCACTTCGTGCCGAACCCTTCCCAGCCCACTTAGGAGCCTACTGGACTCGTGTTGACTCAAAAGACTCGACCTAAGTTGAAAACAGAAGCCCCCCAACCTGCACCTGCATGGCCGAGACTCCCTTAAAGACTAGGACTCTTGTTTGTGCGCCTAGGACCTAGCCAACCGAACCAGCCCCTGGACCAACCTCTCGTGCACTCTCCTACGACCCTAATGAGTCGATCTAGCTCAACCTGGAGCCCCCTGGCCGAGCCCCTTAACCCTGCAAGTCCACGCAACCAGCGCCTGTTGCATGCTTCTTCTGGGGTAGGAGTCCTAGCCAGCCCTCGACTCGAGCCATAGCATGGCTAGGACTCTCTCCATGACTCATACATGGTCCTAGCTAGCCCTGGCCCCAAGCCGAGACCAATCCAAGCCACCAAACCCCAAAACCGTACTCCTTGATCCATCCTTACCCGATTTGGGTTCCAGCTTCTGTTATGTGAATGTGCAACATGATTGGTGTGTCTTAGGACTCTTTAAAACATGTAGAAACCACCCTTAAACCTTTCCTTATCATGGCAGCCCTTTAGGATCATGTTAAACATAATTTAGGATCAACACACATGATTTAAAACCCATCCTTGATGCAAAAAAGAAAATATAACCAAGTGTCCCTTATTTTTCATGCAAACATGTTCAAGAAATTACTATGGTGTGATATATGAGTATAAGGGAAGAATATGGCGTGCCTTTACGTTTTAAACTCACGAAGTTACGTTGACGAGTCGAAGAACGAGACGAGAAGACGTTAGTTTGAATATCCTAGAAATTTTCGAAACTTTCTTCCTTGAAACCTTTGTGTGTGTGTCGTATATATTGAGGGGAGAGTTTTGGGAGAATGAGGGTGTGGGGCGTGGGGTTTAATGGAGTTTAGGGTAGGTTTTTATTTTTAAATATTGCTTAAAATCCTAATCAAACTCTAATTACTAGCTTAGGCCCATTAATCAAGTTAATTAGGCCCATATAGCCCATTAGTGTTTAATTAACATATTTTGTTTAGAAAAATTTGTGAATTTATTAGCCGGGTTGCCAATACGTTCGTATTTTTGTTGAAAAACCAACATCGATAAAATTACTTCTCGGCGTATAAAATCACCTTGAAACTCCTTATTTTCAAAAATAAAAAAAAACATCAATCATATTTTAAATAATTAAAACTAACTTATTTAAAAAAAAACATTTTCCATTTTTCAGCCATCGCTCTCCGTTCCTCGATCGCAACTCGTACAATCCTTAAAAATAAATTTTAATGCATAGAAGTAGAAAAGTATATTTTAAACATGTCAACATGCACAACATAATTAATTCACACAATTAAAATAATTATTAGCCATTTTTCATATTCCCTAGATTTCCATGCAGTTGGATTACGTCGTCTTAATTTTGGACGTTACAATTCCACCTCACTTAAATAAAATTTCTTCCTCAAAATTAGAACTTACCGAATTGCTCTGGGTAGCAACTCCTCAAGTCCCTTTCGGTTTATCAAGTAGCTTCTTCTTCCGAGTGATTCAGCCACTTGACCTTGACCATTGGAATGACATTTTTTCGGAGTCTTCTTTCTTGCCTTTCCAAGATTTGGACAGTTCTCTCTTCATAAGTCATATTTGGAGTTAACTGTAGAGGTTCATAATTTAGTACATGTGATGGATTCGACATGTACTTTCGCAACATCGAAATATGAAACACATTGTGAACTCCAGAAAGCATCGGTGACAATGTCACTCTATAGGTTTGTGTCCCAATCATCTCCAAAATCTCAAACGGACCTATTAATCTTGGACTAAGCTTGTCTTTCTTTCCAAATCACATAACACCTTTCATAGGTGCTATCTTTACAAACACATGGTCTCCCACTGCAAACTCTAAGTCTCTTCTTCTCTTATCAGCATAACTCTTTTGTCGGCTTTGTGCAGTCTTCATTCTCTCACGAATTTTGATTACAAGCTCGGCATTTTCTTCAATCACATCCTGACCAATCTCTCTTCTTTCCCAAACCTCATCCCAATGAATAGGAGATCTATATTTCCTTCCATAAAGTTTCTCAAAAGGAGCCATCCCGATTGATGATTGATACCTATTATTGTAGGTGAACTCTACTAGAGGTAACTTTGGTTCCCAACTGCCTTTGAAATATCACAAGCTCGCAGTAGATCTTCTAGAATTTGTATAATTCTTTCGGACTGACCACCGGTTTGAGGATGGAATGTTGTACTGAATAATAACTTGGTCTTCATTGCTGCATGCACTCTTCCAAAAAGATGACGTAAATCTCGTATCTCTGTCAAAAACAATAGATACAGGAATCCCATGCAGATGAACTATCTCCCGAATATATAACTTTGCATACTGAATCATAGTGAAGGTCGTCTTGATAGGTAGAAAATGCGCTGATTTCGTAAGACGATCAACAATCACACATATAGCATTAAATACATTGATAGTTATTGGCAATCCCATAACAAAATCCATCGTAATATTTTCTCATTTCCACTCTGGAATAGGAAGTGGCTTAACCTTTCCCGCTGGTCTTTGATGCTCTGCTTTAACTTGCTGACAAGTCAAACACTCGGTTACAAATCTCAGAATATCTCTCTTCATGCCTGCCACCAATATAACAACTGCAAATCTTTGTTCATTTTCGTGCTTCCCAGATGAATGGAATAAGTTGTGTCATGAGCTTCCTTCATAACGAGATCCCTCAAAGAATCGTCACTAAAAACTCATAAACGATCTCGATAACGAACTATACCATCCACCTCAGAATATAACTTCCGGCCCTTGGCTTCATCTCTTACTCTCCACTTTTCCAATTGCTCATCAGTGAACTGTCCCTCACGGATTGTATCTCTCAAGTTCGACTGCACTGATATTGTGGCTAGATTAGGGGCTTCGCCCCTAGCGTATACTGTAAGCTTAAATCGCTGTATCTCGGACTACAACGGTATTTGGAGTGATAATTGAGTGATAACTGCTGCTTTTCGACTCAATGCATCTGCCACAACATTAGCTTTCCCCGGATGATAGCTAATTTCGCAGTCGTAGTCTTTTGCTAATTCAAGTCATTTTTGTTGTCTCATATTCAATTCCTTTTGGGTGAAGAAGTATTTCAATCTTTTATGATCGATGAATATCTTGCACTTCTCCCCATATCAGTAATGTCGCCAAATCTTCGATGCAAAAACTACCGCTGCAAGCTCAAGATCATGAGAAGGGTAGTTTTTCTCGTGAACTTTCAACTATCTCGACGTATAGGCTATAACTCGGTCATTTTGCATCAGAACTGCTCCCAAACCAAGTTTAGAAGCGTCGGTGTATAGGACATACTCTCCTTGCCCTGATGGCATAGCTAACACTGGCGTTGATATTAAGGCTTGCTTCAACTTATCAAAATTGTCTTGACACTCGGATCCTCATACAAACTTTGAATTCTTCTTTGTCAAGGAGGTCATGGGTACCGCTATAGATGAGAATCCCTGAATAAATTTGTGATAATAGCCAGCTAATCCCAAGAAACTGCGAATCTCGGTGACGCTCTTCGGTACTGGCCACTCTCTCACTACCTCAACTTTAATTGGGTTAACTTCAACGCCATCGCTAGAAATGATGTGGCCTAAGAAGTCACTCTATCAAGCCAAAACTTGCATTTGTTGAATTTTGCATACAACTTTCTATCTTGCAGTACTTGCAGTGCGGTCCTCAAATGACGACTATGCTCCTCTTTGCTGTTAGAATATATCAGTATATCATCAATGAATACTATGACGAATTGATCAAGATAAGGCTGAAATACGCGATTCATGAGATCCATGAAGATCGCTGGCTCATTAGTTTGCCCAAATGGCATGACCATAAACTCGTAGTGCCCATATTTAGTACGAAACACTGTCTTGTGAACATCAAACTCTTTCACTTTCAATTGATGGTATCCAGAACGAAGATCAATCTTCGAAAATATCGATGCTTCTTGCAACTGATCAAATAAATATTCAATTCTTTGCAGTAGATACTTATTTTTTATAGTTACTCTATTCAGCTCTCGATAATCGATACAGAATCACATACTACCATCTTTCTTCTTAATAAATAATACAGGTACACCCCATGGAGAATAACTAGGGCGAATAAAACCCTTGTCTAGTAATTCTTGGATTTGATCTTTTAATTCTTTCATTTCGGCACGCGCTAGACTCTAAGGTGCTTTAGAAACAGGTACAGTGCCCGACCTTAACTCAATAGAAAACTCCACCTCACGATCGGGTGGAAAGCCAGAAACGTCTTCGGGAAAGACACTAGGAAAGTCTCTGACTATATCAACATCCTCCAACTTCTGACTGATAGGAGCGTGTGCGGTAGTGACACATGCTAGAAAAGCTTGGCATCCACGTCTAATAAGCTTCCTCGAACAAAGACAAGAGATAATGTGCGGCATTTGCTTGTTTCTCGCCGCCTCAAAACCAAAAGATTTACCACTAGGCGGTTGAATAGACACTTATCGCTGACGAAAATCAATCGAAGCTCCATTTGCTGATAACCAATCCATACCAAGTATGATATCAAATTCAGGCATAGGGAGTACAATAAGATATGCCTGTAACACATCTTCAAATCCAGATTCTTGACGATTTTAGACTTGAGCATTAGATCATCGGAAGGAATAGAAACTTTGAACCCCAAACCCATATCCATAGGAATAATGTTCAATCGCTTGATGAAGGTTTCAGATATGAAGGAATGTGTAGCTCCAGAATCTAACAGTGCAAAAGTTTCTACACCTTGAATGATAATTCTCCCTACGACGAAAATGTCTTTTAATCTTTTCGTGTTGAAGCTTAAGGAATTTCTATCATTAATTTCCAAAAGTTATGTAAAAATTACGCGTTGAACTTAAGCATTTCTTGAAAATTTGCATTTTAGTCCCCAAAATTTTTTGAAATATTTCATTTTAGGTCTTTGAGAATTCGAAAATTGCATCTAACACCTTATACTTTTTAGTTAATTGCAATTAAGTTTCTTATAATTTTCTTTAATTACAATTAATCTCTTTAACTTTAAAAAATTGCACTTAGACCCCTCAATAAATTAGAAACCCTTTACAAACCTTCAACTATGATTTTTCTTTAATTTTTTTTCTGGCCCTAAAAATTTTTATTTTGAATTATTTCATCTTTTGCATAAATTAAGGCTCGAAACTTAATACCAAGTCTATGGTTTCTAATATCAAATCTTAATTCCATCTAAAGTATAACATGCAACCAAATTTTTTCTAGGTTAATCTTGATCCCAATTCAATTCTAATGACCAATTTAACATTTCATGAAAATAAAGCAATATAAAAATGTTAAATGACTAGGTTAACTGTGATAAGAGTCGTGTCTGGCTCCTCTTCCGCTTCTTCTGCATTCATAACATATGCTCTCCCCACAGTAGGTGCATTCTTCTTCGGGCAATCAGCAGCCTTGTGCCCTTCTTCTTTGCATATGAAGCACTTAGTAGTACCCCATACGCACTGTCCATAATGTAGTCGATTATTGCATGGTACTCCCTCTACGGGTTTTGGTGCTGTAGGTGGTGGCGGATTCTACGGTCCTTGCTTCTTGGCTTGACTTTGGGGCTTTTGAGGTCCTTGAGGTCTAGGAGGACTCATATATGGCTTCTTGTTTGGCTGATTATTGTTTTGGTGCTGTTGTCTCTTGCGCTGCATCTCAAACTCGATGTCCTTCAAAGATTTCTTAGCTTGAAATGCGTAAGTAGTAGCAGTAGCATAATCCACGGGACGCATCATCAGCACGTTATTTTGAATGGTAGGTCGTAGACCATCCATGAAGTGTCGAAGATTCTCTGCAGCATCCCTCGTAATAAAGGGTACAAAGTGACAACCTCTATTGAATTTCTTCACAAATTCAGCAAACAGAAGCGTCTGATTGACGGAGACTCATAAATTCATTCTTCAATCGTCCTTTAACATCAGCAGTAAAGTATTTCTCATAGAAGATCTCCTTGAATCGAGCCCAGGTAAGTTTATCAAGATTAACACCATGCTCGGCTCTTTCCCACCATAAAGAAGAATCATCCCTAAACAGGTAAGTGGCACACCTTACGCTGTCAGCATCCCCCATATTCAGATAACGAAATGCACCTCGAGTGCACGAATCCATGCCTCAGCAGCAAAGGGATTGGTGGTGCCAGAAAATTCCTTCGGCCCTAGCCTCCGGAACTGATCATACACGTCAGGCCGTGGCCTATGTGCCTGCTGTAACTGCTGTTGTAACTGCTGCTCGAAGAAACAAGCCATCCCCTCAAATGCACGAGTAGCAGCATCCCCATTAGGAGGTGGGGGTGTATTAACATTCTGATCCTCGGTGGTCTCTGTCTGTCTATCAAGAGGTGCGCGTGTAGGAGTCATTATATCTGAATTTTTTCCAAATTCTAACGTAACCAATATGCATTTAAATCTAAATTTTCTAATCATGTAACATATTCTAATTCATATTAGCAATTTCAGCATAATAAGCATATATCCTAAAAACCTAGTAAACATGTGACGTAAACATATTATTCATGTAGTCATGCATGTTACATCATAATAAATCATATAAAGCATGTAAACTTACAGATTGAGGCTTGGAGACTGATCTTTCCGGCGCTGATGGTGGCACAACCCTTTACAGAACCTTTGCTCTGATACCAACTGAAATGTCTGCTATTCGTTTTGCTTAAAAAGTACTAGAAACTTTTTTTTTATTTTAAAACCCTAACCATTGAATCGGCCGAACCTTTTACCAAATGCATAAAATATTTTTGCAACACTTTTAAAATAAAACAACCAACTAGTATTTTAAAATCAAAGGAAATAGTCAAAACATGAAATCGTCAAACTTTTTACCAAACCTAAAAAGCAACAATTTGAAAAGTATAGCACATACTAAAACCTCTCAAAAACCACTTCAAAAGAATAAATAAATAGTCGTAAAATCTATTAACATAAATCATAGACTTAAAATCATAAGTGCGGAAAAATAGAAGCGCTGGTCCTCGGATTATGTGCACCTTCAGTCCAGGCAGGTCAACCATCAAGACCTCCATTAACATTATTATAATAACACCATAATCTTGATAACAACATAATACGTATACAACTCCCATACAACAGTGAAAAATACTTGTACTTAAAATAAAATTTTCATAATAATGTATAAAATTTAAACATAAACATTTTCGTATCATCATATTCATATTCATCATAAACATATTCATATTTATATTCGTGTTCATTGAATTCAGATCGTGATTGTGACTTGTATTAGTATTCGTATTGCGCGATGGATCCATCTACATATAACCACAGTACTGGGCGGCGGAGACATCAACGACACTCTCACCCGTCAACTGAGCCTTGGCCAACGTATTAACATATAAACATATTCGTATCCATGGAAATATGATCGTCGGGCTCCCACTGGGACCTTAACCCTCATGATATCTCCAACATATCATCGTATTAGTCACAATCCCTTCACGTCCTTCAATATTTCGTATTTTCCCCACTTAATAAAACATGCATATAATAATATCGTTTTTCTTTTAAACCAAGCATGCAACATATCTTTTAAATGTCCATATTAAATCATAAAAATCCATAAACATTTAAAATCATATTTTAACATATAAAAGTTCATAAACATCCATAATCATTGAAAATAACCATATTAGCATATAAATCAACATTCAGAAAACTGCCATGACGCTTAATAATTTTAGGGTGTAGAATTACCGTTTTACCCCTGGACGTAAAATTTCACGTTTTTGACTTTTTTTTAATTTCATTTATTCTACCATGTCCTAAATATTTATTTAAGCTTAAATTAAATTTTTCATAATTTTATTTAACTTAAGTACTAGACTTTTTAATTATTCATTTTTAAGACGTTTTAATCTCGAATAATTTCAAATTTTCATATAAAATTCCTAAATTCAAAACTTAGACTTTTAATAATTATTTGGCCCTCGTGAACCATGACTCGACCCCCCGTGAGCCATGTTTTGATTTATTTTCTCCAAGAAAACCCTAACCGAGCCAAGCCGAACCCTTCCCAGCCCACTTAGGAACCTACTGGACTAGTGTTGACCCAAAGGACTCGACCCTAAGTTGAAAACCGAAGCCCCCCAACCTGCACCTACATGGCAGAGACTCCCTTAAAGACTAGGACTCTTGTTTGTGCGCCTAGGACCTAGCCAACCGAACCAGCCCCTGGACCAACCTCCTGTGCACTCTCTTAGGACTCTAATGAGTAGACCTTAGCCCAGTCCGAAGCCCCCTAGCTGAGCCCCTTAACCCTGCAAGTCCACGAAACCAGCGCATATAGCATGCTTCTTCTCGGGTAGGAGTCCTAGCTCCCCAACCCTCGACTCGAGCCCTAGCGTGGCTAGGACTCTCTCCCTGACTAATACATGGTCCTAGCTAGCCCAGGCCCCAAGCTGAGACCAAGCCAAGCCACCAAGCCCCAAAATCGTACTTCTTGATCCATCCTTACCCGATTTCGATTCCAGCTTCTGTTATGTGCATGTTCAGCATGATTGGTGTGTCTTAGGACTCTTTAAAACATGAAGAAACCACCCTTAAACCTTTCCTTATCATGAAAGCCCCTTAGGATCATGTTAAACATAATTTAGGATCAACACACATGATTTAAAACCCATCCTTGATGAAAAAAAACAAAAATATAACCAAGTGTCCCTTATTTTTCATGCAAAACATGTTCAAGCAATTACTATGGTGTGATAGATGAGTAGAAGGGAAGAATATGGCGTGCCTTTGCATTTTAAACGCACGAAGTTACGTTGACGAGTCGAAGAACGAGACGAGGAGACGTTGGCTTGAATATCCTAGCAATTTTCGAAATTTTCTTCCTTGAAACCCTTGTGTGTGTGTCGTGTATATTGAGGGGAGAGATTTTTTTGGAGAAAGGGGGTGTGGGGCGTCGGGTTTAATGGGGTTTAGGATAGGTTTTTAGTTTTAAATATTTTTTAAAATCCTAATCAAAATCTAATTACTAGATTAGGCCCATTAATCAAGTTATTTAGGCCCATATAGCCCATTAGTGTTTAATTAACATTTTTTGTTTAGAAAAATTTGTGAATTTATTAGCCGGGTTTGCAATACGTTCGTATTTTTGTTGAAAAATCAATATCGATAAAATTATGTCCCGGCGTATAAAATCACCTCGAAACTCCTTATTTTCAAAAATAAGAAAAAAACATCAATAATATTTTAAATAATTAAAACTAACTTATTTAATAAAAACATTTTCCATTTTCAGCCCTCGGTCTTCGTTCCTCGATCGCAACTCGTACAACCTTAAAAATAAATTTTAATGCATATAAGTAGAAAAGTATATTTTAAACATATCACATGCACAACATAATTAATTCATGCAATTAAAACAATTAATTAACCATTTTTCATATTCCCTATATTTGCATGCAGTTGGATTAGATCGTCTTAGTTTTTGACCTTACACTGCCTCTGGCATGGGCCTCGCCCCCGTATCTACTCCAGCATTGTTCCCCACTAACTGTGCGAATAACTGAATCATCCCTGCAAGCATCTGTGCCTGCATATCTGGCGGTGGATAAGGAGGAGTGGCCCTCTCTCCATCTCGAGCCTCTCTATCCTCGTCTCCTGCTCCACGTGCAATCATATGTCTAGAAGGCATACTATTTCAAAATTTTCCCAACACGTAAACCAACATGCAAGAACATAATATACATATCATAAGATGCACGTAAATCGAATTTAAACATATACATGCTGAATTAATGACTTTGAGGCTTACTACATTAAAGAATTTTTAAAACTTTAAAACTTACAGACTTGAGGTGTGACTTCGTGAGCTTCTCGCAACCTACAGTAGGCATAACCATTTACAAGAACACCGCTCTGATACCAACTGTAATGTACCGTACTTTTGAACATACTTAAAATTTGCGGAAAATAAAAATTTTTCTTAAATAAATAATTCTCCTTCAAAATGTCATAAAAATAAAATTCTTGAACAAATATTTGAAATTTAACAAACTTGCAACAAGTACTTGTTTAAAACAACATAAAGCAATTTGTCAAAATCAGAGTAAATGAGTTCAACATGCATAAAAATCCTTAAAACTTAAGCGGTCCTCGGGTTAGTCCTCCACCTAGTCCGAGCCATCTCATTGGTCTCTTCCTCTTGTCTCCTCAAACTCATCCTCACTTGCATCGATCAAGTCTAGTGAGTCTAAAGACTCAACACATATAAACTGAGAATAGCGAGTAATAACTAATAAATCCACATGCATTTTAAAGTAGCCCATACATACTTAAAACCTGAACATACTTACATACTCGTAGACGTGCCATCATTTCATAAACATTTTCATAAATGTACTTGCATCACACATACTTAAACATGCATAATCATCATCATTTTGAGCAGAGATATGTTTCAAAGCAAGTGACCCATACATATTGCGCGCCTGATCAGACTAAACCACAGTACTGGGCTGGCAGGGATGTCCACTACCACATACATAAGATCCACGGTCATACTTTACTGGGTAGATTGGTCCCTAGTAATACTTTACCGCTTTCCAATCCTGATCAAAACCAGGTCATACTTTACCGGGGTAGAGAGGTGTCCGGACACGTTCTCCGGCTTTCAAACCCATTCATATTTGGTATTGAGACAATTAGCATACCTCAAAAAGATAAAATACTTTCTTTTTCATGTCGAACATATTTACATCGCGTTGAGGGCTTCGTTGGATCTCGCTTAGGCTACTGCTGCACATACATACTAATACATTATTCCAACAACTTAAAATTTCATAACTTAATCGTACCAATCAAACTCATTACCGAAGTAGTTAAATATCTTATGACTTTCTAGACCACTCGGGACTCGACCATGATTAGACAACATACTAAACCATGACATCTTACCCTGAAACAATATTGATATGCAGTATGAACATTTCCCAAGCAATGGGAGACACGGACCTCACTTAAACCATAGTTCAACGTTCTTTATTCTTTGTAACATCTAATCTAACCCTCACTATGCTTGGACTTACCGAAGTATTAATACCAAAATGAAGTAATAGCACCTAAACTCGAAGCTTGAAGACTACTGAACCAGCGCCTAGTCGCCTACAGGGTAGCGCTGCAGCGCTGGTTAAGCACCTAGGCGCTACCTCTCAGCGCCGCGGCGCTACCAGACACAAACCTCAGGCGCTGCGGAGTTCTAGATGCAGCGCTGCGGCGCCAACTCTGCGAGACTCAAACCCTAAAAATTATCTTCTACCCATTTGCTTCCCTACGACTTCTAATGCAATTAAACATTTACCAACCCGAAACAAAACACCGAAATGCGTCTGGTCACAACCCGCAACATACCTAAAAACCCATTCATATTTGGTATCGAGACAATTAGCATACCTCAAAAAGATAAAATACTTTCTTTTTCATGTCGAACATATTTACATCGCGTTGAGGGCTTCGTTGGATCTCGCTTAGGCTACTGCTGCACATACATACTAATACATTATTCCAACAACTTAAAATTTCATAACTTAATCGTACCAATCAAACTCATCACCGAAGTAGTTAAATATCTTATGACTTTCTACACCACTCGGGACTCGACTATAATTAGACAACATACTAAACCATGACATCTTACCCTGAAACAATATTGATATGCAGTATGAACATTTCCCAAGCAATGGGAGACACGGACCTCACTTAAACCATAGTTCAACGTTCTTTATTCTTTGTAACATCTAATCTAACCCTCACTATGCTTGGACTTACCGAAGTATTAATACCAAAATGAAGTAATAGCACCTAAACTCGAAGCTTGAAGACTACTGAACCAGCGCCTAGTCGCCTACAGGGTAGCGCTGCAGCGCTGGTTAAGCACCTAGGCGCTACCTCTCAGCGCCGCGGCGCTACCAGACACAAACCTCAGGCGCTGCGGAGTTCTAGATGCAGCGCTGCGGCGCCAACTCTGCGAGACTCAAACCCTAAAAATTATCTTCTACCCATTTGCTTCCCTACGACTTCTAATGCAATTAAACATTTACCAACCCGAAACAAAACACCGAAAAGCGTCTGGTCACAACCCGCAACATACCTAAACGCAGCAATGATCACCCAACGATTCCCAACAAAGCCTGCAACCAATAAACTCAAGCAACATAAAGAACATATTTTATAACAACACAATTTGAGCAGTCACACGAGAATGATCATAACCCATTCGTTTCTTGTCTAAAAATTACGAATTTACTGTCAAATCGAAGATCTCAAAAAGTATTACGTTTTATACGTTGAAAGTTTTTCCATAAATTGACCAAAAATTCGCAGAACTTGAAATTACATCAGACTCAGTTTTGAGATCTAAAATTTTGATCCAAAATCGTTTCAAACATTTTTACTCAAACTTTTTCATAACATACACATATTTTTACATACAATAAACATCAAAATGTTTACGATGACAAGATCGAAGTGAAAACGAAAGATTATACTAGGCTTTGCATTTAAACGCTCAAAGATAACGAATACCGATGCGGTGGATCACGGGGGAGGACCGGAAGATGATTGTTGCACGTTTTCTTGCTCGAAAATGAGTGAAAATCTTCAGGAGTTTGCAAAGAAGGGATGGCTGCTGAAATAACCTAAGAACCCTAGGTTTTCTCCTCCAAAAAGAGTGAATGCAAGGTGTGTGAAATGTGTGTGGGGTGATGGTGTAACCGATGGGGTGTGTGTGTGTTGTGTGTGTGTGTGTTGTAAAATATTAGGTGACAAATTATTGCTTAATTAATTAATTAAGGGCTAAATACAAGTTTAGTTAAATAATTAGGGATAAAAATAATACTGATCTAATTATTTAATCCCACTTCAAGATTTAATAAATAATTAATTACAAAATTTTCAAAATTTAAAATCCCAACTATTCAAATTTGTATTTTTGAAAAGCTTAAAATCTCAAAATCACCTAATAAATTAAATTAGACTTCGAAATGCTAATACTTTCATAAATCATTTAAAATACCAATTTTATTAGCATGATATAAAATACCGCATTTTCATAAATCGCCTAAATCGTCATCGGCCTCTTTTCATGATCCCGCATCGAATATTCACCTGAAATATAAAACTCAAGAAAAACATTTTAACGTGCATCAAAAAAACATATAATAAATTAAAATAATGCAAAAATCATAAATAATGCATCGTTAAAAATCATTTTAAAATTTAAATAAATAATTCAACAATTTAATAAAATCATAGGTTTACGTGTAATGATTTTGGGCTTTACACCTTAAATCTCCTTCGGATAAATAACTTGGGTTGCCATTCCCAAGAATTTCCTCAGACCCGTAGCTTCGAGCTTCAAAAACTTGCTTCGAACAGCTTCATCCGGAACAGACAGAATATATATGTTTGTGACTGTTCAAATTTTTGGACACGTGGCAGCCCAAGGTTAATTCGAATAAGTGGCATTTACTTTAAATGTAAATATAGAAAGTAAATCGATTGAACTACATGTAACCGAATTTCCAATAATATTCAATGAATGGTATAATTAATGAAGTAACCTTAAAAGTCACAAAAATTGTTATGGAATCTTAACTGAATCGATAATCAGTTAACGTATATGATAAGATCAGTTTGATCGAGAACTGATTGATCAGTTGGAAACTGAGTCAGTTCAGTTAAGGACTAACTGATAAATGTCTTATCAGTTAACTAACTATAATTCTATGTTCCCCCTAAATTAAGCATTAAGAAAATCAATAAGCCTTAAAATATTTCTAAAGTAAGAAAACTTAGTATATAGTAGTGGCTTTGTGAAGCTATCTGCTTTTTGTTGTTCAGTTGAGATGTATTCCAGCTTGATGTCCTTCTTGAGAGCATGATCTCTGATGAATTGATATCTGACATCAATATATTTTGTTCTGGAGTGAAGAACTGGAACATATGTAATCGCAATTGTGCTAATGTTGTCTCAAAAGATTGGTAAATCCTCTGCGATAACACCATAATCTCTCAGTTGTTGCTGAATCCAGAGCAGTTGAGCACAACAGCTTCTAGCAGCTAGATATTCTGCTTCAGTTGTGGAAGTCGCGATGGATGTTTTCTTCTTGCTGAACCAGGAAATCAGTCTGTCTCTCAAAAACTAACACGATCCACTAGTACTTTTTCGATCAAGTTTACATCCCGCATAATCTGCATCTGAATATCCAACTAGATTGAAAGATGAGTCTTTAGCATACCATAAGCCCACATTTTGTGTGCCTTTAAGATATTTCAATATTCGTTTGGCAGCTGAAAAATGCGAGTGTTTAGGATTTGCTTGAAATCTAGCACACATGCAGACAACAAACACAATATCAGGACGGCTAGCAACTAGGTAAATTAAGGAACCTATTAAACCTCTGTAGAGTGCCATCTCAACTGATATTCCCCCTTCATCTTTATCTAATTTAATTGATGAACTCATAGGAGTATTTGCAGCTGAACATGTGTCCATGCCAAACATCTTAAACTGTTCCTTCGTATATTTAGTTTGACTGATAAATGTACCAGTTTCCATTAGCTTCACATATAGACCAAGAAAGAATTTCAGCTCACCCATCATACTCAACTCAAATTTATCCCGCATCAATTTAGAAAATTTCTCACATAATTTGGGGTTAGTTGACCCAAATAATATCATCAACATAAATTTGTACAAGTAAAGTATGATCTTTCTTCGTAAATTTGAAGAGTGTTTTATCAACTGTTTCAACAATAAAATCATGATCAGTTAAGAATTTTGATAATGTATCATACCAAGCTCGGGGAGCTTGTTTGAGACCATATAATGCTTTGTTGAGATGATAAACATGATCAGGAAATGAATTATTTATAAAACCTGGTGGTTGTTCAATATAAACTTCTTCCTGTAACTGACCATTGAGAAATGCGCTTTTGACATCCATCTAGTATACTTTAAAGTTCTTGAAAGAAGCGTAGACTAGGAATATTCTTATTACTTTCAGTCGAGCAACTGGTGCACAAGTTTCGTCATAATCGATTCCTTCCTCTTGTATGTATCATTGTGCAACCAACCTTGCTTTGTTGCGCACAACTGAACCATATTCGTTCAGTTTGTTTCTGTATACCCATTTTTTACCTATAATTTACTTTGAAAGTGGTCTTGGAACTAAAGTCCAGACATATTTATGGGTAAAATGATTTATCTCCTCTTGCATAGCATTTATCCAGTTTGGATCAGCTAGATCTTCGTCAGTTTTCTTAGGTTCAAATTGAGAAACAAATGCAGAGTATACAAATAAATTAAACATTTGATTTCTAGTTCTTACTGGATCAGATGGATTACCTATCACCAATTCTTGTGGATGTGATTTACTCCGTCTGTAGTTGGAACTGGTTGTATCATTCTCCGTAATTGTCTCAGTTTGTAACGTAACATTTCCTTCAGTTTCAGTTGCAACAGTTTCAATTTGTATTTGAATATCATCGTGTTGTTCCACAAACTGATTGTTAGGAATAGTTTCATGTTCAACTGTTTGATCCACCACCTCTAGTTCAGGTGTTTGAATGATGTTTCGACTGATATGAACCTCTTCTTCACTATCATCCTCCAAGTTAATCTATGTTAAGCGATCAGTCAGCTCAACTGGATCAGTTGGCTTATCAATTAGAGCAGATTCATCAAATACAACATGAATTGATTCTTCTACATTTAAAGTATGCTTATTGAAAACTCTGTAAGCCTTGCTAACGGATGAAAATCCAAGGAAAACTCCTTTATCTAATTTAGCGTCAAATGATGTTAAATGATATTTGATATTGTTATGAATAAAGCATTTGCAACCAAATATTTTGAAGTAAGACACCACGCTTTTCTTTCAATGTCAGATCTCATATGGCGTTTTCAAATGATTTTTATTAATCATTGATCTGTTTTGAGTATAACATGCAGTGTTTACTGATTATGTCCAAAATCTCTGAGATATACCGGAATCAGCAAGCATTGTTCTAGCTGCTTCTTTAAGAGTTCGATTTCTTTTTTCAGCTATACCATTTTGCTGATTTGTTCTTGTGGCTGAGAACTCGTGCTTGATTTCAAAATTTTTTAAAAATGGAGAAAGGTTTTGATTGACAAGTTCAATCCCTCGATCAGACCTTATTCTGTCAAATCCAACTGATTTTTCATTTAGAAATCTTTTGAAAATTTTAATCAATTGTGCAGCAGTTTGGTCTTTTGATTTGAGAAAAATAACCCAAGTAAATCTTGAAAAATCATCGACAATCACTAGGGTGTATTTCATTCCCCCTAAACTCATGAATGATATAGGACCAAACAGATCCATATGCAACAGTTCTATGAATATGGAGGAAGATCTACTCCCCTTGTTTTTAAAAGAAGATCTTACTTGTTTACCAAACTGACATGCCGAAAATATTTTATCTTTTAAAAATTAAATTTAGGCAGACCGGTTACAAGATAATGACTACTTAGATGAGGGATGGATTTGAAATTCAAGTGGTTCAACCTTTTATGCCATAAACAATTCTTGGATAGATTAGAAGCGACAAGACAAACTGGTTCATTAGGTTGATCAGTCCAACTGACTTTATAAGTGTTACCACACATATTTCCTATCATGATGATAATATCAGTTGAGTTCTTGACTGTGCAGGTGTGCTTGTTGAACTGAACTGAGAAATTTTTATCACACAACTAACTAATGCTAATCAGATTATATTTTAAATTATCAACTAGTAGAACATCATCAATAATAATGTTACCATGGATAAGCTTACCCTTACCCATGGTTCTACCTTTCGAGTCATCTCCAAAACTGATTTTTGGTTCAGAATATTTGACCAGTTTGGATAATAAATCAGCATCCCCTGTCATGTGACTTGAGCATCCGCTGTTCAGGTACCATATTGAGTCTTTAGTTGATGTACCTGTCACCTGTAGTCACACACAATGAAAAATTTTGGTACACACATCTATTTGGGTCCTTTAGGAACCAGATTTGGACTTGTCTAACTTAATTTCCCATTGTTGTGTTCCAGATAGTTTTTCTTGGTCTGTGTGTGCTTGATATGTTGTGTGCAGATGAAACAATATGCATTTTAACCTTGTTCACCTGGTTCTAAACAAGCTTACGATTATAATAAGCATTCCTAGAGTTCTGATTTTCATAGTTGAATCATTTAGATGACCAACTTCGTGAATCATTTGAACTCGAATGTCTATATCCGATTCCATACCTCTTAGCCTTGTTCTTATTGTCAATCGTTTGTTCAACTTGTTTACTTGGCTCTAATTGTTCATGTACCATAACTGATTTTACAAATTGAATATACTTCCCTTTGCACATGTTCAGTTCTGTCTTGGCACCACTATGTTGAAAACTGAATTTCGGAAGTTTGACAAACTGAGCATTAATAGATTGAACTAACTGATCAAGAAGACTGATAGTAACTGATCTAAAATATGCAAACTATCGGTTGCCCATAACTAAAGATTAATGCGAAGATAATCAAAGGCAAGTGAACCAGCTGACTGAACGATGCAGACAACTGACTTATCAGTTCGAAACTGATCAGTTGCTACAAACAGTTGTGAGCTTATCAGTAATAGCCTATCAGCTGATCTTTCAGCTATACACGTCATCAGTTAAGGAAAAGGACATTCAACCAAAAATTGTACAAAAGCAGACTGCAACTAGTAGTGGGATCGCCGCATTTCAGAAAAACCGCAGTGTACGATTTTTAGAAGAATGTTGACATGGAAAACAACGGATATAAAGATTCAAATTGTATTCAATGTTACCGTTGAAAGAAAGCTTATAAATATCCATGAAGAGCAGCAGAAAACAGAGAGAAAACCGTGAAATCAACCAAGCTGTTACTCTGCTGAAATCTCTTCAAGCTTTCTGTTCATACTCAAAACTTCAGAGCTCAAGCTTATTGTATACATTCATAGCATTTAAGGCTATACTTTGAGCCTACAAGCACAAACTGATATTGTTGTAATCAGTTGTGCTAAGTTATTTCAGTTCAATTGAGTACTGTAAATCGTTTTGTAACTAAGAGTTTTGGTTTGGCATTATTAAATCCAAAACTGAAGTGGGTCTATACAACTCTTTGTATCGATCAAAGTCTTTTAGTGAATATCCTATCTACGTAATAGAAGTGGTGACGTAAGAGTGTTTGAAATCTCCGAACATCCGTAAAATCTTGTGTGTTCTTATTTCCGTTTTATTCTATCTATCAGTCAGTTTATTTCCGCACTATTATTGTTAACTGATTGATATCGACTGACAAGATTTTCGAGTTTCAGTTTATCACCAAACTGACTCAATATTCGAAAAGGTTGTGAAAATTGTTAGTGTTTATTCAACCCTCCCCCTTTCTAAACACTCTTTCACTCTCTAACCGATCATATCAAGTGGTATCAGAGCAGTTGAATCTTGTTTCTGAATATGTCTATACAAACTGATTATCATGTCTTCATTCAACAAAATTACAATGTTCTCAAGAGATGATTTCGATGATTGGAAAATCAGAATGCAGGCTCATCTAGCTGTACAAGAAGATGACATGTGGTACGTTATTACAGAAGGACCCATGAGAATACTGAAAGCAAACAATGTTGTTGCTATAACTGAAGGTGCACCACGTCGCATTGAAAAACCTCGAGATGAATGGACAGCTGAAGACAAGAGAAAATCCAACTTGGACACCGTGGCTAAATACATTCTGTACAAAACGCTGGATAAAGTCACTTTCAGCAAGATAAAGATGTGCAGAACTGCTAAGGAAATTTGGGAGAAACTGATTCAGTTATGCGAGGACAATGAGCAAACTAAGGAGAATAAACTATCAGTTTTCGTTCAAAAATTTGACAATATCAAGATGAAGATTGGAGAATCCATGCATGACAATGATGAAAGAATCAGTGGAATAATAAAAGAACTGAATGCACTTGGAAAGGTGTATTCGAATAAAGAGGTAGCACTGAAAGTAGTCATAGGTCTTCCCAAGGAATGGGATGTTAAGACCATGGCAATGCGAGAATCAAAGGACCTGAACAAGGTCGAACTTCATGATTTATTTGTAGATTTAAAAGCATACGAGTGTGAGTTGCAAACCAGAGAAGGGGAACCTTCTATACCAGCTGCTACAACTGCCCTAACTGCTGTCAGACTAGAACCAACTGGTTCAGTTGACAAATCTGTTGAACAGTTAAGTAATGACGCTATGTCATTATTTGTCAAAAAGTTTGGAAAATTTATGAGAAGAAGTCAAGGTAACTTTCAAAGACAATATAAGAAAAATCACTCCAAAGAATAACCTAATGCTTGCTACAACTGTGGCAAAACTGGTCATTTCATTGCTGACTGTCCCAAGCCAAAGAAGGACAGTCGAGGCTCAACTGAAAAGGGGAAGAAACCTTATGAGCACAAGAGAATATCTAAGAATGACAAGAAATCTTACAGAAAGAAGCATGAGGTGCTTCTAGCTGAGGAAAACAAGTCCAAATGGGAAGAATATGACAGTGATGATTCAGAACCTGAAAGCTTGAGCTGCTCCAGTGATGATGATGAAGAGGTCAAGTGTCTGATGGCTAATGATACAGAACTGGAGTCAACCAGTCAACAGGTATTCGACTTTAGTTCAACTGATTTCACACGAGATGAACTCATTTCTGCACTTCATGACATGGTTAATGGGTATCACAAGCTTGCCTTATCTTTTGAGAAGGCCAGAGCAAAGCAAACTGATCCCAAACACGATAAAACTGAAACTGATGAATCAGTTGATTTGTTGAGTCTTAAACAGGAGATTGCTGAGCTCAATGCTGAAAGAAGCAAGAATCAATCAATGATTCAACAGTGATGCTTGAGAATTCAAAGCAAACTGAGCTTATTAAAGCATGGGATAAATCATCTGTTGTATTAGCTAAAATACAAGATAAGCAAAAATCAGTTATTGATAAACTGGTTTACAGCAACCAAGATGAAACATCCACCAGTGATACTCAGCCAAAACTGAACACGAGCAAAGGGAAATATATTCACTTTTTAAAATCAGTTGTTGAAGCATCTGGCATTCTTATTGCTTAAAAGTACTAGAATTTTTTTTAAAAAAAACTTAACATGAAACGGCCGAACCCTCAATAATACATGAAAATATTTTTATAAAATATTTAGCACCCTTTTAAATAAAACAACTATCTAGTATTTGAAATTCCAAAGGAAATAGTCCAAACATGAAATCGTCAAATGTTTTACCAAACCTAAAAAGCAATAAACGTGAAAAGTATCATCCTCTCAAAAACCACTCGAAAGAATAAATAAATAGTCTTAAAAAAATCTTTTAACGTAAATCGTAATCATAAATCATAAGTGTGGAAAAGTAGAAGCGCTGGTCCTCGAGTCGTGGGCAACTTCAGTCTAGTCAGGTCAACCATCAAGACCTCCATCAAACTCACCTGCATCCATCACACCTAGTGAGTCTAAAGACTCAACACACAATAATTTTGATAACAAGTAATACGTATAAAATCACATGCAACAATGAAAATACTTTTACGTAAAAATAACATTTTCATCACATGCATAACATAATCCTCAACCTTTTTCCTTTACCTCATTCATAACATGTATCCTTTTATCATGATCATAAAAATTTTCCTTTTCATTTAATTTTAGATCGTTAATTGTGAATTTCATCATCCTCAAAAAGTCGATGGATTCATCTACATGTAACCACAGTACTGGACGGCGGGGACATCAGTGATGATCTCTCGTCAACTGAGCCTTGGCCTATTCTCATCGAATGGAAATACGATCGTCGGGTTCTCTCTGGGGCCTTTTCCCATATATGGGCTCCCTTTGGGGCCTTTTCCCTCACGATATCCCCATCTTTATCCTCATATTCTCAATAGTCACAATTATTTCTCTTCCTTCAACGTTTTACCTTTTCATCACTTTACAAAAATCATGAATTTAATATCCTTTTTCCTTTTAAAAACAAACATGCAACATATTATTTTAACTTTATCATTTCGTCGTAAATTCCATAAATAAATCATAAAATTCCATGGACCTTTAACATAAACATTTTGCATAAAAAAATCCTTAAACATTCAAAATAATCATAATAGCATATAAAGCAGTATTCAGAGCACTGCCATAACGTATATTAATTTTTAGGTATAAAATGACCGTTTTACCCCTAGACATAAAATTTCTCGGTTTTGACTTTTTCATGATTTTATTGACTCTAACACGTCCCAAATATTTATTTAAGATTAAATTAAAATTTTCATAATTTTATTTAGCTTAAATACTAGACTATCTAATTAATTCGTAATTAGTCGTTTTGAAGGCGTTTTAATCCCGAAAAATCTTAAACTTTAATATAAAATTTTTAAATTTAAAACTTAGTCTTTTTATATTATTTTAGCCCTCTAGAAGCACGACTCGACGCCCGTGAGCCGTGTTTCGATTAACTTTAACTTTAAAAACCCTAACTTGACCTATAAAAGTTCACCCCGAGCCATCTTTAATTTCTCTCGAGCCACCCTCGAACCATTTTGGTCCAAACCCTGACCAGACCCTTAGGCCACCCCCCAGACCCTTGGAACTCATGGACATGACCCCTAGGCTCGAACCAAAGCTACACCGAGAGATGCAAGTAGCGGCCGAGAACTCCTCACTTGCATGGACTCTTTGTTTTGGTGCCCAGGACCCTAGCTGACCGAGCCACCCCTGAACCGACATGTTGTATGCTCACCTAGGACCCCAAGGAGTCCCCCTAGCCCAGCTCGTCGTCCCCTAGATCGAGCCCATGTCCCTGCGCAAGCTCTGAACCCTGCACGATACCTTGACCCCACACAGACCCTTCACAGACCCTGGACCCCAACCGCGATCAAGACAACCACTCCTTGATCACAACCGAGCCAACATGAACACTTGACAGGAAATTATAGCACCAGCTTGTTTCTTTTGTGATTTTCGTGAGTATGGTGTGTGTGTTAGGACCTTACATCATGTATAAACCTTGCTTGGTCATAACTTAACATCTTGGCAGCCCCTTAACACATTTAGGACAAGATTTTAACAAAATACCCTTAGTTTATCACATGTATATGCAAAAATCCCAAAATAATAATAAGAACACCATGCTTTTCATCCAAACGTAATTAAAAATGATAATACAATGTGATAGATGAGAAAAAGAGATGTATGGTGTGCCTTTGCGTTTTAAACGCACGATTATACGTTGAAGATGCGAGGAACTTTGACGTAGGAGACCCTAGGATGATTTTCTTCAATGCCTTGATTTTTTTTCCTCTTGAAAGTAGCGTGTGTGCTTGTGTATGCTATTGAGAAATTTCGTGTGGGTGGTGAATTCTGAATTGGGGCGTTACTTGCATATGGTTTGGGGTGGTTTTTAACGTATTATATAGTAATTAAACCCTTAATTAAACTTAGACCTATTAAGCATACACATTAGGCCCATTAGTTCCTAATTAGAGTTTAATTAAAATATTAAAATAGTTTTGTTAAAATAAGTTTGTGAGCTTATTTGCCGGGTTGCCAAAAAGTTCGTATTTTTGTTGCAAAACTAACACCGATAAAATTTACGTCCCGGCATATAAAATTACCTACAAACTCTTTATTTTCAAAAATATGAAAAAGCATCACTCATATTTTAAATAATTAAAATTAATTATTTAATAAAAACATTTTACATTTTTCAGCTCTCGGTCTCCGTTCCTCGATCGCAACTTGAATAACCCTTAAAAATACAGTTTTATGCATAATGATAATAAAATCCTATTTAACATAATATCATGCATGTCTCATAACCATTTAAGCAATTAAAATCAATTAATTAGTCATTTTCCTTATTTCCTAGATTTGCATGCAGTTCGATTACGTCGTCTTAATTTTTGGACCTTACAATTCCTCCCCCTCTTAAATAAAATTTCGTCCCCGAAATTAGAACTTACCGAATAGCTCTGGATAGCGACTCTTCAAGTCCCTCTCGATTTCTCAAGTAGCTTCTTCTTCCGAGTGATTCAGCCACTTGACCTAGATCATTAGAATGACTTTGTTTCGCAGTCTACCTTCTTGTCTTGCCAAGATTTGGACAGGTCTTTCTTCATATGTCATATTTGGAGTTAATTGAAGTGGTTCATAATTTAGCACATGTGATGGATTTGACATGTACTTTCGTAGCATCAAAATATGGAACACATTGTGAACTCCAGAAAGCATTGGTGGCAGTGCCACTCTATAAGATAGTGTCCCAATTCTCTCCAAAATCTCAAACGGACCAATAAATCTTGGACTAAGCTTGCCTTTCTTGTCAAAACGCATAACACCTTTCATAGGTGCTATTTTCACAAATACCTGGTCTCCCACTTCAAACTCTAAGTCTCTTCTTCTCTTGTCGGCATAACTCTTTAGTCAGCTTTGTGCGGTCTTCATTCTCTCACGAATTTTGACTACAAGCTCTGCGGTCTCTTCAATCACATCCGGACCAATCTCTCTTCTTTCACCAACCTCATCCCAATGAATAGGAGATCTACATTTCCTTCCATAAATTGTCCCAAACGGAGCCATCCCGATAGATGATTGGAAGCTATTATTGTAGGTGAACTCCACTAGAGGTAATTTCGGTTCCCAACTGCCTTGGAAATTGATCACACAAGCTCGCAGTAGATCTTCCAAAATTTGAATAACTCTTTCGGACTGACCATCGGTTTGAGGATGGAATGTTGTACTGAACAATAACTTGGTCCCCATCGCTGCATGCAGACTCTTCCAAAAAGATGACGTGAATCTCGGATCTTGGTCAGAAACAATGGATACAAGAATCCCATGCAGGCGAACTATCTCTCGAATGTATAACTCTGCATAGTGAATCATGGTGTAAGTGGACTTAATAGGCAGAAAATGCGCTGATTTTGTAAGACGATCCACAATCACCCATATAGCATTGAATCCCTTAATAGTCTTCGGCAATCCCACAACAAAGTTCATCGTAATATTTTCCCATTTCCACTCGGAAATTGGAAGTGGCTTAAGCTTCCCTGCTGACCTCTGATTCTCTGCCTTAACTTGTTGACACGTCAAACACTCGGATACAAATCTCAGAATGTCTTTCTTCAAGCCTGGCCACCAATATAACGACTGCAAATCTGTGTACATTTTCGTGCTTCTCGGATGAAATGAATATGGTGTGTCATGAGCTTCCTTCATAATGATATCTCTCAAAGAATTAGTACTAGAAACCCATAAACGATCTCGACATCGAACTATACCATCGACCTCATAATATAGCTTCCGGCACTTGGCTTCATCTCTAGCTCTCCATTTTTGCAACTGCTCATCAGTAGACTGCCCATCACGAATTTTGTCTCTCAAAGTCAACTGTACTGATAATGTGGAAAGATTAGGGGCATCGCCCCTAGCATAGACTATAAGCTCAAATCACTGTATCTTGGACTGCAACGGTTTTTGGAGTGATAAATGAGTGATAACTGCTGCTTCTCTACTCAATGCGTCTGCCACATCATTGGCTTTCCCCAGATGATAGCTAATCTCACAGTCGTAGTCCTTTACTAACTCAAGCCATCTGCGTTGTCTCATATTCAGTTCCTATTGGGTGAAGAAATATTTCAGACTTTTATGATCAGTGAATATTTTGAACTTCCCCAATAAAGGTAATGTCTCTAAATCTTCAATCCAAAAACTACTGCTGCAAGCAGCGGCTGAGAACTATTCACTTGCATGGACTCTTTGTTTTGGTGCCTAAGACCCTAGCCGACTTAGCCACCCCTGAACCGACAAGTTTTACACTCACCTAGGACCCCAAGGAGTCCCCCTAGCCCAGCCCGTCATCCCCCAGACTGAGCCTTTGTCCTTGCGCAAGCTCTGAACCCTGCACGATACTTTCTTGGCTCTCGGGTGGGATTCCGAGCCTAGCCCATGGCTCGAGTCCTAGCATGGCTAGGACTCTACCTTGACCCCTCACAGACCCATCACAGACACCCTGGACCCCAACCACGATCAAGACAACCACTCCTTGATCACAACCGAGCTAACATGAACTCTTGACAGAAAACTATCGCACGATCTTGTTTCTTTTGTGATTGCCATGAGTATGGTGTGTGTGTTAGGACCTTACATCATGTGTAACCTTGCTTGGTCATAACTTAACATCATGGCAGCCCCTTAACATGTTTAGGACAAGATTTGAACACAATACCCTTAGTTTATCACATGTATATGCAAAAATCCGAATATAATAATAAGAACATCATGCTTTTCATCCAAACGTAATTAAAAAATATAATACGATGTGATAGACGAGAAAAAGAGATGTATGGCGTGCCTTTGCGTTTTAAACGCACGATTATACGTTGACGATGCGAGGAACTTTGATGTAGGAGACCCTAAGATGATTTTCTTCAAAGCCTTAATTGTTTTTCCTCTTGAAAGTAGCGTGTGTGCTTGTGTATGCTATTGAGAAATTTCGTGTGGGTGGTGAATTCTGAATTGGGACGTGACTTGCATATGGTTTGTGGTGGTTTTTAACATAATATATAGTAATTAAACCCTTAATTAAACTTAGGCCTATTAAGCATACACATTAGGCCCATTAGTGCTTAATTAGAGTTTAATTAAAATATTAAAATAGTTTTGTTAAAATAAGTTTGTGAGTTTATTAGTCGGGTTGCCAAAAAGCTTGTATTTTTGTTGCAAAACCAACACCGATAAAATTTACGTCCCGGCATATAAAATCACCTAAAAACTCTTTATTTTCAAAAATATGAAAAATCAACACTCATATTTTAAATAATT
The DNA here is from genome assembly GCF_012295235.1 of Primulina huaijiensis. Classification (NCBI taxonomy): domain Eukaryota; kingdom Viridiplantae; phylum Streptophyta; class Magnoliopsida; order Lamiales; family Gesneriaceae; genus Primulina; species Primulina huaijiensis. Next base: position 14,942,359 of record NC_133312.1, read on the forward strand.
AAAATTAATTATTTAATAAAAATATTTTACATTTTTCAGCCCTCGGTCTCCGTTTCTCGATCGCAACTTGAATAACCCTTAAAAATATAGTTTTATGCATAATGATAATAAAATCCTATTTAACATAATATCATGCATGTTACATAACAATTTAAGCAATTAAAATCAATTAATTAGTCATTTTTCATATTTTCTAAATTTGCATGCAGTTGGATTACGTCGTCTTAATTTTTGGACCTTACAGTTGTGGTACAAGAACAACCTGAGCTAAGTAAACCAGTTGTACAGCCTATTGAAAATAATAACAAGGCTAGAAGGTACGGTATTGGTTATAGCCCAAAAATTTCAACTGACCCACAAAGTCAGTCACCAAAAAGGTTCAACAATAAATGCCTGAACTATTCTAATGGCAACTCCAATTACTATAACAGTAAGCTAGTTCAGAAAAGATATTGGCTGAACAACCTGTTGAACAAAGCTAAAGCTCATATTTTCTCATCTGCACACAATAAATGAAGCACACACAAGCGGGGAAAAACCATATGGAACACAGAAACTAGAAATTCAGTTAGACTGATCCAAGTGTGGGTTCCTAAAGTACTAATAAGTTTAGGACCCAAATAGATGTGGGTACCAAAATTATATACTGTGTGTGATTGCAGGTGACAGGTACAAACAAAGAATCAATCTGGTATCTGGACAGTGGATGCTCGCGTCATATGACAGGGGATGCAAATTTGTTATCCCAACTTATCAAATATACTGGTCCAAACATCAGTTTTGGAGACAACTCCAAAGGAAAAACTGTGGGTAAGAGTAAGCTTATCCATGGTAATTTTACTATCAAAGATGTTTTACAAGTTGAAAAGTTGAAGTATAATTTGATTAGCATAAGTCAATTATCCGACAATAAATTCTCACTTCAGTTCGACAGGCACATTTGTTTAGTTAGAAAATCAACTGATGAGGTCATCCTAACTGGCAATCGTTACGGGAACACATACAAAGTCAGTTGGACTGAGCAACCTTATGCACCAGTTTGTTTTAAAGCTTCCAAATCTTCTAAAAACTAGTTGTGGCATAAGGGGTTGAACCACCTAAACTTTAAATATATTACTTATCTGAGTAACCATGATCTTGTAACTGGTTTGCCCAAAATAGATTTTTCAAAAGATAAAATTTGTTCAGAATGTCAGTTTGGTAAATGAGTAATATCTTCATTTAAAAACAAGGCTTGTAAATCATCTTCCAAATGCTTAGAACTACTACATATGGATCTTTTTGGTCCTATTACAGTCATGAGCTTAGGGGGAATGAAATACACCTTAGTAGTCGTGGATGATTATTCAAGATTTACTTGGGATATTTTTCTTAAATCAAAATACCAAACTGCTGCACAACTGATTAAGCTTTTCAAAAGACTATTAAAAAAAATAAGTTGGGATTTATCGAATAAGGTCCGATCGAGGGACTGAATTCATCAATCAAAATCTTTCACTATTTTTAGAAAATACTGGGATCAAGCATGAGCTCTCAGCAGCAAGAACCCCTCAGCAAAATGGTGTATCTGAGAGAAGAAATCGGACCTTCAAATAAGCTGCTAAAACAATACTTTCTTATTCTAATATTTCTCAGAGGTTTTCGGCAGAAGCAGTAAACACTGCATGTTACACTCAAAACAGATCAATGATTAATAAGAATTATTTAAAAACACCGTATGAGATCTGGCATTGACGCAAAAGTATGGTTTCCTATTTCAAAATATTCGGTTGCAGATATTTTATTCTTGATAATGGCAAAAAGCATTTAAAAGCTTTTGATGTTAAATCTGCAGAAAGAATATTTCTTTGTTATTCATCAGTGAGTACAGCTTACAAAGTTTCTAACAAATGCAATTTGAATGTCAAAGAATCTATTCATGTTGTATTTGATGAATTTGTGCTAACTGATAATCCAACTGATCCAGTTGAGCTAGTTGATCGCTTTATAGATATAAGTTTGGAGTATGATAGTGAAGAAGACATTCATATCAATCGATATCCTCTTCAAACACTTGAACCAGAAGTACTGGATCAATCAGTGGAACAAGAAATTGTCACTGATGGTCAGTTGGTAGAGCAAAACGATAATATCCAATTACCAACTGAAGCAGCAGCAAGTGGAACTAAAAAGAACATTCAGTTGCCAACTGAAACAGTTGCTGAAATGGACGCAACAAATGCCGAGTACATATGGAAGAAATCACATCCTCCAGAATTGTTGATTGGTAATCTATCTGATCCGGTAAGAACTTGGAATCAAATGTTTAATTTATTTACTCATTCAGCTTTTGTTTCCCTACTGGAACCAAAGAAAACTAATGAAGCTCTTGCTGATCCTAACTGGATAAATGCTATGCAAGAAGAGCTAAATAAGTTTACCCATAACAATGTCTGGAACTTAGTTCCAAGAACAGTTTCTAAAACTGTTATAGGTACAAAGTGGGTCTACAGAAAGAAAACTGAACGAAGATGGTTCAGTTGTGCGCAACAAAGAGAGGCTTGTGGTACAAGGATACAGGCAAGAAGAAGGAATAGATTATGACGAGACATATGCACCAGGTGCACGACTGGAATCCATCAGAATATTTCTTGTTTATGCCTCTTTCAAGAACTTTAAAGTCTATCAAATGGGCGTAAAGAGTGCATTTCTGAATGGTTAGTTGCAGGAAGAATTTTATGTTGAACAACCACCAGGTTTTGTTAATCACTCTCTTCCTAATCATGTTTATCATTTGAACAAAGCCTTATATGGTCTTAAACAAGCTCCAAGAGCTTGGTATGAAACTCTTTCAAAATTCCTAAATGATCATGATTTTAATGTTGGATCAGTTGATAAGACTCTGTTCAAATTTTAAAAAAAATGATCATATTTTACTTGTGCAAATATATGTTGATGATTTAATTTTTGGGTCAACTAACCCCAAATTATGTGAGAAATTTGCCAAGTTAATGCAGGAAAAATTCGAGATGAGTATGATGGGTGAACTGATATTTTTCCTCGGTCTGCAAGTGAAGCAACTGGAAACTGGTACTTTTATCAGTCAGACCAAATATGCGAAGGAATTGCTGAAGAAATTTGGCATGGAAACATGTTCAGCTGCAAGTACTCCCATTAGTTCATCAATCAAACTAGACAATTATCACGGAGGAATATCAATTGAGACGACACTTTATAGAGGTTTAATAGGTTCATTATTGTACCTAACTGCTAGTTGTCCTGATATAGTATTTGATGTTTGTATGTGTGCTAGATTTCAGGCAGATCCTAATCGCATTTTTCAGCAGCCAAACATATTTTAAAATATCTTAAAGGCACACAAAATGTGGGCTTATGGTATGTTAAGGACTCTTCTTTCAATTTAGTTGGATATTCAGATGCAAATTATGCAGGATGTATTCTAGATCGTAAAAGCACCAGTGGATCATGTCAGTTTCTATGAGACTGACTGATTTCATGGTTCAGCAAGAAGCAAACATCCATAGAAACTTCCACAACTGAAGCAGAATATCTTGCTGCTGGAAGCTGTTGTGCCCAAATGCTCTGGATTCAAAAATAACTGAAAGATTGCGGAGTCATTCCAAAAGAATCACCAATATTTTGTGATAATACAAGCATGATTGCAATAACATACAATCCAGTTCTTCACTCTAGGACCAAGAATAACGATGTCAGGCATCACTTCATCAGAGATCATGCTCTGAAGAAAGCAATAAGGCTGGAATGCATACCAACTTAATAACAAGCAGCTAACATCTTCACCAAACCTCTACCAGAGACTAAGTTTTCTCATTTTCGCAATATTCTTGGTTTAATTGATTTGTCTTAATTATATCAATGATAATGTTGTTTTGTGAGTTTTTGTTAATCTTTGTTCAGTTAGTCATATACCAGTTAATAACTATTCAGTTATTCATTATTAGTTAGTTAACTGTTTGTCAACTGATATCAGTTCAAAATACGGAAAAGGAAAGAACAATGAATCGAAACAACTATTTTATTGATAAAATCTCATCCAGGTTACACGATTCAGTTCTCTTTCAGTGACATCTTGCCAAAGGGACAACCAGTTAGACAATTCATGACAGTTAACTCTTCTGAAGTCTTCTGAATAAGAGATCTTTTCCAGCACATTCACCTCTTTCATAAGCATCAGATGGATAAGACATTCATCAGTGACAAGATCGGAAGTATGGACGACTTCAAGACGCCTCTGATATTTTCTTGCAGTTGCTCTCTGCTTGTCAGCAGCAACTAATCCATCACGTTGAATGGTTTGGAGTTCGTGTACTTTGGTCCAAGTGGACATGCCCTTTAACCAGACGAGTTCTTCGATAGTGTTCTTCAAACTCTCCAAACGGCGGAGTGTTGATGCAGAAACAGGGACTGTGGAAATTCTTGAACTACCAATCAATGTTTAACTGTTATTATCTAATGACTTTGCTCTTATTTATAGACAGACTGTTATTAAAGAAATAGAATAAGTCGAAGAGACACTAGTCAACTGAAATCCATTGACTTATCAGACTAAGCTTCTCTTACTCTTTTTTTTATTTATATGCATTTATTGAGGGGGAATATTGGATATAAATGGTTAACTGAGAAGACAATATTCAGTTGGACTTCAACTGAACTGAATCAGCTTTCAAATGATCACTCAGTTGCTAACCTAACTGATCTTCTCTAGTAAGTTAACTAATTAATCGATAAATATTCCATAATAAATGATGTGACTGATAAGTACACATTTAATTGATGTTTTTCAATGAATAGTGTTTTGAAACGTGGACCCACGTAGTCCTTTTATATTCTACACAAGAATGCAAGTTTTTATTCAAATTATCTTGGACTGACACGTGTCCAAAAATTTGAACAGTCACATATATATGTACTTGTCCCCACACTACAAGAAATTCTGCATATAACAACGCACATATGACAACGGTTTTTGTGAAAAACTGTTGTCGTATGTGTTTTAACAACAGTTTTAGCGAAAACCGTTGTCTTTTGGGGGGCAAAGACAACGGTTTTCAAAAACCGTTGTCTTTGGGGGGTCAAAGACAACGGTTTTCCAAAACAGTTGTCTTTTTGGGGTCAAAGACAATGGTTTTTAGGGTCAATGACAACGGTTCTATAAAACCGTTATCTTTGAGTGTTTTTTTAGGGTAAATGACAACGGTTCTATGAACCGTTGTCTATTAGCGTGTTTTTTTGGTCAATCTACAACGGTTTTAAGAAACCGTTGTCGATTAGCGTGATTTTTGGACAAACAACAACGGTTTTTGAGAACGTTGCAATATTTAGCGACGGGTTTTATAAAACCGTCGCTAAATATTGCGACGGTCAATAAAAAACCGTCGCTACTTTTAACTTAGCGACGGGTTTAGTAAAACCGTCGCTAAATTTAGCAACGGTTTTACGTAAATCCGTCGCATGTTTAAAATTAGCGACGGTTTTACAAAACCCGTCGCTAACAAAACCGTCGCTAAATTTAGCGACAGTTTAGATCCAAACAGTCGCAAAATTAAAAACTGCGACGGATTTTGAGTTACCGTCGCTAAAAGCGATAGTTTAAATATAACCCGTCGCAAACTGTCTACACCATACTCGGTCCATTTTCCCTCCACAACACTTAAATTTTTCTCCCTACACAAATTTATCACTTCACATAACACTTAAAATTTTTCTCACCACTTCAACACTTAAAATTTTTCTCTCGTATACGATTTTACTACTTCACAACACTTAAATTATTCTCACCACTTCACAAAATTTAAAATTTTTCTCTCTTAAATGATTTTACTACTTCACAACACTTAAAATTTTTCTCTTTGACACGATTTTAGTTTTGATTGTTAGTTTTTTTTAGATTTATTAAATTATAAAAAGTTTTTTTTTATTTTTCGAAACAATTTAGCGACAGAAATCATGATTATAAACCGTTGCTAAAAGTAGCGACGGAATGTATCGAGAACCGTCGCTCATTTTAGCGACGGTTCATTAAGCCGTCGCGAATTCAAAATTAGGGACGGTTTTTAATAAATCCGTCGCTAATATTATTTGCGACGGGTTTAAGAAACCGTCGCAAATTCGACCTACCACAACGGATAAAAACTGTTGTCGTTAAACGGACTTTCGACAACACCCTCAATTACAACAGTTTTAGTATGGCTACGACAACGGATAAAATTTGTTGTCGAATGCCGTTTTTGTAGTAGTGCCACTCCATTTAAGTTCTTCTTTACGAGCATTTCAGTCTACAGAGCAAATTAATACACAGTGCTTTCTTTCTTGCAGATAACCAAACATTCAGCAAATGGCAAATCAAGTTCCAGCACACATTTTGAACGCTGTGGCGATCGATTTTGATTCAGTTCTGTCTATCTAGGACGAGTATATCAAGAATGTGTTTCTAAAACTAGAAGCTGCTGGACTAAAGACTTTTCTGGAATTATCTTCTCAAGATATTTATCCAAAAGAGATTCAGGATCTCTATGCCAATGAATTTATCTCTGCTAATGGCAACATTACTACCACTATCAACAATCAGCTGCTGATAATCGATGAAGACTCCTTCAGCAACCTCTTTCATCTGCTTACTGATGGGCTAGAAAATATCTCTAAGGTGAAAACTTCCGATGTTGAGGAAATGCAAACTCAACTATCTGCTGAGGATGGAAAATCAAAGTTTCCGATCCCAAGAAAGATTTGAAGGCACAAATCTAGTTACTGGCTGATATCATGGCCAAAGGGCTACTAGCCAAAGCAGGATCCTTTGCTGCTCTTAGCTTGGAGAAATTTCAAGTCATGACTGCTATCATGACTGAAAAAAGACTGCAATGGAAATGTATCATCTTCAATCTTCTGAAGAACATGTTTCAGTCTTCGAAACAATCGAAAGGATTTGCAGTGCAGCTCGGCTATTTGATAAAAAGCAAGGGTTTGGTGGGTCACTCCTCTAAAAGGTTATCCAAATTCAAGATTTTCAATTCCAAGAGTGTTCAGCTGCCGAAGCTCAAGCTGGACATCTCTCCTCAGCAGTTCATTGAAGTGAAAAAGGAGATTGGGACAACTCAAGAGACTGCCAAATAAGTTAAAAAGACCAAAAAGCCAACTCAGAAGAAGACAATCAAACGCAAACTGATTGTCAGTGAAACTGATTCTGAGAAGACTCCTTATCCCAAAATCTCCAAGAAGCCAAGAACTCTGAAGACCAAACCAGCAGCTACTCTGAGCACCATCCCAACTGAAAGACTGAATTCTGAAGCTGAACAGCCGATCAAAGCTACACCGCTGAGGGCGGTCGCAACTGAGACTACAACTGAGGTTCAGTTATCTCTTCCAACGGCTCCATTCGGGAAAATTATCACCGAATCTGGTGATAAGCCAAAATCAACAGGAGTCAAAGCTCCGTTAATCTCCATTGCTGCTCCTACTACACTGCCGTTTTCAAGATCTAAAGGAGTAGTGATAAGAGAAAGGGTGGATGGAACAGTATCAAGTCTGAGTATCACTCATGACCTAACTGACCCAAAAGGAAATGAAAAGTTGATTGAAGAGCCCCGACCAACAAACTCAATTCAAACTCACATTGATCTGATTTGGGACGAGGTCAATGAATTTACCAAATCGAAGATGAAGACTTACAATGAGTGGGTCAGATTTCGAACTGAAGTTTTTGCAAAGAAGTTGCAGAACAAAAAGGTGCTGAAGAAATTTGTTGCTTTGGAAAATGTGGTTTTGAAAATGGTCAAAGTTGCTTCAATCTTTCAAGCACTGGAAAGGAAGAATTACTTCTTTGATCTCGTGCGTGTCAAGAAGCTAGCACAAGTGATCACTGAGCTACGCCAAAACTATGATTCAACTAGCCCTACCGCTTTCAATGACAAAGCAGTGCATGATCAACTGGACACAGATCTTCGATCACTGCAAATGAAGATAAAGAGTTTGGAAATGGATCAAGAGTTGATCATCACAGCAAATGATCAAAGTCCATCATCTGAAGAACAAACTGAACAATCAGTTCCAGGTCAAGAGCAATCCAAGGAACTAGTTGTTGCACAAACTGAACCAGCAACTGCTCCTCTTTCCAAATATGCTGAATCATCTCCTTCTGGTCCTCCAACTTCTACTGCGGATCTTCAACTTTTTACTGATGCTGAGCTATCATTGGCCAATATCGATGAAGTCATTGAATCAGTTGCCACTGATCTTCAGCAGACTCTCTTATCTACAGAAGCAGTTGAAGAACCAAGCGTAACTGAACAACCAATCGCAGAGGCTGTTTCAAATCAAACTGAAGAAGTAGTTCAGTCGGCTGCCACTACTGAACAAGTTGTTCTGGCTGAAACTGAAGTAGTTCAGTTGCATGAAAAATCATCTGAAGAAGTGCAAGCTGAAAAACAGACTAAAATGTCAGTTGAAGCTACAACTGAAGAGCCATTAACTGAAATGCCAACTACTGTATCAGTTGACCAACAGACTGGAGAGCCTTCAAGCACCATTGATGATCCAAATCTATCTTCTCCTCCATAGCTTCAGCAGGAAGCCATAACAGAAGATGTTTCAGAAATGGTTAGTATTGAAACTGAAACAACTGACAGGACCTTGGTGATCTTTAATCAAGATAACAGGGAGCAGGAACCAGAAAACTCTGGAGTCAAGTACCCTGGTATATCAATGGCGACTGAATCTATATTCGATCAAATTCAAGCCATTCAGACTGACCTTGTCAGTATGATGACTTCTATTTCTGACATCAAATCAATCCATCTGGCGCACACTATGAAAATTGATTCCATAAAGGAGAATGCGTTCAAAAGTCTTCAACAAGTCACAAAGAATATTACGAACATGTTCTTCCAGATGGATTAAATATGGAAAGACCAAGCGTCGACTGAAGCTCATTTCCATACTCAAGCAATGATCAACAAACGCTTTGATTATCTGGAAAATGTTGTCAGAAAGAGAATGGATTTGATGCAAGAACTTCTAATGAATTCTGTTTCAAATGTCAACTGGAAAGTTCGTATTATATCCAGGAAGGTTGCGGCGTTTGACAAAAAGAGAGAAGAAGAACAACAAGATCAGCAAACGCAATCTAAAAAGAGACCCAGTCAACCAACTGATCAAGGACCAGCTGATAAAAGAGCTAAGAAATAGAAGATCAGTTAGAGGTTGAAGTATTTGGCAGATTTTGAAGATTATTTTAGTCAGTTAGAAGATTCTTTTATTTTTTCATTCTTTGTACGAATCTGTACATTGAAAGAGTTGTCAATAAAAGGTTATTTTATCTACAATGAGTTCAGTTGATCAGTTCATATTTTATAAGTTTTGCCAAACACCAAAAAAGGAAAATTGTTGGAAACTGAATTTCGGAAGTTTGACAAACTAAGAATTTAATAGATTGAACTAACTGATCAAGAAGATTGATAGTAACTGGTCTAAAATATGCAAACTATCGGTTGTCCATAACTGAATATTAATGTGAAGATAATCGAAGGCAACTGAACTAGCTGACTGAACTACGCAGACAACTGATTGATCAGTTGGAAACTGATCAATCGCTACAAACAGTTGTGAGCTTATCAGTTATAGCCTATCAGCTGATCTTTCAGCTGTGCACATCATCAGTTAAGGAAAAGGACATTCAACCGAAAACTATACAAAACCGTACTGCAACTAGTATTGGGATCGCCGAATTTCAGAAAAATCGCAGTGCACGATTGTCAGAAGAATGTTGCGTGGCAAACAACGGATATAAAGATTCAAATTGTATTCAATGTTACCGTTGAAAGCAAGCCTACAAATAGCCAAGAAGAGCAACATAAAACAGAGAGAAAACCGTGAAATCAACCAAGCTGTTACTCTGCTAAAATCTCTTCAAGCTTTCTGTTCATACTCAAAAACTTCACAGCTCACGCTTGTTGTATTCATTCATAGCATTTAAGGCTATACTTCGAGCTTACAAGCACAAACTGATATTGTTGTAATAAGTTGTGCTAAGTTATTTCAGTCCAGTTGAGTACTGTAAATCGTTTTGTAACTAAGAGTTTCATTTTGGCATTGTTAAGTCCAAAACTGAAGTGGGTCTGTACAACTCTTTGTATCGATCAAAGTCTTTTAGTAAATATCTTATTTTCGCGATAGAAGGGGTGACGTATGAGTGTTTGAAATCTCCTAACATCCGTAAAATCTTGTGTGTTCTTTCAGTTTTATTCTATCTATCTATCAGTTTATTTCCGCACTATTATTGTTAACTGATTGATATTGACTGACAAGATTCTCAAGTTTCAGTTTATCACCAAACTGACTCAATATTCGAAATTGTGGTGAAAAATGTTAATGTTTGTTCAATCCCCCCTTCTAAACACTCTTTCACTCCCTAACCGATCCTATCACACTGGTTGATGATTCATTTTGACTATTAAAGCCTAAACTAGTTTTGTCAGTAACTGATTTTTTGTAAATCTTGCATTTCAGTCAATGTGACTGCTGACTTATTCCAAGCTTGAATCAAATCATTTTGTCTTGAATTCTCAAGTTTCAGCTTTTGAATCACAGATTGGTACTACTTGTTAGGATCGGTGGAGATGTTTAGAGGAGGGAATAAACACCTCAGAAATTTTTTTCTAAAAATAATTTGGGGATCACAATTGATTTTAGCAGTCAAGATAAATTCTTGATCTTATAAATGCAGCAGAAAACTTGAATAATCACTGCAGAAAAAGTTCAATTGAACTTAGTGAATCGAAAACTTTGTCAAAATCAGTAGACCATAAAATCAGTAGATGTCCATAATGAATACAATGCTGAAAAAATAACAAAGAGAATTGTTTATGGAATTTCAAAAAACAAGTATGTCTCTCCTCTTCTTCTATTTCCAGAAAGATTCCGCAAAATAGTTTGATAATTACAAATATTGCAAATATCCACTTCAGTAGAACTTACCAATTGTCTTACTAAAACTCTTAGTACACAACTTTAACACATTTGAATAAATCTATATAAAAAGACTCTTTCTGTGAGCTACAAATATTAACACTTCAAATAGATAAAGACTGATACACTTGTGAGTACAAAATCAACAAAAAAATCCTTTAAATGATTATACAAACTTGGAACGTGTGCCTGATAATATTTCAGTAGATATTTATATCTCTTGTGAATCTCAAATAAATGATGTATGCGGTTCGTAGAGTGTGTAAAGGATATTTTGAGTCTTAAATTGACCTTATATAGAGATATTGCAACATTCAAATTTAAACGAATATAATTCAATCGCGCTGAAGCCATAACAGAAATAGTACTTGATGCTAGATGTCATTTTTATTTTTCCTATATTACAATAATACAATAAAATACTAGAGTTGTAGAACCCGTTAAATCAGACTACGTATAAGCCATGCATAATTTCTAGTATTTTAAATTAAAAATGATTTCTTTATTATTTAAAGCATTTTTAAATTTGATAGTCATGATTATTTATTTTAAATCGCATTTAAGTTTAGTTTTAACTTTTCAGTTAAATAAGTGAGGCCGGACTGGAGTTGGAGTATTAAGATAAAATTTAAAGATAAGAAAATATTCTTAGAATTTATTCATGATAAAGGATAATTTATTTTAATGTAAAAGAGTGTTTAAGAATTTAATTAATTAATTAGAGTTAAGTAGTAAATAAATTCTTCTATTTCCAATAATTTAATTGAAAGCCTAAATTAAAATATGTGACCAATTGAGATAAGTTAATCTAGGCTTATTTTATTTAAGAAATTGTAACTTAACATGTTAGTAAATTTAAAAGAATTAGCTATGCATGCAAGATAATTACCATCCTAAACTAATTTATTTAATTCACTAAAATACCTAATGTGTAGATAAAACTTTAAAGATTTAAAATTCAATAATTAAGCAATATTTTATCCCATTTTAATAGCAATTTTCGGCCACCCAACTTCAAAGGATTTAAAAGTTTGACAACTCATTTTCATTGATATCATTCCTTAATCCTCTCTTGGTATGATTAATCCCTTCAATCTAAATCTTCAATAATTAAATAATTAAGCAATTTCCTACCCTATTTTGAATGATAAAAATCGGCCATCATCCCTTGATATCATCCCCAAATCCCACCATATCATATCATTCATATCTAGCAATCAACTCAAGGATAGAAAGATTCATTTCCTCCCTTCTCCTCATTTTCGAAAATTTCAGAGCATTTCAGAGAGAAAAATTGTGAGTCTTCATATGAATAACAAGAGAGAAAACAAAAGAAAAAAACTCCGTCTCCGCCGCGCCGCGTCGTCGTTTTGATCTGTTTTCGTTTCAAGCAAATCCAAGGCATGTATATATTATTCTTTTCTCATCAATCAAGTCCTATACATGTTTTTAAACCATATTTTGTTCATGACTCATGAAGCATATTTGAAATTATGGCAGCAACTTTTCGAAATTCTGTGGAGAAGTTTTTTACTCCCACTTGTGCTTCACGTTTGGTATGATTTTTGTGATTTCAGGGGTTGGCTCGGTTCCAGGCATTTAAGGCTGCACCTAGGCATGTACTAGAGTGTATTGGAGTCATGTTGGTCCATTAGCTCAAGCCCCTACTCGCTGGATTCAAGACTTGACAGCAACTCCACCATAGTTGCAAGTTGAGTCTCGAAATTCTGGTTTTTTGAATGCTCAAGGAGGTTCGAATCTTGGTTGGCTTTTGGGCCTGTAACCATGGTTAGGACCCTTCCTTAGAATGTCTAGGACATGACCAAGATGACCTTTCATGGCTTGGTTCATGATCCCATGGAAAGTTTAAACAAACAAGACAAGTCCCTCGGTTTCCTTCTTTTTCGATTTTGGGTGTGTGAGTTTCGAAATTTGTGTGTTGGGTGGATCTTGGTTGGCTTCTAGCCCTTAGCCATGATTCACGCCCTTAGCCATGATTCACACAATACCTCATGATGTCTAGATCATGCCACGAGCAATCAAATGGCCACTAGAATGATATATGACAACAAAACGAAGCAACACCCTCCACGGTACAGCATGGTGTTCTCGAGTGGAACTTCGGATTTTCGTAGGTGTTTGTTTGGATTATGATTGGCCTAGGGCCCTTAGCCATGGTTCAAAACATACCTTAGGATGTTTGGAAGAGGCTCTGGTCAGTGGTTCAAGCCCCAATGACCACTAGCCTTGTAATCGAAGCGAAGCAAGCACAGTTGATGCCGCTGGAATTTTACAGCAACGTTGCCTTCGGTTCAGAGGTGTGTTTCGAGTTCTTGGTTGGTTTTTAGCCTATGGCCTTGGACTGGACAGTACCTTATTGAGTTAGGAAGATCATGTTTTTTGCCGTTGTTGATATTTGGTTAAGTTTAGAGGTCGTACGAGAATTTACGCTGCAATGTGCCAAAGTGACTCTCGAAAGAGCGTTTCATGATTTTGGCCTCCCTGCACAATTTTCGTGTATTACAGCCCTATGGTCATGTTTTCCAGTATTTTTATCATGGCTAAATGATGGTTTGATATTGGTTTGGGTTGGTACGAAGCCTTGATTGAATACTAAGTTTGTTGGGCGTAATTGTCCCGTTTTTTGGTTCAATTACGAGGTTTTGGTCAAGTTAAGTTTATTTACATGTTCTCATGTTAGGATTAGGATGCAGCGAGCCTGGGAACGATCCAACACATTGGTAAAATAAAACAAGACATTTAATTATATTGCGTGCATAAAAATATAAAAGTTTATTTTTGAGATATATGCGATATGTGTTGTGGCCACTTCACGCTTATGAGATGCAGCTTATTGGATTATTACTTCACCCGGTGACCTACGACCGGTTCATGTTCATGTATGGGTACGTATATCCAGTCCAAGGGCTGTGATGATCTCTACCGCCCAGTATATTGTGGTTTAGTCTGATCAGACGATTCATGTTATGTTATGTTACGTTACGTTATGTGCCACTTGCGTAGAACATATTCTCAACACAAAATTTTGATATGCTATTTTATGACAAGGCTCTATCGAGCAAACATTTTACGTACGATTTTTCAGTTATGCACGTGTTTATAATTACTCATGACAAGACCTTTACATTACGCTTTACGATATAACTTATTTTTAAGTTGCATGCGATTTTACGATATATTTATTTGTTATCCACGATATATGCATGCTGAGTCTTTAGACTAACTAGACTTGATTGTTGTAGGTACTGATGAGGTCGGGGCCGAGGGCGGGGACCAGTAAGCTAGCTTGGGTCGACAGTAGTAGAAACCCGAGGACCTCATTTTCAGCACTTACTATTTTATTCCAAACTCAGTTTTTATTTTGTCGAATTATTTTAAATTGTTATTTTGAAAACATTATTTACTTCCGCTGCTACTTTAAACATTGGATCTTTTTATCAGTATATTTTATGAATAAGGCATTTTATTTATTTAAAGAGAAAATTTTAAATTTTGCCGCAAATTTTCAAATGCGAAATACGGGCCTTTACAGCTGGTATCAGAGCCTATGTTCTTGTAAAGGGTTGTACTACTACTAACCTCGAGAAGCTCACGAAATCACGTCTTTGGTCTGTAAGTTTTACGTTTACGCATTTCGTTTAAAGCATAAAATATTTTACCAGCATGTTTACATGAAATGTTTATTGTCATGATTATGATTATGCAATATTTATTTAAATTTAAAGAAATAATGGAATTATGCATGTTGGTTACGTATGATTTATATGTATGGAACTGTATGCCTCCTAGACGCATTCTTGAGCGCGCGAGAGATGATGAGCCTCGCTAGGAGGACGGTGAGGATCGTAGGCAGGAGAGAGATGCACCACCGGACATGAATGCCCAGATGCTACTTGGGATGACTCAGTTCTTCGCACAGTTTGCGGAGAGAAATGCTGTGGCAGCCAGGCCAACAGGGCCCGAGGCTACCTATGAGCGGTTCATGAAGATGCGACCGAAGGAGTTCTCAGGGACGACAGATCCCATGATTGCCGAGGGCTGGATTAAGTCCCTCGAGGTTATCTTCGAGTTCGTGGAGCTTGGGGATGCAGACAGAGTTCGTTGTGCGACCTATCTGTTTGGAGGAGACGCACGCCTATGGTGGGAAGGAGCATCCGTAGCTTTGAATGTGGCTGCTCTGAGCTGGACGCGCTTCACGGAGGTATTCTACTCCAAATATTTTACCAACGAGGTGCACACCAGGTTGACCAGGGAGTTCATGACCCTGAGGCAAGGAGATATGACTGTTACGGAGTTCATCCGTAAATTCGAGAGGGGTTGCCATTTTGTACCCCTGATCGCGAATGATATTGGAGCCAAATTGAGGCATTTTATGGAGGGTCTACGGCCGATCTTGCGCTGTGATGTTAGGGTAGTCGGCCCTACTACTTATGAGGTCGCTGTCTCCAGAGCGCTAGCCGCAGAGCAGGATCAGCATGATATTGAGAGGGATCGTCAGGGCAAGCGACCAGTCCAGATGCCGCACCGCCCTCCTGCTCAGCAACAGCATCAGAATAAGAGACCTTTCCACGGCCCACCCAAGAACAGAGGGCAGCAGCAGCAGCAGCAGGGACGGGCAGTCCCGAGGGTCGTTGAGCACCCAGTATGTGGAAAGTGCTCTCGCCGTCACGCCGGAGTTTGTATGTACGGCTCAGGGAAGTGTTACAAGTGTGGTAGTCCAGACCACTTGCTGAAGCAGTGCCCGCGGGGGAGTCTGCCTACTCAAGACAGCGTTTTTGCTCTCCATGCAGCGGAGACTAACCCGGAGACCATGCTCATGACATGTATCTTAAAGCTCTAAGTTTTTATTTGAATTTCGATTTTTTTGGGAGTTGGGGTTAAGATTTTGAACGTAGAATTGCGATAGGATTGCATGCTCTAATCAGGGTCAATTTCGAGGATTAGGTTAGAAGCACTTTGACCTTCGCCTGTCTATAAGTTTAGTTCTTGTAATTATTGGGTTCGGCTTGATGTTCCAACCTTTCAGGGAGAATTTTTAAAGCTGGTTCAGCTACGAAAGCCTTGATAGATTCAGGGGCTACTCATTCGTTCATTTCAGAGGTCTTTGCGAACTTCCGCAAAGTCAAGACCATTGGGCTAGATGTGGCGTATTCAGTAGTATTGTCGTCTGGAGAGGAGATGACAGCTACTAATGCGATCAGAGACTAGACCTCGAGCTTCATGGCAATCTTGTTTATGCGTATCTTATTGTGTTGTCGATGCCAGAGTTTGACATCATTCTGGGTATGGACTGGCTATTAAGGAACAGAGTTTTGATCGACTTTCAGCCGAGATCTGTTCTAGTCCGACCGCCTTGGATGGCGCAGTTCTTATTCGAGCCAGACAGGTACTTTCCTTTACCGCGTATTATACTTTGTGTCCAGGCTAGGAAGCTCATGCATAAAGGGTGTCGGGCGTTTTTAGAGACTTTTGTATCCGTTCCCGAGGCACCCAGTCAGTCAGCCTCCGATGTTCCCATTGTTAGGGATTTTCTAGACGTTTTTCCTGAGGACGTCTCTGGTATGCCACACGAGCGAGAGGTGGAGTTTTCTATTGAGCTTATGCAAGGTATGGTACCAATCTCAAAAGCACCGTACCGATTAGCACCGACAGAGATGGCAGAACTGAAGAAGCAGATTCAGGAACTTCTTGACAAGGAGTTCATTCGCTCGAGCTTTTCCCCATGGGGCGCGCCAATTTTGTTTGTGTAGAAGAATGATGGTTCGATGAGGCTCTGTATCGATTACCGGGAATTGAACAGGGTTACCGTGAAGAACAAGTACCCATTTCCGCGGATTGAGGATTTATTTGATCAGTTGCAGGGAGCTTAATTGTTCTCAAAGATTGATCTACGTTCCGTTATCACCAGTTGAGGGTGAAAGAAGCCGATGTTCTCAAGACTGCTTTCAGGACTCGTTACGGCCACTTCGAGTTCTTTGTGATGTCATTTGGTTTGACGAATGCGCCAGCGATCTTGATGGATCTCATGAATCTCGTATTTCAGCCGTATCTTGACCAGTTCGTGATAGTATTCATAGATGACATTCTCGTCTACTCAAAGAATCACGACGACCACAGCAGACATCTACAGAATCATAAGTTATTCGCGAAGTTCAGTAAATGCGAATTCTGGTTAAAGAAGGTGGCGTTCTTAGGCCACATCGTTTCTAGCAACGGTATTGAGGTAGACCCAGCGAAAGTTGCAGCAGTCAGGGATTGGGTTGTGCCGCAGAATGCATCTGAGATCCTTAGTTTTCTTGGGCTAGCAGGATATTATCGTAAGTTTATTCAGGAATTCTTCTCTATCGCAGTTCCACTCACGTCGTTGACAAAGAAGAATGTTAAATTTGTGTGGAGCGATGAGTGTCAGAAGAGCTTCGATACTTTGAAGCAAGCTCTCATCTCAGCACCAGTTTTGGCCATGCCGTCAGGGCCCGACGAGTTTGTTTTGTATACCGATGCTTCGAAGCTCGGTCTAGGCGCAATGTTGATGCAGCATGGGAAGGTGATAGCGTATGCTTCTCGACAGTTGAAAACCCATGAGAAGAACTACCCTACCCACAATCTAGAGTTGGCAGCCGTAGTTTTTGCCTTAAAAATTTGGAGGCATTATTTGTACGGGGAGAAGTGTCATATCTTTATCGACCAGAAGAGCCTCAAGTACTTCTTTACGCATAAAGAGCTTAATATGCATCAGAGGCGTTGGTTGGAGCTAGTGAAGGACTACGACAGTGACATTAACTACCATCATGGTAAAGCTAATGTAGTTGCGGATGCATTGAGCAGGAAAGTCGCAGTGATGGCTCATTTGACAATTTCGAGACCTCTTCAGTTTGAGATGCAGAGGTTTGATCTGGAGAAATATCCTCGAGGTAGAGTTCCCCGTCTATCTACTTTGACGATTCAGTCTTCTCTTCTAGACCGTATTCGTAGTGGTCAGTCAGCAGACGAGCAGTTGGCAAAGTGGAAACAGAGAGATGAAGCCAAGGGCTAGATCTTGTATACAGTTAGCGACGATATTGTGAGTTATCGAGACAGAATGTGGGTTCTTAGCAGTGGTTCTATTCGAACAGATATTTTATCAGAGGCCCACATGTCGCCGTACTCTATTCACCCTGGGAGTACGAAGATGTACAAAGATCTGCAGTTATTGTATTGGTGGCCCGGAATGAATAAGGATATCAGACTTTTTGTATCCGAGTGCCTGACTTGTCAGCTAGTGAAAGTGGAGCATCAGAGACCAGCAGGTATGCTCAAGCCTCTTATTATTCCCGAGTGGAAGTGAGAGAATGTCACCATGGACTTCGTAGTCGGTTTGCCGAAGTCAGCCAGAGGATCAAATGTTATCTGGGTGATTGTTGATCGTCTTACCAAATCAGCGCACTTCTTGCCTATTAAGATGACTTTCACCATGATTCAATATGCAGAGTTGTATATCCGGGAGATAGTCCGATTTCATGGTTTTCCCGTTTCTATCGTATCTGACCGAGATCCCAGATTCACTTCCTCATTTTGGAAGAGTTTGTATTCGACTATGGGTACGAAGTTGTTGTTTAGCACAGATTTCCACCCTCAGACAGATGGGCAGTCAGAAAGGGTTATCAAGATTTTAGAGTATCTTCTCCGTGCTTGCATTATTGATTTCTCAGGGAGTTGGGAGTCGAAGTTGCCACTGATAGAGTTCACCTATAACAACAGTTTTCAGTCGTCTATAGGTATGGCTCCGTATGAAGCACTGTATGGCCGCAAGTGCAGGTCGCCTATTCATTGGGATGAAGTAAGGGAGAGAGCAGAATTGTGTCCGGAGATTATTCAGCAGACTGCCGATGTAGTAGTTAAGATCCATGATAGGATTAGGACTGCTCAGAGTCGACAGAAGAGTTATGCGGATCAGAGGAGGAGAGATCTAGAGTTTGCCATCGACGACCATGTTTTCGTGAAGGTAGCACCTATGAAGGGTGTCATGCGATTTGGAAAGAAAGGAAAGCTCAGTCCGAGGTTCATCGGACCATTCGAGATCCTTGACAGGATTGGGACGTTAGCTTATCGTGTTGCTCTTCCGCCGAATCTGGCCGGAGTACACAATGTGTTCCACGTCTCTATGCTGAGGAAGTATATGGCGAATCCTTCGCATGTCCTGAATTTTGAGCCGTTGCAGCTCACTCCGAACCTGTCTTATGAAGAAATACCAGTGCAGATCTTAGACAGACAGGAGAAAAAACTTCGGAACAAAATGGTGCAGCTAGTGAAAGTCAAATGGCTTAATCATTCGGAGGAGGAAGCTACGTGGGAGTCTGAGCTAGAGATGAGGAGTCGTTACCCCGAGTTATTCGGTGAGTTTTAATTTCGAGGACGAAATTTCTTTTAAGGGGAGAAAGTTGTAGAACCCGTTAAATCAGACTACGTATAAGCCATGCATAATTTCTAGTATTTTAAATTAAAAATGATTTCTTTATTATTTAATGCATTTTTAAATTTGATAGTCATGATTATTTATTTTAAATCGCATAAGTTTAGTTTTATCTTTTCAGTTAAATAAGTGAGGCCGAACTGGAGTTGGAGTATTAAGATAAAATTTAATGATAAGAAAATATTCCTAGAATTTATTCATGATAAAGGATAATTTATTTTAATGTAAAAGAATGTTTAAGAATTTAATTAATTAATTAGAGTTAAGTAGTAAATAAATTCTTCTATGTCCAATAATTTAATTAAAAGCCTAAATTAAAATATGTGACCAATTGAGATAAGTTAATCTAGGCTTGTTTTAATTAAGAAATTGTAACTTAACATGTTAGTAAATTTAAAAGAATTAGCCATGCATGCAAGATAATTATCATCCTAAACTAATTTATTTAATTCACTAAAATACCTAATGGGTAGATAAAACTTTAAATATTTAAAATTCAATAATTAAGCAATATTTTACCCCATTTTAATAGCAATTTTCGGCCATCCCACTTCAAAGGATTTAAAAGTTTGACAACTCATTTTCATTGATATCATTCCTTAATTCTCTCTTATTATGATTAATCCCTTCAATCTAAATCTTCAATAATTAAATAATTAAGCAATTTCTTACCCTATTTTGAATGATAAAAATCGGCCATCATCCTTGATATCATCCCCAAATCCCACCATATCATATCATTCCTATCTAGCAATCAACTCAAGGACAAAAAGATTCCTTTCCTCCCTTCTATCTTGCAACTCCCTCATTCACCTCCTAGCCATTTCCCTCTCCTCATTTTCAAAAATTTAATAGATTTCAGAGAGAAAAATTGTGAGTCTTCATAGGAATAACAAGAGAGAAAACAAAAGAAAAGAACTCTATCTCCGCCGCGCCGCGTCGTCGTATCGATTTGTTTTCGTTTCAAGCAAATCCAAGCATGTATATATTATTCTTTTCTCTTCAACCAAGTCCTATACATGTTTTTAAACCATATTTTGTTCATGAATCATGAAGCATATTCGAAATTATGGTAGCAACGTTTCGAAAATCTGTGCAGAATATTTTTACGCCCACTTGTGCTTCACGTTTGGTATGATTTTTGTGATTTCAGGGGTTGGCGCGGTTCCAAGAATTCAAGGCTGCACCTAGGCATGTACTAGAGTGTATTGGAGTCATGTTGGTCCATTATCTCAAGCCCCTACTCGCTGGATTCAAGACTTGACAGCAACTCCACCATAGTTGCAAGTTGAGTCTCGAAATTCTGGTTTTTTGAATTCTCAAGGAGGTTCGAATCTTGGTTGGCTTTTGGGCCTGTAACCATGGTTAGGACCCTTCCTTATCATGTCTAGGACATTACCAATATGACCTTTCATGGCTTGGTTCATGATCCCATCGAAATTTTAAACAAACAAGACAATTCCCTCGGTTTCCTTCTTTTTCGGTTTTGGGTGTGTGAGTTTTGAAATTTGTGTGTTGGGTGGATCTTGGTTGGCTTCTAGCCCTTATCCATGGTTCACACAATATCTCATGATGTCTAGATCATGCCACGGTCGATCAAATGGCCAGTAGAATGATATATGACAACAAAATGAAGCAACACCCTCCACGGTACAGCATGGTGTTCTCGGGTGGAACTTCGGATTGTCGTAGGTGTTTGTTTGGATTATGGTTGGCCTAGGGCCCTTATTCATGGTTCAAAACATACCTTAGGATGTTTGGAAGAGGCTCTGGTTGGTGGTTCAAGCCCCAATGACCATGAGCCTTGTAATCAAAGCGAAGCAAGCACAGTTGCTGCCGCTGGAATTTTACAGCAACTTTGCCTTCGGTTCAGAGGTGTGTTTTGAGTTCTTGGTTGGCTTTTAGCCTATGGCCTTAGACTGGACAGTACCTTATTAAGTTAGGAAGGTCACGTTTTTGGCCGTTTGTAATTTGGTTAAGTTTAGAGGTCGTACGAGAATTTATGGTGCAATGTGTCAAAGTGACTCTCGAAAGAGCGTTTCATGATTTTTGCCTCCATGCACAATTTTCGTGTATTACAGCCCTATGGTAATGTTTTTCAGTATTTTAAGAGTATTTTAATCATGGCTAAATGATGGCTCGATGTTGGTTCGGGTTGGTACGAAGCCATGATTGAATACTAAGTTCGTTGGGCGTAATTGTCCCGTTTTTGGGTTCAATTACGAGGTTTTGGTCAAGTTAAGTTTATTTGCATGTTCTCATGTTAGGATTAGGATGCAGCGAGCTTGGGAACGATCCAACCCATTCAGTAAAATAAAACAAGACATTTAATTATATTACGTGTATAAAAATATAAAAGTTTATTTTTGAGATATATGTGATATGTCTTGTGGCCACTTCACGCTTATGGGATGTAGCTTATGGGATTATTACTTCACCCGGTGACCTACGACCGGTTCATGTTCATGTATGGATACGGATATCCAGTCCAAGGGTTGTGATGATCTCTACCGCCCAGTATACTGTGGTTTAGTCTGATCAGACGATTCATGTTATGTTATGTTACGTTACGTTATGGGCCACTTGCGTAGAACATATTATCAACAGAAAATTTTGATATGCTATTTTATGACAGGGCTCTATCGAGCAAACATTTTTTGTACGATTTTTCAGTTATGCACGTGTTTATAATTACTCATGACAAGACCTTTACGTTACGCTTTATGATATAACTTATTTTTAAGTTGCATGCGATTTTACGATATATTTACTTGTTATCCACGATATATGCATGCTGAGTCTTGAGACTCACTAGACTTGATTGTTGTAGGTACTGAGGAGGTCGGGGCCGAGGGTGGGGACCAGTGAGCTAGCTTGGGTCGGCAGTAGTAGGAACCCGAGGACCTCATTTTCAGCACTTACTATTTTATTCCAAACTCAGTTTTTATTTTGTCGAATTATTTTAAATCATTATTCTGAAAACATTATTTACTTCCGCTGCTACTTTAAACATTGGATCTTTTTATCAGTATATTTTATGAATGAGGCATTTTATTTATTTAAAGAGAAAATTTTAAATTTTTCCGCAAATTTTCAAATGCAAAATACTATCCTTTACAAGAATACTGATATTAAATAGTCATAATATATAAATTTTTCTTTATACAAAAATATTCTATGAATCATATGATTTGGTGATGATTGAGTTTGTCAATATATGGAAAAATACAGAGTTATGCCGAAATCAAGATTCAGTAGGGCCAATTTATATTAAGTCAAATTTCAGCTACAACTTCTCCAACATAAAGCGTTAGACTTATAAATATCTTCTGAGATAATCATGAAATATTTTCTAAATATGCTTATGCTGAATTTACTTGTTCGTTGAATTTTAATACATATATATTTTTATATTTGCAGTAGACCAACAAAGCTTATAATTTTCCAAAATTATCGTTAATTATGATTATCATTATATCATCGACATTTATAATAAACATATATGTGTGTTAAAAAAACTTTTTCATTAATTCATAGTTTATATCATTTTTGAAAATTATCAGTTCTTATAACACTTAACATACTTATTTTTAAATAAGATTTTACACTTTACATCCTCCTAATTAAAAAAACTTATATGATATATGAAGTCATAAATTGTTTCAAATAATTTCAACAAAATTGTTAATATATTTCTATTACATTACATTTTGGTGATTGAAAAAATACTTATATCGAGATGTTTCAAGATCCAGCCGCTTATTATTTGTAATAACATGTTTTCCGATCGCTGGATCAAGTCTTACCGCTCAAGAAACTAAAGCTGGAGATCATCTGTTTTCTGATCACGTACAAGCATAACCGTTATAGTCCAATCGCACCAGTCGTATATGAGGAAATCAAAATGGATACTCCAACTCAAGCCATTCAATTAATACCAGTTCAAATATGATTGCATAGTATCTTAATAACTCCAATGAAACATTAAATGAGCATTTAATGTTGTATACGGTGACTGAAAACGACAAGGTCATTTTGTCGGGTAATAGTACGGATGGTCGTTGAAAATCAATTTCTGACCGTCGGAGCTTCTCAAATATAAATATGCGGACTCTGGATTGAAAAAGACATACGGAGAGTTGAATAATAAGTACAAGCTTACATGTTTCAAGGCTTCATTCATTCAAGATTTCTGAGCACACTTAAGAGGCCACACTTCAAGCTGCTCACTTAGCATATGCATATCAGAACATATCAACAATACAAGAAATTCTGAATACAACCACGCACATACGACAACGGTTTTTGTGAAAAACCGTTGTCGTATGTTTTTAACAACGGTTTGATCCAAAACCGTTGTCTTTGGGGGGTCAAAGACAACGATTTTTAAAAACCGTTGTCTTTGCGAGGTCAATTACAACGGTTTTTGAGGTCAATTACAATGGTTCTATAAAACCGTTGTCATTGAGCGTTTTTTTAGGGTCAATGACAACGGACCGTTGTCTATTAGCGTGTTTTTTTGGATAATCGACAACGGTTTTCAGAAACCGTTGCAATATTTCACGACGGTGTTTCAAAAACCACCGTCGCTAATTTTAACTTTAGCGACGATTTTAAAAAGCGACGGTTTTAATAAAACCCGTCGCATTTTTAACATTAGCGACGATTTTACAAAACCCGTCGCTAACATTAACGACAGTTTTCTAAAACCGTCGCTAATAGTAGCGACGGTTAAAATATAAACCGTTGCAAATTTAAATTTTGCGACGGTTTCAACATTACCGTCGCCAATAGTGGCCGTTTAAACAATAATCGTCGCAAATTGTCTATAAATCTCACATTTTCGGTCCATTTTCCTCCACAACACTTCACAATACTTAAAACTTTTCTCTTTTACACCATTTTATCACTTCACACAACACTTAAAATTTTTCTCTCCACTTCACAACACTTAAAATTTTTCTCTCTTACACCATTTTATCACTTCACACAACACTTAAATTTTTTTTCTCTTACACAATATCACACAACACCTAAAATTTTTCTAAGCACTTCATAACACTTCAAAATTTTTTCTCTCTTATTCAATTTCACACAATACGTAAAATTTTTTTCTCTTACACGATTTTAATACTTGACAACACTTAAAATTTTTTTTCTTTTACACGATTTTAGTTTCGATTTTAAGTTTTTTTTTATAGATTTCTTAAATTATTAAAAGTATTTTTTTTTTATTTTTCGAAACAAAGTAGCGACGGGAATTGTGATTAATAACCGTCGCTAATATTAGCGACGGTCTTAATTGATAACTGTTGCTAATTTCAAATTAGCGACGGTTTACTGAACTAGCGACGGTTTAATAAACTGTCGCTAATTTTAACTTAGCGACGGTTTGGGATCTAATTTTATTTAGCGACGATTTCAAAAACCGTCGCAAATATGACCTATCACAACGGATAAAAACCGTTGTCGTTGAACTGACTTTCAACAACACCCTCAGTTACAACAGTTTTAAGAAGTGCAAATCTTTCAACGACCACTTTGTGATACCCTACCCCCTCAAGCCGTTCAAGTTAATTGTTGGTTTTTGTGTTGTTGTCTGGTAAACCGATAGTTCTTAATACTCAGATCTTGTAAAGTGATAACTAAAAGTTTAAACCTAGGCAGTGATAAGCCCTAGTTGAAAAGAATTGTTACAAGAAATTGTAAAACCAAAGTCTTTTAGTGTATTTATTCTTAAATAGAAGAATGAGTGACGTATGAGTGCTATCTCCAAACATCCAAAATTATATTTCTCATTTATTTTACGCACTTTACATTCTTACTTATATGCTATCTAGGTGTTACTTGTTCACTGTTGTTTGCTTTGAATATATAATTTTTCATTAGTCAAATCAGATCATTTCCACACTTAGTTATTTTCGTTGATTCTGTGAACCTAGTCGTTCAAGAATACTTTTCGACCACCTAAAAATTGTTAAAAACAACTATAGTATTGCTAAATTATTTTAAAAGTTTATTCACCTCTCTCTAAACTCTAAACAAATCCCAACAAAAATATCTTCAAATTAATTAAATGCATTATGTTTTAGTGTTATTTTTATTTATTATTTCATATCTCCGTATTAAATGGTTAAATTATTAACGTAATTTTTCATATTGACCGATGAAAGAAAGGAACAATATTTTGTTCATACACAAACAAATTTTAATGAGCAATGCATCGTGCCGAATCGCTAATTAATAATAATTATAATAATATATATTTAAATAATATTTTAGTACTTGTCTTTTGTTTTCATTATTATTATTATTATCATTATTATCATTATCATTATCATTCTGGCTTTCCAATAAATTATTACATTGCTCCCTTTTCCGTTCCGCAGGTTGACAATTCAAAAGGAATCTTGTCCAAACACATCGTGTTCACACGTACTATTCTTAAGTTGCCTTTTCTACCCTCAAGGCCAGTTGGAAAGTTCGACGTATACATAATAAATTGTTCAATTAGGTTGTGTTTATTTGGATTGAAGAGATTAAATAGATTTATAAGATTTAAATTATTGAGTAAGATGTGGAATAATATTTAATAAATATTATGTTTGGTTGATTAAATTTGAGATAAGATGATAAATTATGATTTTGTTATTTTCAATATATATAAATATAATCGTGGTAGAGTGAATTTACAATATACATCGTTGTTGTATTTTGATTGTTGATGTAATAACAAAAACTATTCATATTACATTGTTATCGAAAATTATTGATTTAAAATTAAAATTCAAAATAGACAAATTCGTAAAATCATTTTGATAATATATTACGTATAATGTATATATTTATATGACAGAGGAAAGTACATAGGGACGTTTTGGTCATTTCACGCACAATAACGATGAGACAGAGGAAAGTACGGGCCGCGAGGTCCTCGTTTGCATCCAATAAAATAATTTGCCCACCTACCCACGAATATCCGCCTCACGATCATCTCAATCTAACGGTCAATATTCACCTACCAAATCCTCCGTAATTCCCCCTATAAATAATACTCCCACACTTCACATCCCTTGCTTTGTTTGTGCTTGTGCTCTCCACACTCGCAGTCTCTCCAGCTAGGGTTCATACATTTGCTTTGGGGACCGTTGGATCTCTCCATTCTAAGGTCAGTTGAGTTGACGGATCCCACGATCTGGTTTTTATTGAAGATCGACTCTGATTTTTGATTGCTGTTGAGAATTTCTATGTATGTGGTGCTTCTGTTCTTATAAGTAATTTTTTGTGAATATTCTATGATTTCGTTTGTGGTGAAGTTAGTTTTTTATGTTTTGGATTTTTTTCGGTTGATTTGAATGAATTTGATTACAGGAAGCCGCGAAAATGGTGAAGAATTACCCGACTGTGAGTGAGGAGTATCTGAAGGCTATTGAGAAAGCAAAGAAGAAGCTTAGGGGATTCATCGCTGAGAAGAATTGTGCTCCTCTCATGCTCCGACTTGGGTAAGCGTTACTTAACGTTTCTTATTTTTGTTTTTCTAATTTTAATTGTTTAGTAGTCCATTTATTACGGAAAAATGAGTAGTTGGTAATTATTGAGTTTGGGTCTTGTTATAGACTCATCAATCTGTGTCTGTGCTGTAGGACATACATTCCTTCGATATGGTTTGCTGTATTTTATCATTACAATTGTGATACTCCAATTAAATGAATAGATAAAGTTCGTTTTCGAATAAGTAAACTAATTCAATGGAAATCGTAGGAACTATCTCGTAAGCTGTGTTTTGATGGACAAACTCACGTGACACATCTTGTTCATATTTGTTTTGAAACTACCATTGAGGCTTAACACGTGGATGCATGGAATAGCTGTATTACCCCTCATTGTGTGTGCCGTGAATCTTGTTTTCGAATAAGCTTGCGCTCTAAACCATGCCCTAATTTGTATTTTTAAAAGTATCCAATATTTATAGTTCCCTTCACTTGTTGCGGCCTGCGGGTACTTAATAACATATTTTGTATCTGCACTTTCTGTTGTTTAGCATTAATTATAAAAGTAATCAATTGATTCTGGTGATAGTTTGTCTTTGCTGATGGAAATGTGGTATATTGGCATCGCAGATGGCACTCTGCTGGGACATATGATCAATGCAGCAAGACTGGAGGTCCTTTTGGAACAATGAGATTCAAGGTTGAGCAGGCACATACTGCCAACAATGGTATTGACATTGCCGTTAGGCTGTTGGAGCCCATCAAGGAGCAATTCCCCATCCTTTCTTATGCTGATTTCTATCAGGTACTTTCTTTGTCTGAGCATTTTGTGGAGTTCCAACTCTGTATAATAGTTGATAGATAATGGAATCTTTTATGTCCTTCATTATACCTAGTTGGCTGGAGTTGTTGCTGTTGAAATTACTGGAGGGCCTGAAGTTCCCTTCCACCCAGGAAGGCCTGTAAGTGAAACCTTTCACCTATATTGTTTATTTATTTACTTTTGTTCTAAGACATGTACACTTGTGAATATTATGTGTATTGGAACTGTGAAATTGTGTGAAGCATCTTCATCTTTAAAATTTTTCTGTGGAATTACACGTGTTTTATTATTGGATGGACACTTGCGCTGTAAGTTTAGTAGTTAACCAGACTACATTGTGAATTTTTTGAAATCGCAGGACAAGTTGGAGGCTCCTAAGGAAGGTCGCCTGCCTGATGCTACAAAGGGTGAGCAATAACATTGCTCTTTGTAGAATTTTGTAGGATTTAGAATGAAAATAAAGACACTAGCTAATATTTTCAGTTGTATTGAAAGATTTTTTTTGCATGTTAAGTACACGTTTCTGACTGAGATATTTTATCTTCGTTTGCGTCACCAGGCTCTGACCATTTGAGGGATGTTTTTGTCAAACAAATGGGACTGAGTGATCAAGATATTGTTGCGCTCTCTGGTGGCCACACTCTGGTCTGCATTTGCTTCAGTTCTTTCTTTAATAAATACTAACAGAGGCTATACTTTTAACTCTCCCATTCTGATAATCGCGTGCTTCCTTATTCAAACAGGGAAGATGTCACAAGGAACGCTCTGGATTCGAGGGACCTTGGACTGCTAACCCCCTTATCTTTGATAATTCTTACTTCAAGTAATTCTATTTGTCTCTCAATTTCTTGTACTATGCTTAGATTTGTCTTTTTGTCTGAAAGACTGAAGTATATAGGTCTGCATGTTGACTTATTGGTTCATGTTTTTGGTTATAAACAGGGAGCTTCTGAGTGGAGAGAAAGAAGGGCTTTTGCAGTTGCCATCAGACAAGGCACTTCTTACCGACCCTGTCTTCCGCCCTCTCGTTGAAAAATATGCTGCAGTATGTGGCTCTAACTCCCAAAAGCTCTACCGCTTCTTTCGATCAGAAATTTTTTCTCTGACATTTAAATTGTATTTTGTTAGGATGAGGATGCCTTCTTTGAAGATTATGCTCAGTCTCACCTGAAGCTCTCCGAGTTGGGGTAAGATGTTATTAAGCTGTGTTAGCTTGTGCGAAAACCAATAACCTTATTTCAACACATTCTTTGAGGTTCCAATTTATATATTATCTTAAGTTTTTAATCCAAATGCATTGTGTTATATATCAGATCATGTTTTCAAAGAAAATATTACACAATGCCAACCCATAATACAGCTCATTAACCTTCACAAAACTATATTCCAACACAATTTCACATGCATTTTCTGGAGTCCCACAATTACTCTGACCATTAAATAAAATTTAAATTTAAAACAAGGGGATGTCGAACAAAGTTCGATGTGTGTAAAGGGTTATCTAAACTTTGATATATGTTGCCTTTGATTTGCAGATTTGCCGAGGACTAGAATGGTCGCAAAAGTAAGGAGTGATGACCTAATTTTGTCTGTCGTGTGTGTTGTGTCCTGATTCTGGCAAACTTGGTGATGTATTCAGCTACTTGTGTTTTCTTTTGATTGTTCGAATTTTAAATGATCCAACTTTATAAGAAGAATAAATTTAGACGGAAGATTTGGCGCTTTCATTATCTTGTTTTATATTTGTCTTGTGGGTGTGTTTTTTGTTACTGTCTATGGAGCTTCACTCCCTTATTGCATAGAGTTTGATACAATTAATGGAGAAACCGAAACGGCAAACACATTGAGATGCCTATATTTATTTAGGGTTTAAAATATGTAGAATCAGATGTGAAAATGTGGTGGTAATTTTTAACAAAAGATTTAATGAATTTTTAAAACAAGATAATGAGATGTTGGCAATATCTTTTTTAAAAAGTAAAAAATTTGTAGTAATTTTTTATTATTCAAATTTGTAGTAATTTTTTATTATTCAAATTTGTTTAAATAGCCCCCAACATCTCATCGTACATTATTATCCGTCAATCCGTCATTCTACCATTCTATTACTTAATCAATACTAGCAATCGAGGCACACACGATGTGTGTGTGACGTTGTACATGAATATTAAGTATAACATGTCTAATAATAAGTATGCTAAGAGGTAACATTGTGCAAAGATTGAAAAAAATTTAAAATAGTAAGTGTATCTTGCTTCACAATTGAAACGAAATAACTATTTATAACATTAAATCGTAACAAAATCGAAATAATTTCCATGACATGTTACTTGTCCAAACACAAAGAGCCTTAAATAGAATGAGTGCAAGAGAAAGTTATTGGAGTTATTAGTTTTTGTGTTTTTCTTATAACTTACGATGCACACGCAATAATAGTTATACCTTCAAACATACTTTTCTTTTCATTTTAACGTACATTTACACACATGTTTCATTCGTAATGTAACAAATAAATAATATTTATACCTTCACACATACTTTCATTTCATTCTACCGTGCATTTATCTGAATTTCATATAGATTCCACAATACAATAAATCGAAGTAAGATGATGGCAAAGCGCTAACAACATGAATCTGAATTGCCTGTCGTCGGAGAAGCTGAAAATCTCATGACTCCATCTCTCCCCTGATTTCTAGTTGCTTGAATTAGACTAATAGTACAACCTCCTATTAAAACCGTGAGAAATGAAAAAGATTGTGAAAACTAACAAATAGAATAATAAAAAAAAGCAAACCAAAAATTGATAATCATAATATTAAACAAAAAACATTTATAAAATTAAGTTTAACATACTTGAGCAGTATGAGCAAGCACTTTAAGTAATAAAAAGACATTAGTTACATCTGTGGAGGCTCTGAATGGTGAAGACCGAAAAATATGGAAAATTGGTTGAAGATCGTTAAATCTTCAGTGATCAATCTTTTCGCATTTGCAAAATCTTAAATTTGGTTCCAAAGTTGCATCTTAGATTATAAAAAAAAATTTCTTGGTTTTTTTGAAAGAGATGAAAGGACTGGAGTGAGAACTTATTCAATTTATTAATCGAGTTACAACTCTATTAGTTGGAAGGAAACCCATTAATTTCATATGAGTCAATCACAATCTTAAAATTGGATTTAGTTTCATATAACAGATTTTCTACCGACAGAAACATGAAATGGTAAAAAAAATTAAACAAATCAAAAGGATGAAAATAATCAATAAAATAACTAATGATAGGAGACAAACAATAACTGACTAATTATGAAACAAATACAAATGCATTAATTAAATTAAATTTGTCATGACACACATTGCTTTCTAAAAAAAACACACATTTATGAGAATGCAATGACTTTGGTGGACATTTTGATATTTTAAATGATACAATATTTGATATATAATGTTCAACAACATATGAAAGATAAATTATAATTTTAAAATTTCAAAAAATAATATATTCCCAGCATATTTTGAATCTAGAGTAATGATGTCACCGTGAGGGCAAAGCTTCAAATCCAAACGACAATTTTACAATAAAAAAAGTACTTTGCACATGTTATTCAGTTCTAATCTTAAGATAGTTTGCGTAAAATTTAAGTTTTACACACATACATGTGTAACATTTATCCAACCAAGATTCGAACGGTGGAATAGAATTTTCAAGCTAAAACTTAATCCATTAATCCTAGCCAATACTTGAAGATAAGAGAAGAAAAAATATAGTAAAAATTAGATATTTAACATCACATCTACGCATTTTAAATCTCGTTATATTTGAATTATTGAATTAGATTGTGAAATATCAACATTCTAAATATTCATACAATCATATTAAGATATGCATATAAACAACAAATAATGGAAAATTGAGAGAAAGAGATGGAAACTGATTATAGCGCCTTAAAATTTTAAATGGTTATACTCATGTGGAAGAGAAGAACGTCGGACTACCGAAGAGGAACATGGGGGGAATTGGGAGAAAAAATAGGAGCAACGTGAATGAAAGAATATAAAAGTCTGGAACATTGAGTCAATTTTGCCAACCCAAAGTTTGATAACTTTGCTTGAAATTCGTACACAAACATCAAAATCACGACTTATATCATCATAAATTAGATAGAAAAAGAAGTAAAGAACACCAAATATAATATATATAATTTTAACTATATCATAAATTTTATTTAAACCCAACATACTGAATCTAACAAAATGTTTGATGTTTTGAAATCACAATAAATGATTGGCGAATCGGAGTCGTGAAGAAAACACAGCCCTCGAGCTGTAGCTACTGAAACCTTAATCCAATATCAAAAATAAAAATTCACGTATTTGTAGAAAGGCAAAACAGTTCAATAATTTCATGATGACTTAAAACTTGATACACAACAAATCACCAGAAGCACTCATACAGAAACAATTGATAACAAAAGTAAAGTTGACAGCATCGAGATAAGAAAAATGAATAACTTTGGATGATAAATCTCTAATTCCTCGATGAATCTTCACAAAATCTCTGAAAATGAGAACATAAAATGAGAAACAACGTCACGAAGATATTATCTTTGAAAGATCGTAGGAACAGAAAGAAACCAAATCATGAGAAATAAAAATAACAGAACCCAAAATGATTGGATTTTCTTGGAATTTTTTAGAAAGGACCGTAAGTATAGATACCAATCAAATCAATGCAAATAAGAAATTTAACATAACCCGAAAATGATCGGATTTGTCCAAATTTTTCAGAAGGGATCGTAGGTATAGATAGAGGTATAGATAGAAACCAGAGCAAGGAAAATATAAAAATTAACATAACTCGAAATTGATAAGATTTTCTTTAAATTTTTCAAGAAGGGTCGTAGGAATAAATATCAATCAAATCAAGGCAAATAAAAAGAAAAATTAAAAGATTTTTACTCTAAATCGCTAATTCATCAACGAACCTTGACGATGAAGGCGAAATAAAATAAAAATGAAAAGCTTATTACGTAAAATCGCTAATGCATTGACGAATCTTCACAAAATCTCTGCAAATGAGATAACATGATGAAAAATCGATGAGAAACAATGAGATGAAGAAATTATTTTTAAAGGATTATAGTGATAGATATGAACCAACCCGAATAGTTTGATAAAACTATGTCTGTTAACAAACTCAATAATGAACATAAAACTATTAGTTGTTGACGTGAGTTAAACAACAAAATAGAGCATTGTCAAATAGGTGCGTACCTGCATAGGCGGTTGAAATGGTTAATGTCTGACCAATAAGTATGTTCTTTCTTTGTTTTATCTTGTTGGAGCAAGCTTCCATGCGGTGATATCACTCATAAACTTAGTAAATCATGTGGAACCTTAACATTAAAATCCCATTGTTACCGTTTATGGCCATTCTATGAAGTAACACGGGATCTGACAGAATGATGGAAGGGAGAAAAAGGCAGAAATGAGATTCTGCAACTCGGTGGAAATATAATCGATTAACAATAGTAATCGTATATCGCTAGAATATATTGCTGAATTAGGTACGCACCACACAATATAGATTTATGAGAAGCTCACATCATATAGAAGCTAACACCTCAAATAGTATGATAAAATTTTGTATGTACTGTCTTTTAACAAATGCAACAATGAATATAAAATTAACAGGAGCCTACGTGAATTAAATAACAGAGAATAGCATTGTTAAATAGGTGCTTGTATATGCGATTATCCCATAAATAGCACGATCCGAAAGACAAATGGTACAATAAGATAATGGAAATAATCAACATAACTTAATTTATGAAACCGAACAGTGAACAAATACTAAGCAAACATTGAAATGGTTGAATTGGAAACTATAATTACAAATCAAATTGACGATTATTTAAAATCCCAAATCAATAGAAACTAAATTTGAAAATGAAATAAAAATACATTTGAAACTAAAATTGACACTAAATAGATTAAGTTTGTTGGCAATGAAAGAAAAAGAATCTAATGTGGGGTTGATTCAAATTAAATGATGAAATAATGAATTGAAACATATCAACAACTGAAGCGGACCAAATAAGAAAATGTGGTAGGTAAGAGTTTCTTATACGACTATCAAGCGGAGTTGATTGTGACGCACTGCATCAATCATGTTGTGGCACCGAGAAAACTCGTTCAAAAATCTAGCCGACAAATAATGCCAGAATTTTCTCAACTCGGATTCAATATCCCCGTTCAATGTTCCCACGATCACCACGTCTGCTTCCATGAGTATCGCCGTATGCAGAAATTGACTTCGTGCAGAAGCTACAACCGAAGATTTTGAAAATCAACAGTGTTGTGGGTTTTTTTATTTGTATCGGAAGAAAAAGAAACGGACGATGAGGTTGATAATTTTTGACAGTCGAAGAAGAAGCAACAACCATCTTGATTTGCAATTTTTCTGTTTGAGAGAAACTGCTGTTTCGATTGTTCTGTTTGAGACAAAAGGATGGTTTTGAGTGGAGAAGAGCGTGAATTGGTGATAGGTAAAAAGAAAACGCAATCTGTGATTGAAAAGGGAAAAGTGATTTGAGAAGGAAAAATAAAAGAACGTGCGTAGGTTTAGGGGCAATTTTGGGTAATTAGAAAACAGACCAAGACACGACAGTTTCTATGTGGTGCTTAAACTTAATAAATAGTAAAAGAAGTAAAAGATATGAGCCTATTCAAATTATTATTAATGAATAAGATTTAATCCCTTTTAATTGGTGTTATTTTTTATCCTACCGTCTTATTTAACTCAAATTACCAAAATTACGCATCTCATATATCATTATATTATTCCATATCAAGTTTTAAAATTCATATATTAATATAAATTATTTCCTAAATGATTTATAAAAGCATATTTATAATTTACATTTAGCAAGATTAAAATATTTACATTTATAATTTTGAAGTGAGAAAAGAAATATTTAAATTTTTTTTATAAAAAAGGAAATATATTAATATAAAATTAAATATAAAGGTTTTTGTTAGAATATTTCTATAACCTTTAAGTTTTAAGTTTTGGTGGTTGATAAAATAAACATTATCGAGCTTTTTAGGATTCAGTCGTTAGTTTATTTGTATAATAAGTTCTTCAGACCGATGGATAAAAAATCAGACATTCAAGCCGTTTAGGAGTTCAAGCCATTATGTTAAGAAGTCAAACCATTGTATTTATTGAACTTTAGCTATAAGAGGTCATCTGACGAAATTGATCGATCTGAAAATTTAATGAAGTGCAAAGGTTCATACCGCCACATTCTAACCACACTACAAACTGATGGTTTTGAGTATTTAAATGAGGATATTGCAAGTCAAGCCGCTCAGACCAAATTTGAAACTAGAAAGAGTGCAAAATATCCTACCAATCTCCGAAGTGACAGAAAATTACCTATTTGATCTACGGTATGTAAGCTTTTTGAAAAGCATGGACTTAAAGTCGCAAAAGCTAGAAGAACGTTAAAGATCATTTAATGATACATACAGCGATGGAAAAGGAATTGTCCATCTTGTCGGAAAATGTAAAGTTGACCGTGGAAAAACAAATCTGACCGTCGAAGCTTTTCACCAATATATATGCAGACCATTCAAAGTGAGACTACCGAAATTCTAAACAATCACATTATCCACAACCGCTGAATTGAAAGTCCTATAGTCTGCATATTTTAAGATCAATTGAGCGTTGTAAAGCTAAAGTTTTTTAGTAGAAGTCTTCCTCAGTGGAAGAATAGGTGACATAAGTTTTTTTTGTCCGAACATCTATAAAAACCTTGTGTCATTTACTTATGCACTTCACATTTTCATATATTTAAGTTTTTAGTCAATTTTATTTTTTAAATTGCTAATCGTTTCTTTATCACTAGCTAAGCCGTACATTTCTGCACTTACTTCATTTGAAAGTGACCTAGTAAAGCTATCCATTCAAGAATAGTTATTAAAAACTTAGAAACTGTCAAGTACGGTTTAAAGTTCTAAGAAATTTTAAAGCATTTATTCACTTTCGTTCTAAATTCTAACTCGATCTCAACAAGTGGTGTCCAAACGAGTTTTTATTGAACTCTTATAATTGTACTTTCAAATTAAATTGTTTAACAAAATTCGTATGTTTTTCAAAGAAAATTATTGTAGTGTCCAAAAACTAGTAAACGTAAATCTCATGCATAATTATAAAATTTAATTTGATTAATTAATAATTTAAATGGTGCATGATACATGATTAAGGTGCTAAAATTGAATGTTATATTTTATTTAAGCCAAAAAAATTAATTATTTTAAATGATTTACGAATTTTAGTATTTTAAAGTTTAATTTAATTTATTAGGCGATTTATAAAATTTTAAGAGTTTAAAATGTTAATTTTAAAAATTAAGGATTTATTCCTTAAATTTGGGGTAAAATTTTTTATATAAATATTTTCATGCCATCATTAATTTATTTAATTAGTATTTGTTAGGATCGGTTGGGTGAGTAAAAGTGTTTAGAAAGGGGTGTTGAATAAACACTTGACTATTTTCGATTCTTTTTGAAAGAGTGACTCAGTTTAGTGAAAAATTGAATTCGATAATCTTGTTGTCAATGTTGATCAGTTAACTTTAAAGTGCGGAAACAAACTGAAAAACAGATTGAATACTTGAAAATAAGGAACACAAAGATTTGTGGATGTTCAGATACTTCAAATGCTCCTACGTCACCATTTCTATCTAAATGATAAGATATTTACTAAAAGACTTTGATTAATTATAGCAACTGTAATAACTCACTTCAGTGTAAAATTAACACTGTCAAACTGAAACTCCTAGTATCAATAAAATATTATAAGCACGCAACTTATGTGTTTTTCTAAGCACAACTGGTCTAAAATAGATCGAATATAATAACAATGAATGTTTTTGCTAATGCTCAAGATATAGCCTGAAAGCAATAAATAAATCTAATAAGTGTGAGCTTCTTGTAACTGATATTTTAAAGTTTTTAACTCAAGAATGAATATGCGCGCAAAGTCTGCTTCTCAGCTGATCTTCTCGACTATTTATAGGCTCTGCTTCCCAACGGTAACATTGAATACGTTCAAATAATTATATCCGTTGTTTGTCTTTAGTAGACACGTCACCATTCTTCTGACAATCGTACAT
Source organism: Primulina huaijiensis (assembly GCF_012295235.1). Lineage (NCBI taxonomy): Eukaryota > Viridiplantae > Streptophyta > Magnoliopsida > Lamiales > Gesneriaceae > Primulina > Primulina huaijiensis. Next base: position 14,979,304 of record NC_133312.1, read on the forward strand.
TGTGCCATTCTGATATGCGGCTTTTCTACAACAGGTTGCAGTCTGCTCTTGTATAAATTGTCACTTGATAGATACGCTCCTTAACTGATGACGTGTCAATCTGATTTATCATTTGACTTTCATAACCGATTGATGAACTGATTGTGTAACTGATAGTTCACTTTGCTATACAGCTTTTAGATGAGCTGACTGTGTAACTGATCAATCTTAACTGATCATCTAGTTAACTTCACAGTTTCAATTAGCTTTTATCATTTCAGTTGCCTTCGACTTTTAGCGCATTAATAATCAATTCGGGCAATTTCAGTTACATAATTTCAGTTACGATATGTTCAGTTGAGTTGATAGTTCGGTAATCTTTAATCGCTCAATTTGTCAAACTCCAAAATTCTAATTCCAACTGTAACGTCTACCGTTTTTAAAAGTGCGGAAATATATATATATTTTAAAAGCTCACATTCTGAAATTAAGCATTTAAATAAATTGCATGCATGCAGTCCTACTTAACAACATCATTTAAAAATAATCATAAGTAATTACCAATAAAATATAACGGAGCAGAAACGAGTAAAAATCTTAACATCAAACAGTAAAATAAAACAGCGTATAAAATGCTCATATCCTCTCGAATCGTAAAATCATAAGATGCGGAAAAACATGAGGTCCTCGGGTCGTGTCGCCCACCGGGTCTGCCTACTCAGAGTTCAGCACCTCCAGTCCCCTCGATACCGAACTCACCTGCATCACACACGTCTAGTGAGTCTAAAGACTCAACACATGTACCATAAATAACAAGTACATATATGTGACATACAAGAGTGAAAAACAACATACTACACATACCTTTCATGAACTTTAAAAGCATAACATAAACGTGTCGTGTAAAATCATGACGTGTCAAAACAGCTCATCGTTAATCATCATTCATCATTTCTATTGTTGAATTCAGTTCATTAGAGGTGACTATCGTACATCATCATTTACGATGGACAAATCATACATAGAACCGCGGTACCCGACGACTGTCGGACATCAGCGACATGATTACCCATCCACTGTGCCTAGGCCTCATCATCATCATTTACATATACGTCTTATGTATTTACATATATTTCGATAGCCACAACTAATTCCCATCATTCAAAACATCATCATTTTCATCACTTATAAAAATCATGCACGTATGCAATTTTCTTTAAATCCAAGCAGGCAACGTATATTTTCATAAAATCTTAAAAATCGTGATCATGATGCATGAAAATTTAAAATATAGTAAAATTTGTGCCCAAAATGACCATTTTGCCCCTAAAAACCCAAAATTATCGTTTTACCCCTCGACCTCTAAAATTTGTTCCGAAGCTTACCAAGCTCCTTAAAATGTCCCAAAATATTTTTATAAACATTCTTAGACGTAAACTCGAGCCCAATATAAAACTTAACTGATTCGTTTTAAAATTTGGACCGGGGTCCCAGTTTTAACCCGAATCGACTCGAAACTCAATCCAATTTTCCCCAACTTTTTACCACCTCATAAACACATCTAGAAGGTCCTAAAACCTCGAAAATCACACCCCTAGACTTACGGAAACAGCCTTCACAATTGCTGGAAAATTCAACTATTTTCCCTTCTCAAACCCTCAAGGCCTCTCCGACCCCTAGCACCCCTCGGCTCGCACCAGTGCACACCAGCCATGAACCAAGCCATCTAGGACCTAGACCAGACCCTAAGGGACCTACTGAATCCACGCAACCAGCCCCATGCACGATGACATCTGCTAAAAACCGAGAATCACCAAAAGCTCCTACCGCGGCCAACCCGACTCAACTTGGCTCGATCGCTTTTTCCACCAATTCCAGCAAGGTTCGGGCCATCCCAGATCACGACTCAGACCCTCCAGGGTCTGGTCTAGGGTTGGGGATGATCCTCGCACAACCGGAGCGCTGGAACTTCCGATCGAGCCCACCCCCAATGTAGGCAACCAAAGAAAGGCCATCGACCTAAGCTTTAACCTGACACTCTCCACAATACTGCCCTTGAACACACATACACAGCCCCTAAGTACACCAACTCAGCAGTCCCCTTGCACACGAGAAGGAAAAACGTGAGTAACAATACAAAAAAACAATAATTCTCATTTAAAACCGAATGGTTCATAGTGTCCTAGGCTAGATCGGAACTTTACACGCATAAAAACATTCTCCAGCATATATAACGTGTATGATGCATAAAAAAATGATACAAAGCATGCATTGATTTTATAGACGCGAGGAGATCGAAGAACGAGTGCCGGGAGAATTTTTCCTTGCAAGAAATGGGGTGGCCGAAGCCTTCTTGAGTTCGCTGCTGTAAAAACTGAGGAGAATTGTTGCTGAGGGGAGGGTGTCGGCTGAGTGAAGGTTAGGTTTAGGTTAAGGAATAATTTAGTGTTAATTAAATAGAATATTACAAGCTAATGGGCCTTAATTTATCATTTAAAAATTTAAAAAGGAGTTTTAAGCCCAACAAGCTTACAAGTAGGCCCATTAAGTCCAAATATATCACCGAAAAATATTTCGTTTTGGTGAGTTCTTGAAAATATTAGTCGAACCCTCAAAAAGTCACTCGATTCGATAAAATTTACGTACCGTTAAAAATTATGCTCTGACTGGTAAAAATACCCAACAAAGCCCGTTTCTTGAAAAATACATTTAAAACACCTTATATTAATTAATAAAAATTAATCCTGTAATAAAATAATTTTCATGATAATTCCCCGGCCTCCTTTCCTCGTTCGAGCGCGAAATGAATCTAGAAACCCTAATTCATGAACTTTTTAAAATTTCATGAAATAAGTCCTATCGTGCAATAATTATGCATAAAATACATAAAAATAATTTAACACACAATTTTTCGTAGATTGCATGCATTCAGGTTATGTGAATTAAATTCCTGAACCTTAGACCAACATTATTTAAGTTGGATTAGGATTTTAAGTATTTTACTTAACAATTTTCAAAAAAAATATAGGAGATATTAATATTTTGAATTGGAGATTTAATTTTAGTAAATTTGGCACCTAATATTTTTATATCAAATGGTGAGAGTTTTAATGTTTGTTTAAATTATTGATTAGAGTTTTAATCTAGCTAAAACACCTAATCATTATTCCATTTAAATACTAGAAGAATCCTACCACACCTTGTACATAAAACCCACGCACATACAATTCTACACACTTAAGAACACACACATAAAGCCGTAAGTTTTTTTTTTTCCGCAAAAAGGCCTATGATTTTTGCTCTATTCTTGGTCCTATCATCCCGGATCACACACCCACATGTAGCACGGTTGATTCGCGTCCCTTTTACTCAAGAAAAACAACCGAATCGTCGCTCCGATCGCCCACTGATTTTCCGGCAATGATATTCGACGGTTCAAGAGTTAAAAAACGCAAAGACATGTCTTAATCCTTTCTTTACGCATCGGTCTTGTTATATTATATATTTTGTCTTATGCATGAAAATTCATTGGTTATATACAAACTTGGGTTCAAAACAATTCAAAAACCATTTCTGAAAATTTTAAGCTTGAAACTTACGTATTCTTCCAAATCTGGGTGACGTGTGCTACGGCTGGGCTTCTGGACGTGTTGCTATTGTATGGGTATGATGTGGAGTGTGTTTAGACATGATTAAGTGATCTGGTAAGGGTTAGATAGGAATTGGAGGGACAGTACAGCCACTGGAAGCGAATAGGGCCTGTGCGATTCTTTTTCTTTTTTTTTTTGCATGCGTGCAGGTGTTGTAGGTGTTCGGCCATATGGTTTCAGACAAGGGTTGGGTTGGGCTCATTGCACTGGTTTAGGCAGTCTCTAAGGGTCCTAGGATGAGTCTTGTTATGATGGTTCATGGCTTGGAGTGGCAGGCAGGTGGTTGGAACTAGAAAACTACAACTGCACAGAATTGGTTGTCATGCGAGGGGCTGTCATGGTCTTGCTGGTGTGGTTCAGTGCATGTGCTCTTTTGGGGCTCTTGGCTATGGTTTAGGCAGTCTCTAAGGGTCCTAGGATGAGCCTAGTTAAGGTGGTTCACGACTTGGTTGGCTAGAGAAAGCGCTAGAACCAGAAACACGAAATCTACGCAGATTGAGTCCCATGAAGGAGATGTCACGGTTTTGGCTTGTTGGAGGCTTGAGCTGCAGGTCTGAGATGGAAAGGGCTGGACCAAGGCCTCATTTGATGTCTAAGGGTCGAGTCTAGGGTCTGGTTTGGGTCTGTTTCGCTTTGGCTCAGGCGTGAAGTCGTGAGAAACGTATTCGGGTCAGAGTGCATCTCATGGGTTGTTTTGCTTGGATGGGCTGTTTTTTCACGTCTTTAAGTGGTTTGAACATGGTTCGGGGATAGTTTAGGCTCTTGGAAAGTAGGTTAGGGTGTTGGCTAAGGATGGTTCGAGTCCCGGGTCGTTCGGTAGGTCATAAGCTATTTTAATTAAATCGGAAATCGTACGCGTTCGAGTGCATCTTTGGGGCTATGTTTGGTTAGTTAAATATTGAGGTTTTGGCAGCATGTCCAGGGCGTTCCAATGAAGTCCACGATGTTTGTAAATATGTATCACGTACAAAATAATTATTTTTGAGTTATGCGATTTGTCTTGTCGCCAAATTATGTTACGGGTCTGGAAGCCGGAGAACGTGTCCGGAGACCTCTCCAACTCCTTCGGGAGATATGTTATGGTAGGGAGCAGACATCTAGTTCAAGGGTTGTGGTGATCCCTGTCGGCCCAGTACTGCGGTTTAGTTTGATAAAACAATTTATGTGTATGACCCACTTGCATTGAACAGAACTCTACACAAAAATTATTTACGATTACGATTATGCATGACAAGTATGAAAATATGATTTTATGATTTTTATGAAATTGTTTATGCAGGAAAGCAGCGTTATACATATTTATGCTTATGATATTTTATGTACGAGCTATGTTAAAATTGCATGGATTTTTACTACATATTATTCGTTATTTTACGGTTTATGCATGCTGAGTCATTAAACTCACTAAACTTGATCGATGCCGATTATGTAGTTGAGGAGGCTGGAGGTGGTGACCAATGAGCAGGCTCGGGCCAGTGGCAGTGTAAACCCGATGACCTTGTAGTTTAAGTTATATTACTACACATGTTTTTAAACTATTTACTCTGACATTTTATTTATTATGATTGGTGACAAGCAAATTAAATTTATGATTTTTGTTAGACTATTTTTAAATTAAATTAGTCATTTTTGGATGTTGGTGATTTATTTTAAATGATGGAGTTTTAATATTAAATTATATTTTAGTATGCGTGGTGAACGTTATTTATTTTAAGAGTTATATTTATAACGTATTATTTAATAAGAAAATTTTAAATTTTTCTGTAAATATTGTAGTAGTATTCTAAGATATGGTTCGTCACAATTATTATGATTGGAAAATACATATTCATGCTCACTTAGTGGCTCAAGATTATGACATGTGGACATCGGTCCAATGAAGATCTTAAAAGTCAATCCAGCCGTTGCGATATTTGATGATGCACCATAGATGGTGGAGAATCACCGGTCCGAGTGGAAAATAAGAATTTTTTTACAATCAAAGAGACTTTGGAAAAGCTGACCCAATTCTATGATAGCAATTACAAGACCAAAGAGAACAAGCTAACTATTTCTATCCAGAAGTTCGATAAAACCAAAATGAAGTACGAAGAAATTTTAATGAGTTTAATGAATGGTTTAACAATATCATTATTGAACTTGCATCTTTTGGGAAAGAATATTCTAACCGTGTGTTTTCTTTGAAGGTAATGCGAGCATTTCCCTAGAGGACGGGATGTATAGCTGATGACCATGAGGGAGTTCAAAGAACTCAATAAAATAGAGCTGCGTGCTTTGTTTGCTGATCTGAAAGCTTACGAGTTTGAGCTGGGAATAAGGATAGAAGAGGAGGCATCCACTCCTCAACCGACAAAAGCTTTGACCGCCACAACTTTATCTCCAACCGTTAATAAAGAAGCCTCTAGCTGAGAATCTGCTGACCAGATAAGCAATGATGTTATGTATTTATTTGTTAAGAAATTTGGTTAATTTATGAAAAAAAATTAGTCCAAATTCAATTCTTATCGTAAAAAACACCAAGTTGATGAAAATAAAGTTGCTTTAATAATGAGAAACAAGTCCATTTCATTGCAGATTGTAATAGGCCAAACAAAGATGAAAATAAATCATTTGAGAGATGGTAGTCCAAAGATGAAAAAAGATATTTCAAGAAGATAAAATATCAAAGAGTGGTTGTTGTTGAGGAGAGCAAAAACAAATGGGCCGATTCAGTTTCAAATAATACAGTTCGGGGACCTCATCAAGTGAAAGTGACGATGACAAGGTCCAGTGCTCATGGCTGATGTTGAGCCCGAGACATAATTGAGATGGAAATTGCCGATGACATGGTAAAAAAAAAAAGATTCTTAAAGAATCCATCTTGTTTTTGGACAGTGGGTATTAAAAGCACATGCTGGTGACATCAAGCTGTTACCAGAAGTTGTTGATTACAAAGGACCAAGAGTCACATTCGATGATAATTCCGAGGGTAAGGACATGTATAATGGTAATATTATGTATGACGAGTCAATCATTAAGGATGTGTTAGTATTTGAAAATATTCGTTAAAACTTGATTATCATAAGTCAGTTATTTGACAGTGGTTATTCAGTTGAGCTCCAAAAGCACACTTGCACTGTCAAATCTACAAATGGTGACATCATGCGAACTGGCTTAAGAGAACAAAATACTTATAAATTTATCTAGAATAATGATAACCTAAGTTCTCTTACATGCTTTATTGCTTTGCATGATAACAAAAATTGGCTTTGGCATAATGCCTTATTCATCTAAATTTCAAATCTATTGTCAATCTCAGTAATCCAAAACTGATCTCAGGGTTGCCTAACATTTATTATACCAAACATAAAGCTTGTTCTTCATGTTAGTTAGGCAAACAAATCAGATCAATCTTCAAGAACAAAAAAAGTACCTCAACTTCTCGATGACTTGAACTTCTACACATGGATCTATCATGACCAATACCTTTGATGAGCCTAGAGGGAAAGAAGTACACCCTGGTGATTTTTGATAATTTTTCAAAGTTTCAATAAGTGTTCTTCCTGTGTTCTAAAGATCAGACCGCTTTCCAGTTTATCAAGCTCCTGAGGAGATTACAAACTGAGAGGTGGATGAGATCAAGAGAGAGCGAAGCACTGAGTTCACAAATAGACTCCTCTAAACCTATCTATAAGATAATGACATCAAGCATGAGCTTTCAGCTGCAAGATTACCTCAACAAAAATGATGTTGCTGAGAGAAGAAACAGAACACTCAAAGAGGCAGCTCGAACCATGCTAACAGAATTTGGTATCTCTCAATGGTTTTGTGAAGAAGCTAACAACACTGCACGTTATACACATAACAAATCAATGATTAACAAAGATCATGTAAAAACTCCCTATGAGATCTAGGAAGGAAAACAACCAAAAATATCGTATTTCCACATTTTTGATTTTAAGTATTTCATTCATAATAATGAAAAAATACATCTAGCGGCTTTTGACGCTAAATCTGACAATGATCTGTTTAAAGGTATTGTTAAGACATTAAAACTTATAGAGTCTATAATTATAAAACTCAGATCGTTGAAGAATCTGTAAATGCGGTATTTGATGAATTATTTATATGCCATGATAATAATATCAGCAATGTGCATGATTTAAGTAATAGATTAGATGCTACTAACCTTGACTCTAGTAGCAATCATGAAATAAATATGATAAGAACGTTTGGAAAAAATCCTGAAGAAAATCCAGCCGTCCATGAAGAAATTGTCCAAGATCAAGCAGCCCAAGAAACTGAGCCGGTGGACAATCACTAGCCAGAAATTCATCAAGTGGAAGAAGATGTTGAAACCAATGATTATACAACAGCCAGATCCAAATCCATTTGCACCAAATCTCCGGTGGAATAAAAATCATCAACTCGAGCTGGTCATCGGTAACCCAACCGCTACTCTTAGAACTAAAAGGCAAATGATAGATGAATTCATGCATGCTGCATTTGTTTGACAATTTGAACCTAAGAAGATAGATGAACCTTAGGTTATTCAAATTGGATAAATGTTATGAAAGACGAACTTAATCAGTTTGAGAGAAGTAAAGTTTGGAATATAGTTTCCCGACCGGATAATGTGCATGTAATTGGAACTAGATGAGTTCTCTTGAATAAAATGGATGAAAACGGTTCAGTAGCAAGGAATAAAGCTAGAATGTTAGCTCAAGTTTATAGACATGAAGAATGTATAGACTTTGATTAATCATTTGCTCCTATAGCTAGACTTGAGGCCATTAAAATATTTCTTGCATTTTCTATAGTTAAAGATTTCAAAGTATATCAAATGGATTTAAATCACCATTTCTGAACGGTTTGCTTAATGAGGAAGGTTGTGATGAACAACTTCCTAGTTTTGTCACTTATGTGCATCCCTCATGTTTATAAACTTGATAAAATATTATATGGATTAAAACAAGCACCCCGTGCATGGTATGATACCTTGACTAAATTCCTACTTGAGCATGATTTTGTGATTGGAACGATCGAAAAGAAATTTTTTAGATTTACTAAATATGATCATGCTTTATTTGTGCAAATATATGTTGATATTATTTTTGGATCCACTAACCACAAATTGTGTGAGAAATTTTTCAAACTGATGCAAATTTTTTTTTAAATGATCATGATGAGAAAATTAACATTCTTCCTCAGTTTACAAGTGAAGCAGCTTGAAACCTATATTGTTGGGTTTAGAAACTCTAACAATCTTGATTTTGATGATAACAAAACTTGTTATTGTGTTTCTAACATATTTACTCAAGTGTAAAATTGTTAACTCAAGATGGAAGCTGAAACTCAAATTTAGCCAAACTAAAAATTTGGCAAGTTTTGATATTGTGATGATATCTCACAGCTCCTTAATCCAAATGACCAGCCGAAAAGACTTATTAATAGAAATTTAAATTGGTACAAGTAGTATTTCACGTCAGTTGGGCAAAATCGGATGCTATCTAGGGAAACTGATGGTTGCAAGACCAAATTGATTGCACGAAAACAGCAATCAGTTGAGTATGAGCAGTTGCGGTAATTTTGTAAGACTGGCCATCTCGATTATCTAAATGAAATTATTCAGTATGCGTTACGAAGCTAAGATAATGATCTAAAAATCATATTCGCAGGTCAAAGCCTGAATCAGAGTGTAAGGTGCTGATAAATGACAATGAAGTTACTGGTTCTGCATAAGTCGAGGTTAATTTCAGCATACCTCATCAGTTTGGTTCAGTTGAGTAGGTTCAGTTGATCAAGTTCAGTTGTGATGGTTTAATCGACAAATTTCAGTTGAGCAGAGGAGCAAAACTGACCAGTTTAGAAGAGAAGCAGAACTAGGCCAGTTGAGCAGACCAGAAATGAACTGAACTGGTTGACTAGTTGAGCAGATCAAAACTGAACCAGTTGACCAGAGCAAAACTGAATGACAAGTTTAGGCTCGGGAAAAAGTCCAGCAAGACAAAAATTATCATTTCAATATCAGAAACAGCACAGAAACTTTCCAAACGATCATATTCTTGTATTTGATCTTCAAGATATTGTATTTATAGGCTCCAACAATAATATATACATTAGATAGTTGATGAGCCTAGAGGGAAAGAAGTACACCCTGGTGATTTTTGATAATTTTTCAAGGTTTCAATAAGTGTTCTTCCTGTGTTCTAAAGATCAGACTGCTTTCCAGTTTATCAAGCTCCTAAGGAGATTACAAACTGAGAGGTGGATGAGATCAGGAGTGAGCGAAGCACTGAGTTCACAAACAGACTCCTCTAAACCTATCTATAAGATAATGACATCAAGCATGAGCTTTCAGCTGCAAGATTACCTCAACAAAAATGATGTTGCTGAGAGAAGAAACAGAACACTCAAAGAGGCAACTCGAACCATGCTAGCAGAATTTGGTATCTCTCAATGGTTTTGGGAAGAAGCTAACAACAATGCTTGTTACACACATAACAAATCAATGATTAACAAAAATCATGTAAAAACTCCCTACGAGATCTAGGAAGGAAAACAACCAAAAATATCATATTTCCGCATTTTTTATTTTAAGTATTTCATTCATAATAATGAAAAAATACATCTAGCGGCCTTTGACGCTAAATCTGACAATGATCTGTTTAATGATATTGTTAAGACATTAAAACTTATAGAGTCTACAATTATAGAACTCAGATCGTTGAAGAATCTGTAAATGCGGTATTTGATGAATCATTTATATGCCATGATAATAATATCAGCAATGTGCATGATTTAAGTAATAGATTAGATGCTACTAACCTTGACTCTAGTAGCGATCATGAAATAAATATGATAAGAACGTTTGTAACAAATCCTAAAAAAAATCCAGCCGTCCATGAAGAAATTGTACAAGATCAAGCCGCCCAAGAAACTGAGCCGGTGGACAATCACTAGCAAAAAATTCATCAAGTGGAAGAAGATGTTGAAACCAATGATTATACAACAGCCAGATCCAAATCCATTTGTACCAAATCTCCGGTGGAATAAGAATCATCGACTTGAGCTGGTCATCGGTAACCCAACCGCTACTCTTAGAACTAAAAAGCAAATGATAGATGAATTCATGCATGCTGCATTGTTTCACAATTTGAACCTAAGAAGATAGATGAACCTTAGGTTATTCAAATTGGATAAATGTTATGAAAGACGAACTTAATCAGTTTGAGAGAAGTAAAGTTTGGAATATAGTTTCCCGACCGGATAATGTGCCTGTAATTGGAACTAGATGAGTTCTCTAGAATAAAATGGATGAAAACGGTTCAGTAGCAAGGAATAAAGTAGAATGTTAGCTCAAGTTTATAGACAGGAAGAATGTATAGACTTTGATTAATCATTTGCTCCTATAGCTAGACTTGAGGCCATTAAAATATTTCTTGCATTTTCTATAGTTAAAGATTTAAAAGTATATCAAATGGATTTAAATCACCATTTCTGAACGGTTTGCTTAATGAGGAAGGTTGTGATGAACAACTTCCTAGTTTCGTCACTTATGTGCATCCCTCATGTTTATGAACTTGATAAAATATTATATGGATTAAAACAAGCACCCCGTGCATGGTATGATACCTTGACTAAATTCCTACTTGAGCATGATTTTGTGATTGGAACGATCGAAAAGAAATTTTTTAGATTTACTAAATATGATCATGGTTTATTTGTGCAAATATATGTTGATATTATTTTTGGATCCACTAACCACAAATTGTGTGAGAAATTTTTCAAACTGATGCAAATTTTTTTTTAAAGATCATGATGAGAAAATTAACCTTCTTCCTCAGTTTACAAGTGAAGCAGCTTGAAACCTATATTGTTGGATTTAGAAACTCTAACAATCTTGATTTTGATGATAACAAAACTTGTTATTGTGTTTCTAACATATTTACTCAAGTGTAAAATTGTTAACTCAAGATGGAAGCTGAAACTCAAATTTAGCCAAACTATAAATCTGGAAAATTTTGATATTGTTATGATATCTCACAGCTCCTTAATCCAAATGACCAGCCGAAAAGACTTATTAATAGAAATTTAAATTGGTACAAGTAGTATTTCACGTCAGTTGGGCAAAATCGGATGCTATCTAGGGAAACTGATGGTTGCAAGACCAAATTGATTGCACGAAAACAGCAATCAGTTGAGTATGAGCAGTTGCGGTAATTTTGTAAGACTGGCCATCTCGATTATCTAAATGAAATTATTCAGTATGCGTTACGAAGCTAAGATGATGATCTAAAAATCATATTCACAGGTCAAAGCCTGAATCAGAGTGTAAGGTGCAGATAAATGACAATGAAGTTACTGGTTCTGCATAAGTCGAGGTTAATTTCAGCATACCTCATCAGTTTGGTTCAGTTGAGTAGGTTCAGTTGATCAAGTTCAGTTGTGCAGGTTTAATCGACAAATTTCAGTTGAGCAGAGGAGGAAAACTGACCAGTTTAGAAGAGAAGCAGAACTGGGCCAGTTGATCAGTTGAGCAGACCAGAAATGAACTGAACTGGTTGACTAGTTGAGCAGATCAAAACTGAACCAGTTGACCAGAGCAAAACTGAATGACAAGTTTAGGCTCGGGAAAAAGTCCAGCAAGACAAAAATTATCATTTCAATATCAGAAACAGCACAGAAACTTTCCAAACGATCATATTCTTGTATTTGATCTTCAAGATATTGTATTTATAGGCTCCAACAATAATATATACATTAGATAGTTGATGAGCCTAAAGGGAAAGAAGTACACCCTGGTGATTTTTGATAATTTTTCAAGGTTTCAATAAGTGTTCTTCCTGTGTTCTAAAGATCAGACTGCTTCCCAGTTTATGAAGCTTCTGAGGAGATTACAAACTGAGAGGTGGATAGGATCAGGAGTGAGCGAAGCACTGAGTTCACAAACAGACTCCTCTAAACCTATCTATAAGATAATGACATCAAGCATGAGCTTTCAGCTGCAAGATTACCTCAACAAAAATGATGTTGCTGAGAGAAGAAACAGAACACTCAAAGAGGCAACTCGAACCATGCTAGCAGAATTTGGTATCTCTCAATGGTTTTGGGAAGAAGCTAACAACACTGCATGTTACACACATAACAAATCAATGATTAACAAAAATCATGTAAAAACTCCCTACGAGATCTAGGAAGGAAAACAACCAAAAATATCGTATTTCTGCATTTTTTATTTTAAGTATTTCATTCATAATAATGAAAAAATACATCTAGCGGCCTTTGACGCTAAATCTGACAATGATCTGTTTAATGATATTGTTAAGACATTAAAACTTATAGAGTCTATAATTATAGAACTCAGATCGTTGAAGAATCTGTAAATGCGGTATTTGATGAATCATTTATATGCCATGATAATAATATCAGCAATGTGCATGATTTAAGTAATAGATTAGATGCTACTAACCTTGACTCTAGTAGCGATCATGAAATAAATATGATAAGAACGTTTGTAACAAATCCTAAAAAAAATCCAGCCGTCCATGAAGAAATTGTACAAGATCAAGCCGCCCAAGAAACTGAGCCGGTGGACAATCACTAGCCAGAAATTCATCAAGTGGAAGAAGATGTTGAAACCAATGATTATACAACAGCCAGATCCAAATCCATTTGCACCAAATCTCCGGTGGAATAAAAATCATCGACATGAGCTGGTCATCGGTAACCCAACCGCTACTCTTAGAACTAAAAAGCAAATGATAGATGAATTCATGCATGCTGCATTGTTTCACAATTTGAACCTAAGAAGATAGATGAACCTTAGGTTATTCAAATTGGATAAATGTTATGAAAGACGAACTTAATCAGTTTGAGAGAAGTAAAGTTTGGAATATAGTTTCCCGACCGGATAATGTGCCTGTAATTGGAACTAGATGAGTTCTCTAGAATAAAATGGATGAAAACGGTTCAGTAGCAAGGAATAAAGTTAGAATGTTAGCTCAAGTTTATAGACAGGAAGAATGTATAGAATCTGATTAATCATTTGCTCCTATTGCTAGACTTGAGGCCATTAAAATATTTCTTGCATTTTCTATAGTTAAAGATTTAAAAGTATATCAAATGGATTTAAATCACCATTTCTGAACGGTTTGCTTAATGAGGAAGTTTATGATGAACAACTTCCTAGTTTTGTCACTTATGTGCATCCCAATCATGTTTATAAACTTGATAAAATATTATATGGATTAAAACAAACACCCCGTGCATGGTATGATACCTTGACTAAATTCCTGCTTGAGCATGATTCTGTGATTGGAACAATCGGAAAGGAATTTTTTAGATTTACTAAATATGATCATGCTTTATTTGTGCAAATATATGTTGATATTATTTTTGGATCCACTAACCCCAAATTGTGTGAGAAATTTTTCAAACTGATGCAAAATTTTTTTGAAATGACCATGATGAGAAAATTAACCTTCTTCCTCAATTTACAAGTGAAGCAACTTGAAACAGATATTGTTGAGTTTAGAAACTCTAACAATCTTGATTTTGATGATATCAAAACTTGTTATTGTGTTTCTAATATATTTACTCAAGTGTAAAGTTGTTAACTCAAGATGGAAGCTGAAACTCAAATTAAGCCAAACTGAAAATCTGGCAAGTTTTGATATTGTGATGATATCTCACAGTTCCTTAATCAAAATGACCAGTCTAAAAGACGAACTAATAGAAAACTAAATTGGTACAAGTAGTATTTCATGTCAGTTGGGCAAACTCGGATGCTATCTAGGGAAACTGATGGTTGCAAGACCAAATTGATTGTACGAAAACAACAATTAGTTGAATACACTACAAGGAAAAAGGCCTACGACAACGGTTTTTTCCCGTTGTTGTAGGTCTTTTAAAACTGTTGTTAAAGCCCATGTGGTTAAAGGGTGCGCTTAAAGACAACTGTTTTTATCCGTTGTTGAAGCTACAATTTGCGACTGTTTTTAACAAATCGTCGCACATAAATATTGCGACGGATTTTTGTTAAACCGTCGCTAAAATTAGCGACGGTTTTGAATACCGTCGCTAACATTAGCGACAGTTAGGCAATGCATTCCGTCGCTAATTTTAGCGACAGTTCATTCATGATTTCCGTCGCTAATATTTTCAGTAAAATAAAAAAAATTAATTTTAACAATCTAATAATTCTAAAAAAACTTGTAATTTGAATAGACTAAGATATTAAAACTTAAAAATTTAACAAAAATAAAACGAAAAATTTTACATAAATAAGCGGGGATTTCAAAAACTTGGAACAATTTTTTAAAATTACCGAAACTAAAATTATGTAAGAAACATTTTAAGTGTTGTGAAGTTGTGTGTTTTAAAATGGACCGAGTGAGTGGGAATTTATAGAAGAGTTGCGACGGGTTTTGGTTAATACGTCGCTAATAGCGACGGGTTTTGGTTAAACCGTCGCTAATAGCGACAGTTTATTAATGACCCGCGATCTATAATTTGCGACAGTGTTTTCTCATCCGTCGCTAATTTGACACCTAAAAGACAACGGTTTTTATAAAACCGTTGTCTTTTGTTTAAAAAACACACCTACGACAACGGTTTCCAATTGCGGTAGTTTTGTAAGATTGGCCATCTCGATTATCTAAATAAAATTATTCAGTATGCGTTACGAAGCTAAGATAATGATCTAAAAATCATATTAACAGGTCAAAGCCTGAATCAGAGTGTAAGATGCTGATAAATGACAATGAATGTACAGCCTAATCTGAACTCCTAGCCTAGACTGAAGTCAGCACCTTTCAGTCAACACTTTTTTAACGTCTGTGTGTCAAAGACTACATACACAAGTTTAATGTCTTTGCGCAAGACTGTATTTTGGGCGAAGGAGGTGAGTGAGTGTGTGTGAGAAGTGAACAATTAATACACCGGAAAGTTGTTCTCACACGCTGAGGGAAAAGATCTTCTACACTAAGCTAATATGACTTGTGTATTTCTTCTGGGCTGATTGCTTCTTGTAAGCTGATAAGCAGTAAGCGTGCCCTCTCTTATTTTTCTCACATCTCTACTTTGGTCTTCACTGATCTTCTATTTATAGGCGTGAAGGTTTGATCGTACAGTGAGGCTCAATTATTGTATCCGTTGCAGCTTGAACGTGTTCCTTGAAATTTGTGTCTCGACTTTTCTGACACTCATTCAGGAACCTCTCGACTTTAATCTTTGCTGCAATGTCCATTATTGTACTATCCATAATACAGATGCTTTATCCAGTACGCACAGCTGGATTACATTGAATAAGCTTGTCGTGTTCTACAAACTGATTGGTTCCTAACTGATGCTCTGAACTAGTCAATTGAACTGGTCTTGGACTAGTTCGATGAAATCATTTGGCTCGTCAGCTGAACTGATTTCACCGATTCAATTGAACTGGTCAGTTGAGATCTTCATCAGCTGGCCAGGCTTCTGAAAGTCTTCAGCTGAATCACTTATCAACTGATCAATCAGTGGAGCCGGTATTTGATACATCAGTTGGACTGATTCAGTTTGGGCAATCAGTTGGCACCTTCAGTTTGTTATTTGAAAGCTTCAGTTTTGGCTCGGTAACTGATCAGTTATAAACCTGATCAGTTTCAGTTTCCTGCTCACTAAAGTAATAATTATAAACAAAATAACAAGTTTTGTTATCATCAAAATCAAGATTGCGAACATGAAATGTTCAAACAAATACATAAACTCCAGGAAAGGTAGCTTCGACTCCCAACTGCCCTGGAAATCGATCATGCAAGCTCTAAGTAGGTCCTCCAATATCTGTATCACCCTCTTTGACCGTCCGTCGGTCTGAGGACGAAATGCAATACTGAATAGCAGCTTAGTACCCAATGACTGATGCAGACTCTACCAGAATGCAGACGTGAACCTCGGATCCCTGTCGGACACTGGAATCCCATGCAATTTGACTATCTATTTGATATACAGCTCTGCGTACTGAGTCATGGTGAAATTCTTCCTGATGGTAAAAAGTGTGCTGATTTAGTGAGCCGATCGACTATCACCCAAATGGCATTATATCCTCCAGTCGTCCTCGGAAGCCCCGTCACAAAGTCCATGATAATGTTATCCCATTTCAACTCGGGAATAGAGAGTGGTCTCAGCTTTCCTGCAGGTCTCTGATGCTCGGCCTTGACCTGCTGACACGTCAAACACTCGGAGACGAAACGCAGAATATCTCTTTTCATGCTCGGCAACCAATACAGAGTTTGTAGATCCTTATATATCTTCTTGCTCCTTGGATGATTGGAATACAGGGTGCTGTGGGCCTCACTCATGATATCTGCTCTCAGGGAATCACTGCTAGGAACCCACAGTAGGTCACGATATCTGACTATGTCGTCTTAAAATATTTACAACCTCAGGCCCTTAGACTCATCCCTCTGTCTCCACTTCTGTAACTACTCGTCCGAAGCCTGCCCTGCTCGGATCCTGACTCTCAGTGTCGACTGCACTGTCATGATAAAAAGATTAGGTGCCTCACCATTGGCATAGACTGCAATCTCAAACCTCTGAATCTCTGCCTGCAACGGTCTCTGTACCGACAACTGAGCGATTACTGCATTCTTCCTGCTCAGGGCATCTGCAACCACATAAGCCTTACCCGGATGGTAGCTAATGTCACAGTCGCAGTCATAGTCCTTCACTAGCTCTAGCCACCTCCGCTGTCTCATGTTCAGCTCTTTCTGTGTGAAGAAGTATTTCAGGCTCTTGTCATCAATGAAAATCCTGCACTTCTCTCCATACAGATAATGCCTCCAAATCTTTAGGGAAAAAACCACTGCTGCTAGCTCGAGGTCATGAGTAGAATAATTCTTCTCATGGACCTTCAGCTGTCAAAACGCGTAGGCTATAACTCTGTCATGCTGCATCAGAACCGCGCCCAAACCGAGCTTCGAAGCATCTGTATAAACCACAAACTCTCCTTGCCCTGACAACATAGTTAGAACATGTGTTGTGGTCAACACCTACTTCAGCCTGTTAAAACTCTCATGGCACTCCGGTCCCGAAATAAATTTGGCATTCTTCTTTGTCAAGGCGGTCATAGGCACCGCAATAGAAAAGAAGTCCTGAATGAACTTCCGGTAGTATCCAGCCAATCCCAAGAAACTACGGATCTCTGTCACACTCTTAGGCACTGGCCAATCTCGGACTGCCTCAACCTTGCTGGGATCGACCTCTACTCCATCTCGGGATACAATGTGGCCCAAGAATGCCACTCTTTCTAGCCAAAACTTGCACTTACTGAACTTGGCATACAACCATCTGTCCTGTAAAGTCAGCAGTACGATCTCCAGATGCTGACTGTGCTCCTCTCTGCTCTTCGAATAGATCAGGATGTCAATTATGAAAACTATGACGAACTCATCGAAATACGGCTAAAACACGCGATTCATGAGATCCATGAAGATCGCTGGTGCGTTCGTCAATCTGAAGGGCATCACCATAAACTCATAGTGCCCATAACGCGTCCTGAATGCCGTCTTATGCACGTCAGACTCCCTCACCTTCAGCAGGTGGTATCCTAATCGGAGATCTATTGTGGGGACCCGGACGCTAATTCCAATTTTAATCATTCTTAGGAATTATTCAATCAATTATATAACACGGTCTAAAATTTTTTTTTTCTAATTACAAAGCGAAAACGTAATGTAAATCAATCCGAAATACATAATAAATATAAACATACAAATTCTGTATTGTCTACGATAATTCAACTAGGTTCAACTACATATCAGAGTTGAGTCCTAATTTAATTCTGAGCCCGGATCTCCACGCTATCTAGTCCAGCATCGTTCTCTTCTTGACCCTGATCCTGTCCCACCTGTTGTCATGCACACATACAAACAAGACAACAGCCGGATAACTCCGGTGAGAATTACATTCTCAGTATAAATCATGTATACATGCAATCATATAAACAATATAAAAGCATATCATAGGCATTCATAACATGTATCAAAATCAGAAACATGAATCAAGTATTCATCGCATGTATCAGAATCCGAAACATGAATCAATATCAATAATAAATCATATTCTAAAGATGTACCATAATCAGGAACATAATTCAAGATCAAGCAATGAATCACTCTCCGTGATTCTCAGACTCAGACTCGACTCAGTCCTAATCTAGGGATCCCGATCTGAATAAGAACATACACCCACCTACACTCCCGATCGGGGTTGTGGTACATTCTTATTCACGAACTTTGGCCCTTTCTGTATCGAACATCAGTAATAGAAGCAACTCCAATTCTATCCACTTCGATATGACCAAACGTCCGATGTCCTGACCTATCCGTCAGAGACTATGGCACTTCCGCCATACACTATCCTGTGACAAAGTGCAATGGGCCAATGACGATTCTTCACTATCCGGCCCTTCTATCACAAGACCAATCATTTAATACCTGCTATCTATAAATCAATAGAATAAGCATATCAATTCATTCATTAATTGCAAATATCAATGCAATAAGATAAAGTATGTGATTTAGGGAAACTCGAGTCAAACCTCACTCGAGCTGTGCAATCCCAACTCAACATTAATTTATACCTTTATCTTCTCCGTTTGACGAAGTCGAAGTCTCGAATTCAACTCTGTCCATACCCAATCTGGCAATGACAATATCGAACAGGCACAATATCAATATATAACTCAATTCAAAATCTGTTCTGTACTCAAATCGAAACATAATCCGATCAATGTCAACGATACAACTATACCATCTCAATCAATACTGAATCTGATCAATATCAATCTACTGATGTTTCGACGGTATAACAATACATTCTCGATAACTCCGTCAATCTCAACATCACAGATATAATATCAGAACTCAAAATCAATAACGGTACAACTCATAATCTCAACGATAATACAAATCTGATATCGAATCTAAATCAAATCAACTCCGAAAATCATAACAATTACATATACAATATGTTCTTCGATTTGACTTCAATCATACGAGGTCTACTGTATCAGAAACACCATTTATGATTCATATTTGATTCTGACAATATCATAATTTCAAATCATGTCTAAACGTAACAAAACAAACGTCCAGTTGTAGCCTGCGTCGATAGAAACACGGTACTGAAATCGGAGTGAAATTCTGACGGGCGGATCTTGCACAAATCCCAAATCTACAAGATAAAAGGCGTAAGGATTTTCACGAAGTTCTCTCGACTTCCTTTCTACTGAAAATGAAGAATGAACGCTTGTTATACATATATGTATACACGTCGCACGGTGGAGACCAAGTGTCAATTTTTCCTTTTGCATGACTCGCGCATATGCGCGCCTCAAGTCCCGCGCATATGCGCGAGACCTACTGTCTCGGCTCTTCTCGACAGTTCGCGCATATGCGCGCCCCATCCTCGCGCATATGCGCGAGACCTACTGTCTCGTGCACACACACACACTGGCGCATATGCGCGCTTCCATCCGGCGCATATGCGCCCAGCTCTCTGGACAAGCTGCTGGACGCCTCGCGCATATGCCCGCCCTTACTCCGCGCATATGCGCGGGGTCTTCTGCCCGATTCGCGCATGCTCGCGCATCCCGTTGCGCATGTGCGCAGATGGCATCTCCCTCGCACGTATTTCACGTCTTTTTCTCGTCTAATCATTTCCGTCTATAAGCATGTCAATTATCACCAAATCATTTCAGATTAATCTCAGATTACGATATTAAAATCTTGGGCATTACATCTATCTTCGAGGATACTGATGCTCCCTGAAGCTGATCAAATAGATCTTCGATCCTGGGCAGTGGATACTTTTTCTTGACTGTGACCCTGTTCAGTTCTCTGTAATCAATGCAGAGCCGCATGCTACCATCTTTCTTGTTAACAAACAGTACCGGTGCGCCCCATGGAGAAAAGCTAGTGCAAATGAAACCCTTGTCTAGCAATTCTTGAATCTGATCCTTCAGTTCCTTCATCTCTGCAGGTGCTAGACGATAGGGTGCCTTAGAAATCGGCACTATACCTGGCATGAGCTCGATAGAAAAGTCCGCCTCTCTGTCTGGCGGAATACCTGAAACATTGTCTAGGAAAACACTTGGGAAGTCCCTGACCACTTCGACCTCCTCTAGTCTCTGACCGACTGGCTCTGTCATTGTCACGATACTGGCAAAAAACGCATGGCATCCTCTCCTCATGAGCTTCCTCGCACAGATGCAAGAAATGATGTGCGACATCTACTGATGTCTGGCTGGCTGGCTCAAATATAAATGCCTGACAGCTGGGTGATCTCGGTCGGCTAGTTACTGACCTCCGACGAAAATATATAGTGGCTCCGTTTGAATAAAGCCAGTCCATGCAAAAAATAATGTCGAACTCCAGCAACGGTAGCACAATCAGGTCTGCTTGCACTGCATTTTTCTGTAACCGAAGCTCCAATCTCTTCATTATCTGCGAAATAAACATCAGATCTCCGAAGGGAATTGAAACTCTGAACCCAAAATCCATAGCCTCTGATATGATTCCTAGTCGCTTGAAAAAAGTTTCGAATAAAACGAATGTGTAGCTCCAGAGTCTAGCAATGCATACGTGGCTACACCTGAAATATATATCCTTCCTACGACAAAACATACCATCAAATCTGATCACGTTGAAACTTAAGAAATTTTCGGCCAGAAATTAATCCAAAATTCTTGAAAAATTAATGATTTACGTCTATTACCCAATCACAAGTATCGAATTTACCTCAAAATTTTCGGAAATTACAATTTGGTCCTTAAAGTTTCGAATTCTTTGCAATTTGGCCCTACAATTTTTGAAAATTGCATTTTTGTCCCAATAAATATTTTGAATTTAGCCCAATTAAACCTCAAACTTCTTGGAAATTAAGAATTTGATCCCAAAAATTCAAAAAATTCGAAAATAGCCCTTAAAATTTCGATTTTTGTAATTACGTCTTCATACTTTCGGTTATCGCAATATGGTCCTTAAAACCTTTAATTAATTCAATTCAATCCTTAAATCCAACTTTTTAGAACATGCAACCTAATTTATTCTAGGTTCTCAATCCCAAAATAATTCCCATAACAAAAATAATCCAATCAATCAAGGCGGTAATAAAATTCTTAAACATTAAGGTTACCGGTGATTAGTGTAGAGTCTGGCTCCGCCTCTGCCTTCTCCGCGTGCATCACATAGGCCCTGCCAGTTGTGGGACCCCTGTTCTCAGGGCAATCAGCTTCTTTGTGGCTCTCTTTTTTGCATACGAAGCATCTGAAGCTAACCCACATACATTTGTCGTAGTGTAGTTTGTTGCACATCTTGCACGACTGTCCCTCCACCGGCTTAGGAGCCCCTGGTGCTTGTGGTGGCCGCTGCTGTCCAGGCCTCATAAACTGTCCTTGTTGCTTCTGCTGCCCCTGATGCCTCGATGGCCCTGTGAACTACTTTTTCTGTGGCTGATCGCTAGACTGGGCTGATGCCTCTTCCGCTGCATCTCAAAATCAATGTCATTTAGGCCTGTTCCGTCTGAAAAGCACAAGCGGTGGCCTCGTCATAGCTCGCCGGTCTCATCAGCATAAGATTCTAGCACAGGGTGTGTCTCAGAACATCCATGTAATGCCTCAGCTTCTGAGTGGCATCTCTCGCAATAAATGGCACAAAGTGACAGCCCCTGTCGAACTTTTTGATAAATTCGGCCACAGTCGAGTCTCCCTGTCGAAGACTCATGAACTCCATTGTCAGGCGACCCCTGACATCCGCTGGAAAATATTTATTGTAGAAGATCTCCTTGAACTGATTCCAAGTCAGGGTGGTCAAGTCCACCCCATGAGCAGCTCCCTCCCACCAAAGTGATGCATCATCTCTCAACATGTAAGTGGTGCACCTGACACGGCCAAGTACTGAAAATGTAGCTACAAAAGACTGAATCCAACTCTATGCCATGAACGGGTCACTGGTACCCCCGAACTCATTCGGGTTGAGCCGTCTGAACTACTCATATAAGTCTGTCTGGGGTCAGGGAGCCTATTGTGCCTACTCCATAAGTCTTGCAATACCCTCCAGTACGCGGGTAGCTGCATCTCCTGGCGGTGGGGGTTGTGGTGGGAGGCCTCTATCGCCTCCAGTAGTGTCATCTTGTCGGTCAGTGCTAAGGGTGCGTCTGGGAATACAGTCCAAATTCTAAACGTAACCCATCATGCAATTCAATCTAGTTTTTAAAACATTTAATTCTTAAATCATGAAAGCAGCTAAGCATGTACTGAAAATCGCTGTAAAACATGTATCATGTAAACATGCAGGTGATAGCATTAAAACATTTAAATTTACAGAATTGAGGCTTGAAGACTGAGCTGCAGAAGCTGACGGTGGCACAACCCTATACATGACCCTTGCTCTAATACCAACTATAACGTCCCAGATTTGATGACTGTCCACACTATACGAAGACGAGTCTTTCTAGCGTGCTTATGTCCTCACTCATACGCACCCTAAGAAACTTCTCAATGGGTCACCCATCCCAGAATTGCCCCAAGTCAAGCACGTTTAACTTTGGAGTTCTTATGTGATGAGCTACCGAAAAGAAGATGCACCTTCTTGATATGAGTAGTACATATCAAATCTTTTTAAACCTTCCTCAACTGCGCAGTCCCATACCTGAACAGTTTCGGAATCTCTCTCCTTTCGGTGTAAGATCAGTTCATTTATGTACCCTCCGCCTAGAAGCCTGTCAGGAGCTGCTCATTGTCCGTGCAACCTCATGGCACCGACGATCACCCCCCGCCCTCTTAGGCCCTGGACCTCACATGCCCACCAACTTCTGCTTGGTTCGTCCCTGAACCATACCGTACTAAGAGAGGTCGGCTCTGATATCAACTTAAACGTCTACTACTAAAATACTTCTAGAATTTTTTTTTTGTAAACTCATTTTCGAAACTTAGAACTTTAAGCATGCATGCAATATTACTGCAAATTACCCATTTTAAAATAATAAAAATTTAGTAACAAGTAAAAATACTGCAGTTAACAGACAACAGTGAAAAGTAACGTAATAAAAATACATTTCATTATCTTAAAAAGATGTAAGCATAATCATGACCTGTCAAAGCATAAACATTTTCATAACATATCTCATCATATCAACAAGCACGTGTTCGTTCTCTTAATTTGAATTCCGTTCATTAGTTATACTTTCGTATAATCGTATTAGGCGATGGATCCATCTACGTATAACCGTGGTACTCGGTGGTGGGGACATCAACGACAGTATTACCCATCCACTGAGCCTTGGCCTTACATGTCATCGTATTATCATATCATCATATTAGTCACAACCAAATCCCATCATTCAAAACATATCATCATATTCATCACTTAATAAAATCATGCAAATACGTAAATTTTTCTTAAAATCAAGCATGCAACGTATTTTTCATATTTACATAAAAATTCATATCTGTGATAACATAAGCATTTAAAACATTTCAAACAGTGTTTAGGGTGCTGCCAGGACTAAAAACTCGAGTCGAGTGCAAAATGACCATTTTGTCCTTGGAAACCCTAATTAACCATTTTACCCCGGACCTCTAAATTTCGACTCGAAGCCAACCAAACACCTCAAAACATATTTATAAGCAATTATTAGATGTAAACTCGAACTCCTTTCAAAACCTATACGATTCGTTTTAAAACTTGGACCGGGGTCTCGGTTTTAAACTGAATCAACCCGAAACTTAACCAAATTTTTTCCAACTTAAACTGTGACTTGGACCTACACAACCAGCCTATAAACCACTGGTTCTAGACCACTTAGGACCTATAAACCATGCATGAAAGTTGCTGGAAATTTCTAGCGCACCTATCACGAAACCCTAGCCTCTATTTCTCGACTCTAGCCCAAACCGACAAGGACCAGCTCCAAGCCAACCCTTCCTAGACCACCCTTAGACGCTATAGGACCTACATGACCCAGGTTTATAGCCCCATGCACGCTACAAGACACAAACACTCGCTAGCCCCCAAACACGCTTCAAACGAGACCAACCCTTACACCTCTCACCCGAACGGCCTCAAGACTCCGTCCAGCAGCGTTCGAGCCCTCCTAGGCCATGGATCAGACCCACCAGGGTCTGGTCGAAGGCTAGGAACGGCCCTTGCACAGCCGGTGAACCACAAACCTTCGATCTAGTCATCTAGCCGCTAGGTTTCTCAACACAAGCCGATCGATCCTCACCTAAATCGATCAAGCCTCGACTCCAGCACTTAATCCTCATCATTCTCAACATTATCCGCTCCTTAGCAACTCAAGTTGGCAGCTCTTTTACACAAGGACAACAAAAAACGTGAGTTTGTACAAATGGTATGCATATATCATGTCAAACCTTGCAAAAATGATACCAGAAGATGATTCAAAGAATTCTCTATGCAACTACATATAAATCATAATATAAATGGTTTAAATGATGAGAAAAAGAGATATTTGGCGTACCTTAACATTTATGTGCTCGAAAACTTGAAGATTCTTGCATAGAACGAGCACCGGAGAGGTGAGGATGATTTTTTCTTTGAAAGATATGGAGGAAATTAGGTGGCTGCTGAAGAAAAGTTTCAAAAAGGCTGCTGCAGCAAAGGGGAGGAGAGGCCGTGTGATGGGAAATAGGTTTAGGGTTGCTAATGATTTGTTTAAGTAGAAAGTTTAAGCATAAAAGGGCCTTAATTAAAAATTAAATGGAAAAAGGGTTTTGGGCCCATTAAGCAATAAAATAAACTCATCAAGCCCAAAAACACTCCCGAAAAATATTTCGTTTAGGCACGTTTTTGAAAATAATGTCTGAACCCTCGAAAAGTCATATGAATCGTTAAAATTTGCGTACGGGTAAAAATATGATCCGGCGAGTAAAAATACCCAACCAACGCCCATTTTAAAAAATCATACTTAATTACACCATATATTAAATAATTAAAACTAATTATTTAATAAAAACATTTTTCCTGATTATCCCCGATCTCCGTTATTCGTTCGAGCGCGAAATGCAACTTAAAACTTTAATGTATGAAACTTTAACTACCCATGAAATAAGCACCTAACCATGCAATAATCATGAAATAAATGCATAAAATCATTAAACACATATTTTAAATAAAAACCCCATATTGCATGCAGTTAGATTACGTAGTTCGAATTTCCTAGACCTTACAATGTTGCTCTCCTATGTGTTATTGCTCAAGCAATGCTCTTGTTGTTATCATACTGTTTATTGGCTCCTATTATCTTTTTGTTATTGAACCATGTAAATGCATTGCATATTTTCATTTCATTATATGTTTATTCATGATTTACGATTAATGTTATTTTTGTTTAACTGTTTCGTATCAGAATCCTAACCTGGGTATTTTATACTGGGGGGATACTGCGGTTGCTGTTGGGCACCATGGTAGATAACCCGAGTAGTTTTGCTGCATTTGGTAGAAATTCTGCCAGTGAAGCTTGGGATTGAGATATTATTACTCGGTTGTCAGATTTAAAGTTTCCTAGTTAGTCTATTTTTATTATATTGGAGACTGATTAGTTTTACATAAGAGTCTTTTTTACCAAGGACATGCCCCATGTATTTATATGGTTATTTGAAGTTTTTATGGTGAGTTTGGATTATGTTTTATTGTTGTGAGCCTTACTTTCTATATTTTGAACCGCTGCTTTTGAACTATTGATTTGTGCATGGTCAGAACTTGTGTGTGGTTGTTTATGAATAATGTAGTGTCATCCTTGAGTCATTTTTCTTTTACATTTATTTTAAATTTTTGGTATTTCCTATTTACGGTGGAGGTAATGCTGAAATTTTTCTAGGCCATGAGGTACATTTTTAAGTATTTTAATGCATTTTCCACTACATATTTAAATTAAATCAATATTGTTTGATCATTAACTGTAATTATTATAATTGAGCATCACATCATGGTATCAGAGTGTAAACTAAGATACGCTCCACTAGAGTTTAAGATACTCGAGTCTTGACACTAAAATATTTCTTGCGTTTGTAAATTCAACTTGCTAGCATGATTATGTTTTTATGGGCTTTGTTTATTTCATTCTAATTAGTATATTTTATATTTTGTAGAATGAAAGGAGGTCGTGAAACCTCTGCTGGTAGGAGGCGTGGACGTGGTAGACCTCGAACTTGTGTTGATGATGAAACGTTACCAAAGCTGTTGGTCAGTTAGAGAAGTTTAGGATGGATGAGTTAGTTGCCCGTTTCCATACCATGCATCCAACTTGTTATAGTAATAGTGAAAGAGTTGAAAAACCTAAGTTGCAGATTTTTGAAATTGAGGTCCTTTTGTATTTGATCGAGTATCCACATGAGAGTCGTATGAAGTTAGCTCTTCATCAGTTGAGGTACTGTGCTAAGATGTGGTGGTATACTACTTTGATGACTCTAGATGCTTAGGGAATTGTTTCATCTTGGGATATATTTAAGTTGAAGTTTCTGGAAATTTATTGTCTTCTCTCGTTCTATAGTTCTAAGGATTCCGAATTTCATAATCTGAAACATGGAGATAAATCAGTTGATGATTATGCTGATACTTTTTATGCTATGTTGAGGTATGCTCCTCATGTTGCTGCTAGTCAGGTAGCTGTTGTTGAAATTTTTGTTGATGGATTGTGTTAGAATTAAAGGTTTCGGAGTTTGACAACTAGAGCATCGAAGTGTGCAGAACTGATCAGCTCAACTGAAGTAACTCGAACTGAAGCTATCTAAACTGAAGTAATCCAAACTGAAGATTAATGAGTTAAACAATCGGATGCAGTCGAACTGAACAAAGTAAAACTGAATCTGCAAATTCAACTGAACTATAAGTTAGAACTGAATAGGATGCTCTAAGTCAGTTCAACTGATCAGTCATATAGTCAGTTCAACTGATCGGTCAAATAGTCGAACTGCTGATCAGTTTGAAACATCATGAGTTAGTTCAGCTATCAACCGAAAAATCGTATGCAACAGACTGCAACTAACAGAAGGAGCGCCGCATTAGCAGACTGCAACATCGTACTATTGTCAGAAGTATGTTGACATATTCAGAAAGAACAAATCAATGGATTATTATTAATTAATGCATTCAATGTTACCGTTAGAAGAAAAGTCTAAAAATAGCTGAGAAGTTCAGTGAGAAACAAGTTGTTGATTTCTAGATTTGAGAACATTTGAAAGATTCAGTTATACATGATCAATTGCAATATTCATACAGAAAAGCTCACATTTCATAGATATATTCATAGCATTCAGGATATATTTTGAGCAAAATTACTAGAACATTTCGTTGATATATTTGATCTTCTTAGATCAGTTGCGCTACAAAAGAAAATCATTTGTGTACTGAAAAGTTGTAAGAAACTAAGAGTTTCAGTTTTGCAGTATTTAAGTCCAAACTGAAGTAGGTTGTTACAGCTTATGTAATCAATCAAAGTCTTTTAGTGATAACATATCCTTGTGATAGAAGGGGTGACGTAGGAGCGATTGAAGTCTCTGAAAATCCATAACACCTTTTGTGTTCAGCATTTTATTTATTCTTTAAGTATTCAATATATCAGTTAGTTTATTTTCGCATTACCAGTTAACTGACTGATATCGACAACAAGATTCTTGGATTCAGTTTATGACTAAACTGATTCATCATTTCGAAAAGAGCCAAAAATCCTTACGTGTTTATTCGACCCCTCTTCTAATTGACCCAACAAACCGATCCTAACAAATGGTATCAGAGCAGTTTAACTACATGATTTATTTGCTGATCTTAAAGCTTACGAGTTTTAACTACATACGAGAGAAGAAGAACCATCAACTCCAATAGTTACAACTGCCCTCAGCGCATTATAACTTGAACCAACTGGTCCTGCTGAAAAATCTGTAGAAAAGCCAAGCAATGATGCCATGTCATTGTTCATCAAGAAGTTAGGAATATTCATGAGAAAGAACCAGGGTTCTTTCCAAAAACACTCTCACAATAATATCTCTAAAGATGAACCAAATGATTGCTACAACTGTGGCAAGACTGGACACTTTATTGCTGACTGTCTTAAGCCAAATAAGCACAGTCGACGCTCAACTGAAAAAGAAAAGAAATCATTTGAACAAAGAAGAAGAGCTGTGGATGATAAGAGATCATTCAAAAAGAAGCATGAAGCTCTATTAGCCGAAGAAAGCAAGTCCAATAGGCAGAAACTGATAGTGATGAATCAGAATCTGAAAGCTTGAGCAGCTCCAGCGATGAAGAAGAAGTAAAGTGCCTAATGGCTGATGATACAGAACTGAAATCAAGCAGTGAACATGTATTTGATTTCAGTTCAATTGACTTTACACAGGATGAACTTATTTCCACATTACACGACATGGTCAATGAGTATCACAAACTTGCTCTCTCATTTGAGAAGGCCAAAGCAAAGCAAACTGATCCCCAAGACAATAAAACTGAAACTGATTAATCAGTTGAACTGTTGAGTCTAAAAAAAGAGATTGTTGAGCTAAAAGCTGGAATGAGTAAGAACCAATCTGTGATTCAGCAGCTGACACTTGAGAATTCAAGACAAACTGATCTGATTCAAGCTTGGAATAAGTCATCAGTCACTTTGACTGAAATGCAAGATTTACAAAAATCAGTTACTGACATAACTGGTTTAGGCTTAAATAGCCAAGATGAATATTCAATCAGCGGTACCAAGCCAGAACTGAACATTTGCAAAAGGAAGTATATTCACTTTGTAAAATCAGTTATGGTACGTGAACAATCATATCCAAGTAAACCAGTTGAACAAACGATTGACAATAAGAACAAAGCTAAGAGGTATGGAATCAGATATAGTCATTTGTGTTCAAATGATTCACGAAGGTGGTCACCTAAACGATTCAGGTATGAAAATCAGAACTCTAGGAATGCTCATTATAATAGTAAGCCTGTTCAGAAAAGATATTGGATGAACAACCAGATGAACAAGGCTAAAACGCATATTGTCTTATCTGCACACAACGCATCAAGCACACAGAAATCGAGAAAAATTATCTGGGACACAACAAATGGAAATCCAATTAGATTGGTCCAAGTCTGGGTTCCTAAATGACTAATCAGTTGAGGACCCAAATAGATGTGGAGTACCAAAATTATTCATTGTGTGTGACTTCAGGTAACATGTACATCAACTAAATATTCAATCTAGTACCTGGACAGTGGATGCTCAAGACACATGACAGAGATGCTGATTTGTTATCCCAACTAGTCAAATATTCTGGTCCAAAAACTAGTTTTGGGGATGACTCAAAAAGTAGAACCGTGGGTAAAGGTAAGTTTATTCATGGTAACATTATTATTAATGATTTTCTACTAGTTGATAATTTAAAATATAACTTGATTAGCATCAGTCAGTTGTGTGATAATAATTTTTCAGTTCAGTTTAACAAGCACACTTGCACAGTCAAGAACTCAACTGATAATATCATCATGATAGGAAATCGGTGTGGTAAAACCTATAAAGTAAGTTGGACTAATCAACCTAATGAACCAGTTTGTTTTGTAGCTTCTAATTCAACCAAGAACTTCTTATGACATAAAAGGTTGAACTACTTGAATTTCAAATACATCGCTCATCTGAGTAGTCATGATCTTGTAACTAGTCTGTCTAAGATTGTATTTTCAAAAGATAAAATATGTTCAGTATGTCAGTTTGGTGAACAAATAAGATCTTCTTTTAAAAACAAGTGAAGTAAATATTCCTCCAGATGCTTAGAACTGATGCATATGGATCTATTTGGTCCTATACCGTTCATGAGTTTAGGGGGAATAAAATTGAAACTTCTGCCCTTTTTATTGCTTAAAAAAAGTACTAGAAATTTTTTTTTCACCCACGATTTCGGCCATATACCTATACTACATAAAAATATTTTTATAAAATATTTTGCCCCTCTTTAACCGACTAATAATTTAAAAGTCAAATGAAATAGTCCTAAAATGAAATCGTCAAATGATTTACCAAACCTAAAAAGCAATAACTTTGAAAAGTAAAGCCCATACTAAACCTCTCAAAAACATAAATAAATGGTCTTAAAATCTTTAACGTAAATCATGAATCATAAATCATAAATGCGGAAAAAGTAGAAGCGTTGGTCCTCGGGTTGTGTGCACTGACAGTCCAGCAAAATCAACCATCAAGGCCTCCCGTAACATTAACATCATCATTACCTGCATCCATCACACCTAGTGAGTCTAAAGACTCAACACACCATCATCTTGATATCAAATAATACGTATAAAACCACATGTAACAGTGAAAATACTTTTACGCAAACATAACATTTTCATGACATGCATGACATGACCTTGATCTTTTCCTTTTCCTCAAAACGTAACAATAAAACCTTTTTATCATGATCATAACATTTTCCTTTTTCTTGTTGAATTCAGATCGTTAATTGTGACTTTCCTCAATCCTCAAAAAGTCGATGGATCCATCTACATGTAACCACAGCACTGGGCGGCGAGGGACATTAGCGACACTCTCACCGGTCAACCGAGCCCTGGCCTATCTTCATCGAATGGAAATACGATCGTCGGGCTCTCTGTGGGACCTTCTCCCATAAATGGTCTCCCTCTGGGGTCTTTTTTCTCACGGTATCCCCATTCTTATCCTCATATCCTCAATGGTGTCATTGGAAATACGATCGTCGGGCTCTTACTGGGACCATAACCCTCACGATATCTCCGACATAATATCATTATAGTCACAATTACTTCACTTCCTTCAACGTTTAACATTTCCATCATTTTATAAAAATAATGCATAACATATTATTTTTATTTTTGAAACCAAGCATGCAACATGTCTTTTAAATGTCTTCCTTAAATAATAAAAATCAAATAGACATTTAAAACTAATAATTTCCTAATGAAAAATTCATAATCGTTTAAAAATAATCATAATATCATAAAAACAACATTTAGTGCACTGTCATGACGTTTACTAATTTTCAGGTGTAAAAAAACTGTTTTACCCTCGACGTGACATTTTACGTTTTTGTCTTTTTCTTGATTTCATTGACTCTAACATGTCCCAAATAATTATTTAAACTTAAATTAAAATTATCAAAATTTTATTTAGCTTAAAAACGAGACTTTTTAATTTATCTTTAATTAATCGTTTTGTCGGTGTTTTAATCTCGAAAAATTCCAAACTTTAATATAAAAAATTCCTAAATTCAAAACTTAGTATTTTTATATTATTTTAGCCCTTATGAACTATGACTCGACCCCCGTGAGCCGTGTTTCTATTTATTTTTGTTTTGAAAACCTTAATATGACCTATAAACTTCGACCCCGAGCCATCTTTTGATTTTCTCGAGTCGCCCCTGAACCATGTTGATCCAAACTCTGACCAACCCATTGGCGCACCCTACTAGACCATTGGATCCCATAGAAACCAGCCCAAACCATGGAACGAAGCCCCCCAACCCCAACATTTTTCTGGCCGAGAACTCCATCTTGGTATGGACTCTTGTTTGCGTGTCCAGGCCTCTACCAGCGAACCCAGGCCTTGAACCAACCACTCACCCACCTTACTAGGACCCTTAAAACTCACCCTATCCCAGACCCTGATCCACAGACCGAGCCCCCATGCCGCTGGAAGTCTGCACCAACTTGCGCGTGACCTGCGCGACTCTAGGTGGGAGTCCTAGCATGGCTAGGACTCTTTCCCCAGCCCTTATCTCGAGTCCCAACGTGGTTAGGACTCTCCCCTTGACCCTCCACCAACCTTTAGCCATGCCCTGGTCCGACCGAACCCAGCCCAAACCCTCACTACATGGAAACCGATCCCTATGACCCCATGACAACCGAAATTGCTTCCAGCTTGGTTTGCTTGTTTCCTTCGACTATGGTGATTAAGGGGTGTGTGTTAGGACCTTAACTCATGTATAAACATCACTTATTCATAACATAAGATCATGGCAGCCCCTTTTTATAATAAAACCATTAATTTTTGATCAAAATCTCAAGTTTCCCACATGTGCATGCAATATTTCAAAATTAATAATAGAAACTTCATGCTTTTCATATACACGATATTTAAAACGATAATACGATGTGATAGATGAGAAAAAGAGATGTATGTCGTGCCTTTGCGTTTTAAATGCACGATTATACGTTGACGACGAAGAACGAGGACGAGGAGACGATAGCTATGAAGCTTCCTCTTGAAATTCTGAAATTCCTCTTCAATTTACGAGTGTGTGCCGTGAGGTTTTAGGTGAGAGTTTGCTGAATTGGGGCGTGAGTTGTTGCGTCAAAGAGGGAGGTTTTTTTTTTTTTTTGTTTGTATCATATACTAATTAATCCCTTAGTTAAACTTAAGCCTATTAAGCCCTCGTATTAGGCCCACTAGTGCTTGCTCAAAGTTTAATTAAAATCTTAAAATAGTTTTGTTTAAATAAGTTTGTGAATTAAATATCTGGGTTGCCAAAAAGTTTGCATTTTTTGTTGAAAAACCAACACCGATAAAATTTACGTCCCGGCGTATAAAATCACCTCAAAACCCCTTACTTTCAAAAATATGAAAAACCATAACTCATATTTTAAATAATTAAAAATAATTATTTAATAAAAACATTTTACGTTTTTAGCCCTCGGTCTCCGTTACTCGATCGCAACTTGAATATTCCTTTAAAATACAGTTTTATGCATAATGACAATAAAATCCTATTTAACATATAAGCATGTATGTCACATAATCAATTAGCAATTAAAATATATTAATTACTTATTTTCCATTTTCCCTAGATTTGCATTCAGTTGGATTACGTCGTCTTAATTTTGGACCTTACAATTCCTCCCCCCTTAAATAAAATTTCATCCTCGAAATTAGAACTTACCGAATCGTTCTGGATAGCGACTCTTCAAGTCCTTCTCGGTTTCCCAAGTAGCTTCTTCTTCCAAGTGATTCAGCCACTTGACCTTGACCATTGGAATGACTTTGTTTCACAGTCTCTTTTCTTGTCTTGCTAAGATTTGGACAGGTCTTTCTTCATAAGTTATATTTGGAGTTAATTGTAGAGGTTCATAATTTAGTACATGTGATGGATTCGACATGTACTTCCGCAGCATCGAAATATGGAACACATCGTGAACTCCCGAAATCGTTGGTGGCAATGCCACTCTATAAGCTATTGTCCCAATCCTCTCCAAAATCTCAAGCGGACCAATAAATCTTGGACTAAGCTTGCCTTTCTTGCCAAAGTGCATAACACCCTTAGTAGGTGCTATTTTCACAAATACATGGTCGCTCACTGCAAACTCTAAGTCCCTTCGTCTTTTGTCTGCATAACTCTTTTGTCGGCTTTGTGCAGTCTTCATTCTCTCATGAATTTTGACTACAAGCTCGGCAGTCTGTTCAATCACATCCGGACCAATATCTCTTCTTTCCTCAACCTCGTCATAATGAATAGGAGATCTACATTTCCTTCCATAAAGTACCTCAAAAGGAGCCATCCCGATAGATGATTGGAAACTATTATTGTAGGTGAACTCCACTAGAAGTAATTTTGGTTCCCAACTGCCTTGGAAATCAATAATACATGCTCGCAGTAGATCTTCCAAAATCTGTATAACTATTTCGGACTGTCCGTCTGTAATGCCCGAGATTTAATTACTGTGATCAGATATGACTTAATTGACAGAATTAAGATTGTAGGAGCTCACGTGGAAGAGACGGGCGTCGGTGCAAGATCAACAAGATTTTTGGTACAGAACTCTTGGCGCCCGAGCGGTAGAAGATGATCGCCCGAGCGCCAATGTATCATAAAAAGGATTTCAGACAGAACTCTCTGCGCCCGAGCGGTAGTTTTTGACCGCCAAGCGCCAGAGTAGAATAAGTTAAGGCTCGGACAGAACTCGTCGCGCCCGAGCGGTAGTTTTTGACCGCCCGAGCGCCGCTTGGATTTCATGAAAATGAGACACGTTTCTTTGACATGCAAATGGATGTATATAAGCTGACTTTCCTCAGAAATTGGTAACAAGAATCGAAGGAATTTTCAGAGAAAGCTTCAAACTCTTCCGCGGCTGAGAATAGTGATTGGGAAGGAACCGATTATCAGAATTTCAATCCAAGTATAGTTCTGAGATCCTCGTGACAAGAGCTTCAACTGGACGTAAGTTTTCTTATGTTTTGGTATGATTTGAAAATATTCTATGGAAGGAATCTTGATATGATCGATATTATGTGTTCTGGATATACTGATCAGTATATAATTGAAGTCAGATCGAAGAACATATTATTTATACAATTGTTATGATTTTTCAGCTATTGAATTGAGATTATTCAGATTTCTGAGATTATCGATTGTATTGACTATTGGTTAGGATTTGTAATTGATATCTGTTGTTGTCTGAGTTGACGGGGATATCAATATTGTACAGTTATGCTGTCGATATTGAATTAGAATGAGTATTGATATG
The DNA here is from genome assembly GCF_012295235.1 of Primulina huaijiensis. Taxonomy (NCBI): domain Eukaryota; kingdom Viridiplantae; phylum Streptophyta; class Magnoliopsida; order Lamiales; family Gesneriaceae; genus Primulina; species Primulina huaijiensis. The sequence continues at coordinate 15,014,438 of NC_133312.1, forward strand.
AGTTGTATATTGATATTGTTCCTATTCGACACGTCATTTCAGATTGGTATTGACAGTTTCGAATTCAGGACTTCGACTTCGTCAGAACTACGACAAGAAAGGTATAAATCAATGTTAACCGGGAGATTGACTTAAGTCAGATTGGACTTGAGTTTCCCTAAATCACATACTTGTATGTTATTGGTTTCATACCTTTATATGGTTTGAATGAATATGCTTAGTCTATTGATTTATAGAAAAGCAGAGAATAGCAGATAGCTATTGAGTGAGAGTCGCTGACAGAGATGCCAGATTATGACAGAGTGATCATTGGCCCATTGCACAATGTCAGAGTAGGCATTGGCGGATATGCCAAGTCTATGGCGGATATGCCAAGACAATAGATATTTGATTTATATCGATGTTGCTTAGGAATGGATCGATTCCTATCGCGGAGATTCGGTATATTATAATATCCATGAATCGGGATCCCTAGATTAGAAATGAGTCGAGTCTGAGATGACGAGTCAAAGAGATTTATCTGTATTCACTAATGTGTCATAAATTATGCTTTATGTTTGGTGATACATGGTTTATGCTTTTGCATATGATTTTATGCATTGCATGTATATATTTTTTATACTGGGATTATATTCTCACCGGAGTTATCCGGCTGTTGTCTTGTTTGTATGTGTGCATGACAACATGTGGGAAAGGATCAGGGTCAAGAAGAGGATGAGAGAAAGGACAAGTTAGAGTGGTGATCCGGATCAGAAGTAGTTAGGTTTCAGCACTTGATATATAGTAGTTGAACCCTAGTTTCGTTTGTTGTATGCTGTACAACACTTGTACTTTTATACTGATGTGTATACTAGATTGATTTCAGTACGTTCCGCATTTTAAAAAAAAAAATTTAGACCCTGTTTATCTTTATTGGATTGAATTATTCCCAAAGAATAATTAAGAAATGAATTAGCGTCCGGGTCCTCACAGCAGGTGGTATCAGAGCCGTAGGTTCCTGAGATTGAACTAGAACAGAGCAGTAGGTCTAGAACTGTAGGTTCTGTAGACTGAAATAGAGGCTAGTGAGCGGGGTAGATTGAGTTTTCTTTCCTACTTTTGTGTGCTAGCATGATTACTGCTTTTTTTACTACATGTTTACCTGATTATCTGATTTGAGTGGTAAACTGTATTAATTGAGAATGAATCAGAACCGATTCTTGATCAGCAGTAAGATGATCGGAGGGGGGACTGAATTGAAACAGATTTGTTGTATTGGGTGACTAATCCTTTCGATAATCAGATATGCCTCCCCGAAGAGTACCGGAACAGGGCAGTACTTCGGCTAATCCGATGGATGTTACAGCAACTCCGATGGAAACTCTACTTAAGAGATTTCAGTCTTTCAAACCGCCAACCCTAAAAGGAACAGAGACTTCTGTTGACTGTGAGTGTTGGTTAGATGACATAGAGATGCTGTTTGATTCATTGGATTACACCGATGAACGCCGAGTTAAACTGATTGGGCACCAGTTGCATGACGTTGCCAAGAACTGGTGGATCACGACAAAGAGAGCATTGGAGCATCGAGGTACGAATATCACTTGGAATGTTTTTAAGACTGAGTTCTATCAGAGATTTTTCCCAGTGTCGTACAGGAAAGACAAGGGGGCAGAGTTTGCAAATCTGAGACAGGGTCAGATGAACATTGAAGAGTATGTGGCCAAGTTCTCTACTTTGCTCCGATTTGCTCCTCACGTTGCCGAGAATGATGAAGCTGTTGCTGATCAATTCATCAATGGCTTGAATCCTGAGATTTTTACATTGGTGAACACAGGGCGACCAAATAACTTTGTTGATGCCCTGAACAGAGCAAAAGGAGCTGAAGCTGGTCTGATGAGACAGAAGGAGCTTCGTATGTTCCTACAGCACCGAGACCACAGCAACCACCTCCCAGATATGAGAGTGGCAGCAGCAGTGGTGGGAAAAAGGATTATCTGAAAGCCAGAGGAAAACAGTTTAAGAAGTCTGGCAGCAGTTCTTCTAGCTCCAGTGGTTCACGACACAGCCAGAGTTATACCGGAGTTTACTGCAGAACTTGCGGAGGGAGACATCCCACTGAGCAATGCCAAGGAGTGATTGGTAGTTGCCGTATCTGCAGACAGCAGGGACACTTTGCCAGAGTTTGTCCACAGAGAGGTTCCCAAGGATCCCAGGGAGCAGAATCAGTGGGATTAGTGGCTCAGACTGATCGACGATCATCAGCTGTACATTCTTTCCAGCCACCACCATCCACCCAGTCACAGCAGAGGCTAGGAGGAAGCCAGACAGTTAGCCAGCCTCCTAGACAACAGGCCAAAGTATTTGCTTTGACAGAGGAGCAGGCTCAGGAAGTACCAGACGATGTGGTTGCAGGTAACTGTTCTTTATGTGGTTATCCTGCTTACGTATTGATAGATACTGGTGCATCACATACAATCATATCTGAACGATTTGCATTGATGCATTCTTTGCCTATTGAGTCATTATCTGCTGTAGTGTCTGTCTCTTCTCCGTTGGGGACAGGTTTGATATCAGTGAAATCTGTGCAACATTGTACACTGCAGTATGAAGGGCATGAGATTGAGTTAGATTGTATTGTGCTTGGGTTGTCTAATTTTGACTGTATTATCGGTATTGATATGTTGACCAAGTACAGAGCTACCGTTGATTGTTTCCACAAGATTGTGAGATTCAGACCGGATATGGCTGATGAGTGGAAATTTTATGGTAAGGGTTCTCGATCTAGAATTCCTTTGATATCCGTATTGTCTATGACTCGATTGTTGCAGAAAAAAGCGGAGGGATTCCTTGTCTATTCAGTTGATTTACTGAAATCGTGTCCATCATTGACGGACCTGCCAGTGGTGTTTGAATTTGCTGATGTTTTCCCAGATGAGATTCCGGTATTGCCTCCGATTCGAGAGATAGACTTTAGAATTGAGTTAATGCCAGGTACAGTTCCGATTTCCAGAGCTCCGTACAGAATGGCACCAATTGAGTTGAAAGAGTTGAAAGCACAGTTGGAGGACTTACTGGCCAAGGGTCACATCAGACCGAGTGTATCTCCTTGGGGTGCTCCAGTATTATTTGTGAGGAAGAAAGACGGTTCTATGAGACTCTGTATCGACTACCGGCAACTGAACAAAGCAACGGTAAAGAATAAATTTCCCTTGCCTCGCATTGATGATTTGTTTGATCAGTTGCAGGGTTCATCTGTATATTCCAAGATCGATTTGAGATCTAGATGCCATTAGCTGAGAGTCAGGGATTCTGATATCTCAAAGACAGCATTCAGAACCAGGTATGCACATTACGAGTTTATTGTCATGCCGTTTGGTTTGACGAATGCACCGGTTGTATTTATGGGGTTGATGAACCGTGTCTTCCAGAAATATCTCGATGATTTTGTGATCATTTTTATTGATGATATTTTGATTTATTCGAAGAATCTGATTGAGCATGCAGAACATTTGAGAACTGTGTTGAAAATTCTAAGAACTGAGAAATTGTATGCTAAACTGTCAAAATGTGAATTCTGGTTGAGACAGGTGGTATTTCTGGGTCACATCATATCCGGAGATGGTATTTCTGTTGATCCTAGCAAGGTTGAGGCCGTTATTTCTTGGCCGAGACCGACATCAGTGCCGGAAATACGCAGTTTTATGGGTTTAGCAGGATATTATCGACGATTCATTAAAGATTTTTCCAGTATTGCTAAACCGATTACACAGCTGACTCAGAAGAATGCTCCATTTGTCTGGTCTGAGGAGTGTGAGTTCAGTTTTGTTGAGTTGAAGAAAAGATTGACCAGTGCACCGATATTGACTATCCCGTCAGGTACTGGTGGATTTGTTGTATATTGTGATGCTTCTCACAGAGGTTTGGGTTGTGTATTGATGCAATGAGGGCATGTGATTGCTTATGCCTCGAGACAGCTGAAGCCACACGAGACTCGCTACCCAATTCATGATCTTGAATTGGCAGCCATTGTGTTTGCACAGAAGATTTGGCGACACTACCTCTACGGTGAGAAATTCGAGATCTATTCTGATCACAAGAGCTTGAAATATCTGTTTTCGCAGTCAAAATTGAATATGAGACAGAGAAGATGGCTTGATTTGCTGAAAGAGTTTGATTGTGAAATCAAATATTATCCGGGAAAGTCGAATGCAGCAGCTGATGCACTGAGTCGAAAGGTATGTTCTTTATCCTTATCGACGATAGGTGTTTCCAATTTGATAGAAGATTTCTGTTTGTCTGGATTGATATTTGAGACAGGTCATAGACCATTGAGATTATATGCTGTTCAAGTCGAACCAGAGCTGATTTTGAGAATTAAAGCGGCTCAGAAAATTGATCAGAATGTGCAGAATTCTATATTGATGGTCAGAGCAGGGCATCGATCAGAATATCAAGTGCTTGACAGTGTACTGTATGTGAATAATCGATTGGTTGTGCCAGATGTTTCAGAGTTGAGACAACAGATATTGTAAGAGGCACATTGTAGTCGATTCAGTATTCATCCTGGTGGCAGAAAGATGTATAATGACTTGAAAAGACAGTTCTGGTGGAAACAAATGAAAGCTGATATTGCAAAGTTTGTATCCAGATGTCTGAATTGCCAACATGTAAAAGCTGAAAGAAAGAAACCCGGAGGATTGTTACAGAGTTTGTCTATTCCTGAATGGAAATGAGATCACGTTTCCATGGATTTTGTGACGCAGTTACCGAGATCCTTCCGAGGTTGTGATGCGATTTGGGTCGTAATTGACAGATTGACCAAATCTGCATGTTTTATTCCGTACAAGATGACGTACAAACATGACCAGATGGCAGAGATTTATGTCAGAGAAGTGGTCAGATTGCATGGAGTGCCGAAGTCAATTGTTTTAGACCGTGATCCTCGGTTTACTTCGCACTTTTGGCAAAGTTTGCAGCAATCTCTAGGTACGAAGTTACATCTGAGTACCGCATATCATCCACAGACTGACGGACAGTCAGAGCGGACTATCCAGACACTGGAGGATATGCTGAGAGCTGTAGTGCTTGATTTTAGCACTAGTTGGCAGGATGCATTGCCACTTTGTGAGTTTTCGTACAACAACAGCTATCAGACGAGTATAGAGATGGCACCGTTTGAAGCGTTGTACGGAAAGAAATGCAGATCCCCTCTGTATTGGGATGATATCTCTGAGGTACCTGAGATTGGACCTGACATGATCAGAGATATGACCGAAAAAGTGAAGCTGATTCAGAAGAGAATGAAGGCAGCTCAAGACAGACAAGCCAAATATGCCAATGTCCGACGACGACCGTTGGTATTTGAGGCTGGAGACCGAGTATTCTTGAAGATTTCACCTTTCAGAGGAGTTGTCAGATTTGGCAAGAAAGGAAAGTTGTCTCCACGATATATTGGGCCATACGAGATTCTCGAGAAGATAGGAGATCGTGCCTATCGACTTGCAGTACCGCCTTCATTATCTGGAATACATGATGTCTTTCATGTATCTTTATTGCGAAAGTACATTTTTGATGCTTCACATATTATTCAGCCAGATGAGGCCGAGCTTGACGAGACACTGAGTTACTTCGAAAAGCCAATACAAATTCTCGATCGTAAAGAAAAGCTGCTCAGAACGAAGACTATTCCACTTGTGAAAGTTCAGTGGAGTCGTCATGGCATCGAAGAAGCTACCTGGGAAACTGAGTCAGATATGAGGCAGAGATTCCCAGAGTTATTTCGATGATGTGAGTTTCCTACTTAGCTTCTGTTACATTTCTTTCTGCTATCTGAATTGATTGGCTGTGATTTCGGGGACGAAATCGGATCTTAGGGGGGGGGAGAAATGTAATGCCCGAGATTTAATTACTGTGATCAGATATGACTTAATTGACAGAATTAAGATTGTAGGAGCTCACGTGGAAGAGACGGGCGTCGGTGCAAGATCAACAAGATTTTCGGTACAGAACTCTTGGCGCCCGAGCGGTAGAAGATGATCGCCCGAGCGCCAATGTATCATAAAAAGGATTTCGGACAGAACTCTCTGCGCCCGAGCGCCAGAGTAGAATAAGTTAAGGCTCGGACAGAACTCGTCGCGCCCGAGCGGTAGTTTTTGACTGCCCGAGCGCCGCTTGGATTTCATGAAAATGAGACATGTTTCTTTGACATGCAAATGGATGTATATAAGCTGACTTTTCTCAGAAATTGGTAACAAGAATCGAAGGAATTTTCAGAGAAAGCTTCAAACTCTTCCGTGGCTGAGAATAGTGATTGGGAAGGAACCGATTATCAGAACTTCAATCCAAGTACAGTTCTGAGATCCTCGTGACAAGAGCTTCAACTGGACGTAAGTTTTCTTATGGTTTGGTATGATTTGAAAATATTCTATGGAAGGAATCTTGATATGATCGATATTATGTGTTCTGGATATACTGATCAGTATATAATTAAAGTCAGATCGAATAACAGATTATTTATACAATTGTTATGATTTTTCAGCTATTGAATTGAGATTATTCAAATTTCTGAGATTATCGATTGTATTGACTATTGGTTAGGATTTGTAATTGATATCTGTTGTTGTCTGAGTTGACGGGGATATCAATATTGTACAGTTATGCTGTCGATATTGAATTAGAATGAGTATTGATATGAGTTGTATATTGATATTGTTCCTATTCGACACGTCATTTCAGATTGGTATTGACAGCTTCGAATTCAGGACTTCGACTTCGTCAGAACTACGACAAGAAAGGTATAAATCAATGTTAACCGGGAGATTGACTTAAGTCAGATTGGACTTGAGTTTCCCTAAATCACATACTTGTATGTTATTGGTTTCATACCTTTATATGGTTTGAATGAATATGCTTAGTCTATTGATTTATAGAAAAGCAGAGAATAGCAGATAGCTATTGAGTGAGAGTCGCTGACAGAGATGCCAGATTATGACAGAGTGATCATTGGCCCATTGCACAATGTCAGAGTAGGCATTGGCGGATATGTCAAGTCTATGGCGGATATGCCAAGACAATAGATATTTGATTTATATTGATGTTGCTTAGGAATGGATCGATTCCTATCGCGGAGATTCGGTATATTATAATATCCAGGAACCGGGATCTCTATATTAGAAATGAGTTGAGTCTGAGATGACGAGTCAAAGAGTTTTATCTATATTCACTAATGTGTCATAAATTATGATTTATGTTTGGTGATACATGGTTTATGCTTTTGTATATGATTTTATGCATTGCATGTATATATTTTTTATACTGGGATTATATTCTCACCGGAGTTATCCGGCTGTTGTCTTGTTTGTATGTGTGCATGACAACATGTGGGACAGGATCAGGGTCAAGAAGAGGATGAGAGAAAGGACAAGTTAGCGTGGTGATCCGGATCAGAAGTAGTTAGGTTTCAGCACTTGATATATAGTAGTTGAACCCTAGTTTCGTTTGTTGTATGTTGTACAACACTTGTACTTTTATACTGATGTGTATACTAGATTGATTCCAGTACGTTCCGCATTTTTAAAAAAAAAAATTTAGACCCTGTTTATCTTTATTGGATTGAATTATTCCCAAAGAATAATTAAGAAATGGATTAGCGTCCGGGTCCCCACACCATCGGTTTGAGGATGGAACGCTGTACTGAATAATAACTTGGTCCCCATCGCTGCATAAAAACTCTTCCAAAAAGATGACGTGAATCTCGGATTTCTATCAGAAACAATAGACACAGGAATCCCATGCAGACGAACTATCTCTCGAATATATAAGTCGGCGTACTGGATCATGATAAAAGTCGTCTTAATAGGCAAAAAATGTGCTGATTTCGTAAGACGATCAACTATCACCCAAATGGCATTGAATCCCTTAATAGTCTTTGGTAATCCCACAACAAAGTCCATAGTGATGTTTTCCCATTTCCACTCGGAAATAGGAAGTGGCTTAAGCTTTCCTGCTGGCCTCTGATGCTCTGTCTTAAATTGTTGACACGTCAAACACTCGGATACAAATCTCAGGATGTCTCTCTTCATGCCTGGCCACCAATATAACAACTGCAAATCTTTGTACATTTTTGTGCTACCCGGGTGAATGGAATAAGGTGTGTCATGAGCTTCCTTCATAATAATATCTCTCAAAGAATCGTCACTAGGAACCCATAAGCGATCTCGATAACGAACTATACCATCAACCTCTGAATATAATTTCCGACCTTTGGCATCATCTTTGGCTCTCCACTTTTGCAATTGCTCATCAGTAGACTGTCCATCACGAATTCTGTCTCTCAAAGTCAACTGGACTGATAATGTGGCAAGATTAGGGGCCTCGCCCCTAGCATAGACTGCAAGCTCAAACCGCTGTATCTCGGACTGCAACGGTCTTTGAAGTGATAATTGAGTGATAACTGCTGCTTTTCTACTCAATGTGTCTGCCACCACATTAGCTTTTCCCAGATGATAGCTAATCCCACAGTCGTAGTCCTTTACTAACTCAAGTCATCTGCATTGTCTCATATTCAGTTCCTTCTAGGTGAAGAAGTATTTTAGACTTTTGTGATTGGTGAATATTTTGCACTTCTCCCCATAAAGGTAGTGTCTCCAAATCTTCAATGCAAAAACTACTGCTGCAAGCTCTAGATCATGAGTAAGGTAGCTTTTCTCGTGAATTTTCAACTGTCTCGACGCATAAGCTATGGCTAGGTCATTTTGCATCAGAATTGCGCCCAAACCAAGTTTAGAAGAGTCGGTATAAAGAACATACTCCGCTTGCCCCGATGGCATAGATAACACTGTGTCGATATCAAGGCTTGCTTCAACATGTCAAAACTGTCTTGACACTCGGGTCACAAAAAAAACTTTGCATTCTTCTTTGTCAAAGCGGTCATGGGTACCGCTATAGATGAGAACCCCTGAATAAACTTGCGATAATAGCCAGCCAGTCCCAAGAAACTGCGAATCTCGGTAACACTCTTAGGTACTGGCCACTCTTTCACTGCCTCAACCTCGCTTGGATCAACTTCAACGCCATCGCTAGAAATGATGTGGCCTAAGAATTCCACTCTATCAAGCCAAACCTCGCACTTTCTAAATTTTGCATAAAGCTTTCTGTCTTGTAGTACTTGCAGTGCTATCCTCAAATGACGACTATGCTCCTCTTTGTTTCTCGAATAGATCAATATATCATCAATGAAGACTGTAATAAACTGATCCAGATACGGCTGAAATACGCGATTCATGAGATCCATAAAGATCGTTGGCGCATTAGTCAGACCGAATGGCATGACCATAAACTCATAGTACCTATATCTAGTACAAAATGTCGTCTTGGGAACATCCGACTCTCTTACTTTCAACTGATGGTACCCAGATCGAAGATCAATCTTAGAAAATATCGATGCTTCTTGCAACTGATCAAATAAATCTTCAATTCTTGACAGTGGATACTTATTTTTTATAGTGACCTTGTTGAGCTCTCGATAATCAATGCATAGACGCATACTACCATCTTTTTCTTCACAAATAATACCCGTGCTCCCCATGGAGAATAACTAGGGCGAATGAAACCCTTGTCTTGCAATTCCTGGATTTGATCTTTTAATCCTTTCATTTCAGCGGGTGCTAGACGATAATGTGCTTTAGATATAGGAACAGTGCCCGACATTAGATCAATAGAGAATTCCATTTCACGATCGGGTGGAATGCCCGAAACGTCTTCGGGAAAGATGATGAAACTTAAAATTAATAATTTATTTTATGTTAAAACCTATATTTTAAAATTTAAGTTTCATTAAAATTATAAAATTATGTTATTTTAGTATTGTTTGTTTATATTTAAATGTCTTACTAAATATGTTTTATTTTCAGGTTTTCTACGTGTTGGTAAAATAATGATAACGCAAGCTAGAAAATTCAAATGGAGGTCATTCAAACATGTTTGCAATCATTGAGAAATTATCTACAACTTTGCAGAAGACATGATTGCCTAAAAAATATGTTAAGATGATCAAATTGTAAAAATATCAAAAGGAGGACAAATTTACTTTCACCATGACCAGCATATAGTAAAAAAACCATAACTATTTCAATATTTAACCAAATGAGGTGAACCAAGTGGTCAAATTCATCTACCAACAATTTTCCACATGTTTGCTGTTTTGAGCAGAGTCAAATTCTGTGATTAATGTCATGGAACAAAGTATTGAAGAAGGGACATGGAATTAAAGTTGGAGGAGACAAAGACTACTATTACAACTACTTAGCATTAATAAATTTTTTGACCCTTTCTCTCATTTGGCCTATAAATAGAGGCCTTGTGCTAGCTTGATATCATTCTATCTCATTGTAAAATATAGTGTGAGTGTGTATAAAAGTTCTAAGTTCCAATATATTTTTCATTTTCCCAATTATGAGTGATGTTTTTAGTGTTGATCAAAAGTAAGCTCATAGAAAGCTAAATCTATTATGTCAAGGTGAAGAGGATGAATTCTTGGTGAAGTAAGATTGTTTATATTTTATATATTCTTTCTTTATTTCTTTTCATTTTGCTAATTTCTTTTTATAGTATGTATAAAAATAAATTATTTGTTTTTATCAATTTACATCAAATTCTTGATACCATTGAAGTGGTTATCTTGATTTGTTGTTTAATTTTGATACAATAAATATTTCATCAATTATTATT